>NC_083233.1:45525204-45840437 GCF_032191835.1 Heteronotia binoei
TGGGGGATCTTGCAAACAGTATTTTGCTTTAAGAATTGCTAAGAGATCCCTTCGCAGAATGACTCTGAAGGTGCATAACATCTACATACTGTATGACAGGCCCCTTAAAGAAATGCAATCACCTTTGAAATCAGCAAGAAAGATACCTTGTTTTTACAAATTCTCACTACACAGTAAACTACTGGAAACAGTCTAAAACTGTGATAATTCAGGTAGGTAGATATGTTAGTCCATAGCAACAGAATAAAAGGGGAGTCAGTGACATCTTAATATTAACAAAATGTATTCCACCTTAAGCTTGCAGGCAGCGGAACTCACATTGTTAAATGAACTGGAGCATAAATCCATCAGGTTGATATATACACAACAGAAAAGAATGAGGGATGCTTCAAAACCAGGTCCAGGCCAGAGGTTCACTCAGAATAGGTGTGACACTCTCAGCTGTTGTTAGATAGGCAAAATGTAAAACCTAGTGTAGGATGAAATGAGATGAGCAGATACATTAGGAAGTTACAGATATAGCTGCAGTAATTAACATCTGGAATGGGTAGGATATATACCTATGGCGCCATTTATGAAACAAGTTGACTTTCAAAAGCTCATGCTTGAATAGAATTTTGTTAGTCTTTATGGTGCCACTGGACTTGTTTTCTAATAAGTTAGGAACCCCAGGCCTCTTCAGTCCTGACAAGTAACAATCATGAATCTATTAAGGAATTCCAGTTCAGCAATTTCACAGTGCATTCTCCCTTTGAAGTTCCTTTGCAAGAGAACTGTAATTTTTAGATTAACAGAATGCCCTGGAAGACAAAAACACTTCCCTACTGGTTAATTATATCAGCTATATCCCAGTAACTTCCTACTTGTATCTCATTTCATTCTGTATTAGGTTTCACATTTTGCTTAACAGTTGGGAGGACATCACCCATTCTAAGTGATCACTCTTAGGATCTTATTTTGAATGAGCTTCTCCTTGTAACGCCTCCCCCCTTTTCTGTTGTATATATATATATATACACATCCATCTGATCGACCGTTAGCAGGAACGGCCTATGGCAAATCTTGGAACGTTTAGGATGTCCCCCAAGGTTCCTCAGTATGGTCATCCAGCTACATGAAGACCAGCGAGGCCAAGTCAGACACTGCAACGATCTCTCGGAGCCCTTCCCAATAGGCACAGGTGTAAAGCAAGGCTGTGTTCTCGCGCCAACTCTCTTTACAATCTTCTTTAGCATGATGCTTCAAAGAGCTGCAGTAGATTTAGATGACGACGATGGTGTCTACATCCGCTATCGCACCGAAGGCAGCCTGTTCAACCTGAGGCGACTAAAGGCCCACTCCAAGACAATGGAAAAACTTATCCGAGAGCTACTGTTTGCTGATGCTGCTGCACTTGTCTCCCACTCGGTATCAGCTCTGCAGCATATGACGTCCTGCTTTGCAGAGGCTGCCAAGCTATTCGGCCTAGAAGTTAGTCTGAAGAAGACAGAAGTTCTCCACCAGCCTGCACCCCAGGAAGATTATCACCCTCCTTGCATCACTGTGGGTGAATCAGTTTTGAAGACAGTCCAGCAGTTCAGCTACCTGGGGTGCATCATCTCCTCAGACGCCAAGATCGACAAGGAGATTGACAATAGACTGGCAAAGGCAAACCGTGCATTTGGCCGACTGCACAAAAGAGTGTGGAGCAACAAGCATCTGAAAAAAGGCACAAAGATCAATGTTTACAAAGCGGTTGTGATGACAACCCTCATCTACGGCTCCGAATCGTGGGTTTTATACCGTCATCACCTGCGACTCCTTGAGCGCTTTCATCAGCGCTGCCTTCGCACCATCCTCAGCATCCACTGGAGTGACTTTGTGACCAACACTGAAGTCCTCAAGCGGGCGGAGGTTACAAACATCGAGGCATTGTTGTTGAAGACGCAACTGCGCTGGGCAGGGCATATCTCCAGGATGGAAAACCACCGCCTTCCCCAAATTGCCCTGTATGGCGAACTTTCCACCGGCCATCGAAATAGAGGGGCACCAAAGAAGAGGTACAAGGACTCCTTGAAGAAATCCCTTGGTACCTGTTGCATTAACCATCACCAGTGGTCTGTCCTAGCCTCAGATCGCAGAGCATGGAGGCACACCATCCACCAGGCTGTCTCTTCCTTTAAGAACGCACGCATAGCTGGTCTTGAGGATAAAAGGAGATTGAGGAAAAATCATACTGCTACAGCACTAATCCCAAATCAGACTTCCCTGCAGCCACTGTGGCCGGACCTGCCTGTCCCGCATTGGTCTTTTTAGCCACCAGCGAGCCTGCAGCAGACGTGGACTACTGCACCTTTCTTAAATCTTCGTTCGCGAAGTCAAGCAGAGAGATCTGGTGGGTTTGTAGTCCAATATATCTAAAAAAGGAAGCACTGACACATGAAAGTTTATGGTGGAATGCATTATATTAGTCTTTAAGGTGCCACTGAAGTCCCATTTTGTTCTCTAGAATCAAGGGTGTTTTAAGCTCTATACCAGCCTGGTACAGAAATATGCAAAAGACTGTCCTTGCTGTTTTTCACTTTCATTTTTGTAAGCCACCCTGGGAGTTTTTAGAGGTATGTGTGTGTGGTATAAAAGTGTTTTAAATACAGCCTTCAAACTCCTCAGTACTGTTGTAAAGGGGAAGAATTTCAGATAGATTTACAGCAACTGGAAGAGCTGCATGCACCAATGATAAAAGGTTATTTATGAAGCTTATAGCAGGTCTAATAGCCCACAGTGGCATGATCTTGTCAGAGCTCAGAAGCTAAACAGGATTGGTACTCGGATGGTAGAAGACCAAGGAAGACGAGCTGCTGTGCAGAGGAAGGCAATGGCAAACCATCTCTGCTCATCTCTTGCCTTGAAAACCCCATGAGGTGGGACTGTATGGGGTTACCATGAGTCGTTTTCAAATCAAAGGAATGCTTTACATCTTTTTACAAAGTCTGAAAAAAATCTGCAGCATCATTTTTGGGCTGCCTGAGAAGCCACCGAGCAGTGGGGAAACAGAATGAAGGCAGTACAGAATTCAAATCATTACAATCAGGGCTTTTTCTGTAGAAGAAGCCCAGCAGGAACTCATTTGCATATTAGGCCACACCCCCTGATGCCAAACCAGCTGGAACTCCATTCCTGCTCAAAAAAAGCCTTGATTACATTCATTATTTAGCAAATAAATATTTAGAAAATGAAATGCCAACAAGTCAATGGGCAAATACTAGCTCTACATGGGAAGCCAAGCAAAAAAAATCTTTTAACACATAGAAGAAAACAACAGACAAACTTCTTTTGGTGTGACCAGTTTATAATGATACATCTTTTGTCCTCTGAAACAAGAGAAACCATCAACAACATTTGGTGGGTTCCAATGCACCAAAATGTTGTTTCATTGGTACATTATATCAATATTTACAAAGACTTTTAAATTCAGTTAGCTCTAAACAAAACAAACATAACATTTTAAACTACAGTGCTTAAAAAAATATGTAAACAGTTTATTTTACATTGTTGTAAAATATAAGAATTGTTTCTAACGCAGCTTAATTATTTTTTTTTAAGGTGAGCATAATCCAGTGCCCGTGAATAAGGAATGAGACTCTTTCATAGAAATATTGTGCTCCAGTGTGCAAAAGAAACTGTATATTAAGAAAGGAATCTAGAGTCCACAATAATTAGAAGACAACAAAAAAGAAATCCACATTATAAAACATTGACACATGGCTGCTGCTGGCCCATCCAAGGATGAGGGGTGGGAGCTGGGGGTGGAAAGCACTTCACAAAATGTAAAAGGATCCAGCCACGGAATTTTAGCTCCATTAAGCACAAATTCAAAATAGATCAGTTTCATCGGAAGTGGGGTTCAGGAAGAAGACCTCATTTGCTATTTTAGACCAGTTTAGCTTCTGGCTCCCCCTTCTTGGGCATTGCTCAATAAATTAAATGTTTGCCTCTGTTCAGTCTAGTGCATGTCATCCCCAAAAAGGCACATACATATGTGAATCTCCCCTTGCCCTTTCCTTGCATGATCTGGCACATGACAACAATACTCAGCAATATAATTATTCAGAAAACAGAATGCTAACAAGTTGATTGGCAACGTCACTTGACCACACCCCTTTCTACTCTATAAGCCAAGGGAGCCAACAGTTCAGAATGCCGCTTCATCAGGAGGTCTGTAGTGGAGCAGCTTTAAAAATGAAGGTTTTTGTTTTTTAAAAAAGGTCAGCCTCCAACACTGCATTATGCGTTGCTTCACCGATCACATGATTCACACCCAGGTACCGTTATTATGATACTTTCAAGTTACCAATGATTTTAAGATACATTTTTCTTTTTGTTAATGAAGACTTTGATGGCTCCAGTAAAGTCAGCTGAAAGAAGCACTTCTGTGTGGTCCGTCTTCAAGGCCCCTTAAAATGACAGAAGAAACAAGTTTTAGCTGCTAATCAAGAACAGCTCAGTTCAAGAATGAGGTTCTCATTATCAAACAGGCTTCAGCCAGTGATCAAGCAAGACCTAGTAGTATTCAGGTCTCAACATTTCCCCAAAGAGCTAAGCCCAGGAGGGATCACTCTGTTTCCTTAGGTAGCTACAAGCTCACCATTACACAGTAGCTAGAAGGAATACTCAAAAGCAAGCAAGAATCTAGTAGGGAAGGCAGTGTTATCTACCCAAGGTAACACCACAGAAGCAGTGTGTACACACATGCCCTCAGCTCACTCAGCATTTCAAGAGCTTTCAATTCTTCTTCCTTATCTTCTGAGCCAAATCCTGGTAAGTCTTATGTATACCATCGATGGGGAAGTGACATCGATCGGGGTTATGAGATAGGGGAGTTGGGGAGAAAGATGAAACTAAAATAACAGGCTGGGAAGGATCTCTCAGGGATCCAGAGATATGAAGAGAGGGCAAGTGTGGAGAAATGCTGTTGGGACAATTCCCACATGGTCTTCCTCCACAGCACTGCTTTCTAAACATTTTCAGAGAAAACACAGGCAGCCCTGTTAGATCAAATCACACACCTGCTAAGTTTCAGTTCTGTGTTTCTCAGAGACACCCCCAGGGAAGCCCACAGACAGGATTTGAAGGCAACAGCCCTTCCCTAATGTTATGCCTCACTGTCTGCAACTGGTGCTCAGAGGTGTACTGCCTCTAAATAAAGAAAACCGCACCTGCAAAGTGTTAAGGAACACCCAGCTGGATTTTAGAAAACAAGTATGAGCAGAATGGCAGATTCCTACTAGAACGCAGAAGGAAGTGCTTGAAATACGTAATGACAGAGATGCCTGAGGAATATATACCGGGATACATTAAAATGTAGAACTCTTCATTTCCTTTAGTTAACCTGCTCACTCATTAGATCCTGGTTTTCATTCACTGTCGATGTGTCCAAATTAATTTACTACATGTATTAAATCAAAAGTTATCTCAGTCCAGCTTCACCAACTGATGGGCATACTGCTTTAAAGAGGGCTCCCATCCTTCTATATGAATCCAAGTCCCAAATCTAAGACCTAGTCAATAGGTACCTACCAGAAGGGATGGTATCAGTTGCTTCCAAATCATCACTTTTGTTTTCAGGTTCTTGTTTTTCAGTTGTTTCTGCTGATATCATCAAACTGGGATTTGGGGCAAATATTGCTGATGTGACAACTGCATTATGTGCTAAGAAAAAGAGAGGGTGGGAGTTAGTCTCTTGAAGATGATGCAAAAAAAAAAAATCATTTGCGAGAGTGCCCTATGCAGATACAATCAGCAGACTATGGATTCTACAAAAGTCCTAACTGGAAATGTTTGAGAAAGTTCACAGTAAACTGGTCTGAATATATCAGTTTTATTTTTGGTCTTGGAAGAGTCTCATGCCACATTTTCCTGGAATGGAGCATTGTAATAGCTACAATTCACAGGCCAATCACAGAACCAGCGACATGTGCTAGTCACTCCTCTGGGACAAATGAATGTGCAACTGGCTAGGAAATTAGTTCCAATGTTTGGGAAGTCTACAGCACTCAGTCATCAGCCATTCCAGACTCTTCATGCCTTCCAAAAAGCATTACATATTACATTGCTCTCACAAAATATTTGATTATTTTTATAACAAACTCAGGAAGCCTTCAAAAATAAGATTTTTAAAAAAGAGATAAACTAGGAATCTGACAAAATCCAGACCTGGAAACCAGCCGTACGCCTATGGAGATTAGGTATCTCCAGATGATCAGACAGGGAAGATTAGCCAAAACTGGGTTGGTTGGTTGGTCTAATCTGCATAATGTTAGAAGGCAGAATAAAGAGGACTACTTCAAGCTGCAGGGAGGGGGGAACAACACATTTTGGAATGCTTCCCTAAGTGGAAAAAACTTCCTGCAAGTTTTTTTTAAAGCAAAGAAAGAAATACTCTGTGGAGCAGACTCTCCCTGCTGTGTTATCTTTCTAATAGCAAGCAGTATTTTTTTCTTTTTGATAAGAAGGTTGGAAAAACAGTGCCTCCCAGCTGCAGCAATGGTTCAGTCCACCATTTCAGGATTCCACCACTTCATTCTACTGCATGAACTGAGGACACTGACAACAGGTATGCATGATGGATAGGCACTAAACATTTTTGTAGGCTAGAAGATTTCATGGGTTTATTTGAAAGGGTGGAATAAATCACTCCTCCATCCAGCAAGCCTTAGTAACCTGCAAGGCTTTGGACCCAAATTTGCTGACCTTTAGTAGGTGCACTGCCCACAAATCTTGCAGTTTTCCTTCTATGCTGTAATCACACATGCTAAACAATAGTTTCAATCCACTTTCCAACTGAATTTTACTGTGAACTGGCAAAATCCAGTTTGAAAGTGCAGTGAAAGGGGATTAAAACTGCATTATTTAACATATGTGATCACAGCCCTAGAGTGCAAAGGCAGCTGGTTGAGCTTGTAGTCACTGTGGGGTTTTAATCCAGCCAGTTCTGTCAACTGAGCTTACAATTCCCAATTCTCCGTCAATCAAAGAAGCCACTGTCCTTTGCACCATGCAAGATGTAGCCATGTAACTCTCAAAAACATATCAGTATCAAGCCAACAGCATCATGATCACTGGGGGGGGGGGGGGGGGGGGAAGCTTCACCTTTGACACCTTCCCAGAAGTCATTCCGGTCCCGCCTTACAGATGTAAACTTGCTCAGGTCATGGTAAGTGCTCCAGATGTAAACATATTTATCCTCAGAGCCACTAACAATGTACGTGAAGTCATGGCTGAAAACAAATAAGAAACAGCAGTTCATTTTCAACCCACATTTCTGTTTACCCATTGGGGGGAACTACTTTGCCACAGAGGGATGCTTGTCCTCTGAGATGAGCATGAATTTCAACTCAGGTCTTCTCAATCTTCATCTCACACAATATCCACTACAGAGAAGTATAAGCAAAAACATGCCCCTATCGTTATTCTCCCATGTCCTTAGATTCAGAGGACATGATGGTGAAGTATACAAAAATCAGCTTGAATCTACAGTATTGTTCAATGTCTGAACTGCAGATTTCTTACAATATTTGAGTTCTCCCCCCATAAATTTTGGTTGTAAATCTTTTTCATCACCTGAAGCTAGCTTTGATTTGGCTGCTGCTGTTGACATAACCCTTGTATTTCATGGACAGCGACAGATCTCGTAGATCATACAGCCGAATTCGGGAGTCGTTTGACGTCACTAGGATCTGGCAGTAGGAAAATGAAATTTCCTTTCAGTGGAGAGAGTTAACCAGGCAGCAGCATGTCAGATGAGACAAAAGACAGACCTCCAGTCTTGCATTCCAGATTCCCCACCTGCACTCATTTTTAACATGGGGAGGTGGGAGAACACTACATCACAGCCCAGCCTTTTCACATTTTCAGAGAAGTCCCTTCCCATAATGCTTTGCAAGACATATGAATGTGATGATGAAGGAAACATTCTGCACACACCTAAACGTCTTGATCAATATGTCTGCAAGCAAGAATTTCAGCAGAAATGGCAAGCTTACTACTCACATTATGGGAACAGTTAAATTTTTTGATCCCACAAATTCTTGAAATTATGTGAATATTATATTAAAGGTGATGAAGATACTGATTATAGTTTTAATTTTTTATTAAGCATTCCACTAGCATTTAAATATTTAGTAAGAATAAGACCTAGAAATCTGATAAATGATTATAGTAATATCCAGGTTTTAAGGATGGTTTAAACTTGGTACAAAAATCTGTTTAATTGTTAAAGATGTAACATTTTTATTGTTAATATATTATCGCTACTATCAGGACATTTTTGTCTATCTTTTAAAAAAGAGAGAGCTCATTTCTGAACACTGCCATAACATTTTATCATCTGGTTTTTTATCTGAAACATGTATTTTTACTAATAAAGTTGATTTTACTTGTTGTATGTAACCATTCATAATATTTGACAATTTCTGATGGATTCTTATTTTCCACTACCCTCTTTTATCTTCTACATCTCATTTTTTTCTTGAGAAAATAATAAAAAAACCCACTTTAATCACAATACGTCTGCAAGCTAGGCGGCAGGCTCTGTCTTTTTCAACTTAATTATAGCACAGCACCAAGAACTGAAGAGCTTTAAACACAAAGTTTAGTAGCCTGCAAACAGCACAAACAAATCCACTGTCTTGAAAACACATGGTTAGCTGTCTTGGTAGCTATTTAGTCGTTTTGAGGGTACAATACCATGTACGTATCCATTTATATAAATATAAGTGACTTTGCCTCTTTATCCTGCTTTTACTGGAATCTGAACTATTACAATTTTTTTCTTCATCTTTGTATACTGATGAATTTTGAACACACAATAAAACATTAATGTTACTCTGCAGAGATAGCTGAACATTCTCTATTTAATTTCTTTTTATATTAGTTTCAGTTCTTCCCTGTTAGTTCTCTACTATGAACTTGTGTATTTTAATATGCAAACTGAGATAAGCAGATACAATAGGAAATTACAGAGATACAATAGGAAATTACAGAGATATAGCTGAAATAATTAACATCAAAAAAGGATGGAATATACAAGGCACTGTTTCAGCCATACCTCCGTAACTTCCTATTATATCCTCCTTATTTCATCCTACTCTTTCCTTATTTAACAACAATTGGGAGTGCCTCACACCCATAATGAGTGAACCTGATTACTCTCTGGATTGGATGTTGTTTTGAACCAGTCTCTCTTTGAGACACCTCCCCCCACCCCGCTTCTGTTGCATATATAAATTGGTCTGATGAATTTTACAATCCTACGAATCAGATGAAATTAGCTCTGACTCAGGAAAACTTAGGCTGGAATAAATCTGGCTAGTCTTAATGGTGCCGCCAGTCTTGTGTTTAATTCACAAAGGAAGAGAAGCAGCTTCTCTTGGTTTGTAGGCACCACAGGTCTTACGGATTTGGCTGCCCCTGGCCTGCAGCTGGTATTAAAATGACTTAAGTGGAATTACATGGACAGCCCAAAGAACTGGAGTGACCTCAATGTAAGAGAAGGCCAAACCTTATTTTCTCCCGGCAGAGGCTCGATTCCAGTGATTTTCCTTCCGACTCGATTTCGTCCTCTGGTTGACCGCACGTGTATTTGTGTGTGATACTTCAAATGCTAAGGAAAAAATAAATTACAGAGAAAACTTTAATTTGTATACCTATGGGAGTTCTGGACAAAAAGCTCTAGTTTAGTTTGGCCTGGCCCAAACTGGGTTGGGACACAGAGCAGATGGTGGTACTTGCTTCATGGTAGTGGTATGAAGCCAAGACAAAAATTCCACTGGCTGGTTTCCTTATGTAAAATGCACAGCATCCACAAATGGTAATAACGCTAACCTCTGTGTCATAGAAGATGCACCGGCCATCGTAGGTGCCAATCACTGCATATTTGCCATTTTGGCAAAAGTTTGCAGCTGTGATCAGCTTGGTCTGCCCGTCCACTTCATTCCACAGTGCCACTTTTTTGTCAGGAATGTTCCAGAGTCGGAGCTTCCCATCCAAGGAACCACTCAAGAAGTATCTGTCATCCTAAAACAGGGCAGATGATACCACAAGGAACAGGGTTAACAGCAATGCTTTAGGATCTGCCTGCCCACAGGGGCTCCCATCAGAAACGAAAGGCAAAGTCAGAGATCAGCCTGTACTGTATGTATGACAAATGCATGCAGAAGATCACATCCGGGGATTCTCAGCTCTCCTCGTCACAGAGAACACTGCGGCAGCAGAAAGACAATGGCTAGGGGCTGGCTGTACAACAGATGAGCTTGAGTGCACGTCTGATGCATGTGATCCCAAACAGAGACCCTACTTAATTTATTAACCGCAGCATCTTGCTGACTGTGTTCCTGCACATGCACATCTTTTTTGTTCAAAACATATTTCACATTCAAAACTAGGTTAGAAACCAGGTCAGTCTTCAGGAGTCACTTACCCTAGGATGGAATGCAATAGCAGTGACAAAGTCGATGTGCTGGAAACAACACAGGCACTCCCGCCTGGATATGTGCCACAGCCGGACTGTCTTGTCCATGGAAGAAGACAGCAGGAAGTAATTCTGGTGGGGGACAGAAACAGCATGCATTATTGCACAGATTTATGAAGTACAGAGGGACTGCTCAAAACTAATGCAATCCTCTGTTAAGCTGTCAGCTCAGAGTGGGAAAGAGCTCTTGGCATGCCTGAGCTTCAAATGAAAAGCTTGCGGGAAAAAACAGCAGCCCATCAGGTGCTAATCAGGTCCCATGCCATTTGGAGAGATGCGTAATTTTGATCAAATCCCTAGGGTTCAATTACAGCAATGATGTTCAAATTGTATGCCTAGGAACCCTGAAATTCCTGGGAATGACAGACAACAAAGCCCCAAAGACCATTTGTCCACCCTCCCTGAAACAGTGTAGCTACAGAGAGAAAACAGCTGAGACCCGGAAAATCACTAGTTCAAAATCTCCATCGCAAAAAACTCCTTAGAGGGTACTAGCAGCAAGCCACTCCTCAGCCTCAATTCCCAACAGACAACACAGAGATAACAGAACCAGTCTATATTACAGCGCTGTTGTAAGTACTATGATATACATATGACGCTGCTTTGAATAATGAAAGTGCTGTGCAAAATGCTAAGTATTATTACTACTCATTTTCAGCTGTAGGGAATGCTAGCTACATTTTATGGTGGTCATTCATCCATGCTGAGAGGAAAGTGGAAACCCCCATTAAAATAATATATCGCAGCACAACCTTTTTTCCCCATAACCCCTCAGGAAAGGGACATAAAGATTATCTGCTCATGTAACAGGTTCATTCATAACATTTCCACCACAGTAGTGTGACATGCGAGGGGGAAAAATCACGAGGTGGTACATTTGCCCTGTTACACTTGCATATGCCTCGTGTTGTTGCTCCTGCTTCCTCCTCTGCTGCACTCTACTTGACAAGCCATGCTCTAGAGTGTACTATCTGTGACATGGCAGCTTCACACATTTGCAGCTCTTTGAAGGCCCACTCTATCTCCCTGTCTGGTGGCCCACACCAAAGTATCTTACTTTAGACCATGACAAATCAAGGAGGTCTGCCGTATGTCCTTTATATTTGCAGAACGGCCGTTGACGAAATGGTGTATTTTTATCATCGGGGTCCTCATCAGTTCCGCTGCAGACCTATTACGGAAGCAATAAAATACAAAGTGTGTTTAGAGCCTTCAGATGTTTTCTGAAAGCTCAGATATTATTGTTTATTTGATGTATTTATACCTCTTTTTTCAGTTGGATTGGTTCCTATCAGACCTATTGTACTTGCTGATTAAAACCAGTTGTTGAGATGCCCAAGTCCTCTCTCTCTTTTTAAACACAATTACCAAATACTGCAAAATCTGCTGGGACTAAGTAGAACACAGAGAAGCTGGGACTGCCAGGTGGTAAACAGGGCAGGGGTTAGGAGAGCTTCCATAATTTATCATTGGCAATCCAAGAGAAAAGCTGTCTACTGCAACAGAGCTCTGAAACAACATTCTCTCTGTACAACCAAAAGGGCTAGTAAGTTCCTTTAGAAATGAAAGCAGAGTTATGATTTTGAACCCGAGACTGTCAATACACACATACCATAGGTGGGAATGCTTGGAGGTGAACTGGAGCACTGCAGCAAAGAACATAGTAACTCTGCAAACACAGCCATGCTGTAGGCATGCTTCCCACAAATTCTCCCTACACTGGACGTCTTCCTGCTTTCTAGCCCCTGCCTCCCTGCCAGCCTCTTCAGTTGGTGCTTACAGTATCAGCCTCAGCATTAAATAAGGCTGTAAAAAGAATAATTGCCAGGCTAGGTAACCCAGGCTGCTTGCATGACATTTAATTACCTCTAGCATTCAAATTCGAAGTTGCGCTGAGGGAGCATCATTAATTACTCAAAACGTTAGGAGAAAAGATGTGACGCTCTTAATTAACAGCTCTCCAATTAGCTCTGGATTATTCCCTGCTTCTCATTTTTTACACAGAATATTTACGTTTGAGGAAGAGAGCTGGATCAAAAGATTCTGGAGGTCCAACCATTGATTTATTTAGTATATTTCTATTCTGACCATTCCCTGTAGGGCTCAGGGCGGAGTACAACATATAATAAAACAATAAATTCCAATAAAAACATTTTATAAACAAAAAACTCAAGAGCACTCAGAAAATTTTCCATTACTATTCCATTTTATAGCACAGATGACAGTGCCAACAGAGGAGGCCAACCAAATCAAGAATAGACGCCCACAGCCTCAACTAAAAGCCTGGCCATCTTTAACCATGTTAAAGATCACACAAGACTCCATCACTCTACACATCAACTACATAATCCAGCCCTTGATGATGGGAAAAATGAATGGCTCATTCAAGTGTACCAAACTACACATTAAAGGGAAGGCAAAGTTGCATGAGGCCACACACATCATTTGACCAAGCAAATAATTCTCTCCATTCCATACATGACAACCAGTCTCCTAACATCACAATGTTGTAAGGGTGGGAGGGAAACTGTTAGCCAATATCAAACCAACTCAGAGGGATGCAGTGTGGCCCTGCTCACCCGCTGTGGAAGAGCCTAAGAACAATGAGGCCTTACTTACCCCTGCATCATTATCTGACTTGGAAGAATTCAAACTTTCTTGAGATGGGGAAGGTGATACTCGGCCTGAAACACAAGACACAGAGCAGCCTGAAGTGGAACTTGTCAAAGCACCAATAATTTCTTGAGGCACATCTCAACTTTCTGGCTGCAATGGATGTACCCAAGTGAGGAAGAAAGCCACACCTTCTGTGTTGTACTTCATTCGCATGTTATTGAAGTAGTCAAAAGCGTTCTTCAGCACCCAGATTCTCACAACGTTGTCCTGTCCTGCTGAAGCCAACAACCTTCCGCAGTGAGAAAACTTCATTGTCCAAACTGCCCCCTGTTAAAGAGAAAAGGAGTTCATCACCCAGTGGAAATCAGTCAGTCCATGACAACTGCTCCAGAAGGAGATGTGAGCAGGCACTGCCGAGCTGAGCCAGGCCCACCCACTCTCTCAGGAACCTGAAAAGGTGTAGTGTCATCTGCTGAGGAAAACAGAAAAAAAGCGAGCCCCAGCCACCACCAGACAAGACTCCTACCACAATCCTTGGGACTGTACATGCCCTCACAGCCATTTTTGGCAACAGCTCAGAAAAACTATACTGATGGGATAAAAGTTTTGTATGTTTGCTATGCAGAACTCATCAGATGATTTGAACGTTAGCAACAATGTGATACAACTTAATCATCCTGCCTCTGCTAGAGACTATCCATCAAAGAAAAAAAAATGGAAGGCAGGTCTGTTTTCCAGAGCAGCCAGAGTCAACTGCCAGCACCCAGAAAAGCAAGGGTATTGATCCACTGTCCCATGACCCCACCTGAAACAGAAAGGCCAGCCTACCATGTGCTCCCCACTGAGGTCCTGAACGACCTTTACTTGCTCGAAGTCATAAGGCCCCTTGAAGCCATGGGCTGCTTTGAATTTCACCGGCCTTGTGTATGGCATTCCTTCATCATCACTCGAGGAGGGATCATCTTGATCAGTGTGGAAAACTAAGAAATTGAACATGTGCAGAGTTTATTAATACAGTTACCCTGCCTGATCTTCTGTAAAACTTCAGGCATCTTAACTCTGAACACACTACAACATTTATCAGCTCTAAACCCATAACAGCTGCTTTGAGGTTCTGTGGCTGAAAAGGATAATAGAGATCTTGAAACAGTGGAAATTGTACCAAATCAACACAATTTTATTTACATGCTGCATTCCCATTTCACATTTTCTGTCAAGGCATTTAATCTGTAATAGTGAAAGCACTTTTAAACAAATGACAAACAGCAACAGTTCACGTCTGTAACTAATTATGGAATTAGATCATAGTAGTAGAAAAGTGCAGGAGTTCAGTATCACTTTAAAAATGCCATATCCTGTCACAAATTTTGTTATTCTATAAAGCGCTGCTGGACTGTTAATTTTGGAGTGTACTGTAGGGTGGTGGTAGTGTACCATAGTGGAACATAAGAGAAGCCATGTTGGATCAGGTCAATGGCCCATCCAGTCCAACACTCTATGTCAAACAGTGGCCAAAAAAACCAACTGCCAAAAAACCAAGAAGTCCACCAGAGGGGCTAGAAGCCCTTCCACCGTGCCCCCCCCAAGCACAAGAACACAGAGCATCACTGCCCCAGATAGAGAGTTCCAACAATAAGCTGTGGATAATAGCCACTGATGGGCCTCTGCTCCATATGCAGAAATTCAGGAGTGAGGTAGAGGAGGAGTGATTTTAAGGCTATCAAGTATATTTGCAGCAGAGGTAACATTTAGAGCCAGGACCGACTAGGAAAATAAGTCAAATACTGTCTCTTATTAAACATCTTGGAAAAGTTATTAGATCTTTCTCCCACACACCCTCACTCCCCCCCCCCTTTTTTTTTACTAACCTTCATCTCGAACGCTTTTCACTTTATTGACAGCACGTTCCCCATATTCTTCGGCCAGATGCCTTGCCCTCTTGACTGATTTGCCCAAGAACTTTTTGAGCTGTGTCCTTGGGTGGGAAAAAGTTTTTTAAAACAACACTCGGTTGGAAGACAGTATTGTGAACAAAAAGGAGACAGGTGCATCTGTCTGCTACCCAGTGAGATTAGTGCTGATTCCATTTCTGTTCTGCTGTCCTTTGCTTCTGGATCAGCTAACTGGTGTCATTGACCGTAGCAATACTACCTATAACCAGAATACAGCAGCTGTCCACCCCACAGCAAACACCACTCCAATTGCAAAGTGGTGCTCAGAAACTACAACATGGTGCTAGGCAATGCCAGCTAAGTGTCCCTAAAATGTCCTTTGTATACAGAAGCAGTGTACTTCTGGTCACCAGTCATACATTAGGGGGTCTCTGCTGCCATCAGACTCTGTTTACAACCTTTACAAAGAGCATCTGAGTTATGAAGTGAAATAAGAAAAAAGAACTTTCAACCTGATTCAGGCCTTATGTAAATGAAAAGTGGGGCAGCATGCAAGAAAACCTGCACTAGGATCCCTGAACTGGTGCCAGATCTTCAGATGTTCCAACGTAGATCCCATTTTCTCCCCATCAATGAGTTACTCTCCTTCACTTATGCCACCTTCTGTGCTCACTCACTAGACATGAATTCCTTGTAATAACTGCCTCAGCAACACCCGCACCCACAAATGCATTTCCTCAGTTCCCTTCAAAAAGAGTGATTCCCATCTTCCAAAAAATGTATTAGGATAAAAGAAGAAAACAGGGGGGAGGCTTACGTTTTCTGTTTTAACCGTCCTCCATCTATATCACTTTGCTGAGATTGCATTTTGTCTTCGTCATCAGACTGGGCCCCATCGTTACTGTGAACAAACAAAACAGCTTTTGAGCATTATGTGCCAAGTAGCCAAACACCTTGATGGAACAGCACCTGCAATC
This sequence comes from Heteronotia binoei, assembly GCF_032191835.1. Classification (NCBI taxonomy): domain Eukaryota; kingdom Metazoa; phylum Chordata; class Lepidosauria; order Squamata; family Gekkonidae; genus Heteronotia; species Heteronotia binoei. The sequence continues at coordinate 45,541,197 of NC_083233.1, forward strand.
TTGTCAGATATCAGAAGCTTAAAAGGGCCAACCCTGGCAAGTACGTGGATGGGTGACTTCCAAGGAATACCAGGGCCAGGATGCAAAAGGAGGCAATAGCAAGCCACCTCTCTGAAATGTCCAAACCCCATTAGGGGTCACCAGAAGTCAACCATGACTTCCAGGCATGCATGTACACACACACACACACACAAACACACAAAAGGAAGTGGGCAAAGCATTCTTTATGTGCAAAGCTGAGTCACTTTAGAGAGAGTGGCCATTGTCTGATCCACCTGAGGATCTCCCTGCCAGAACTCACATGGGCAACTGTCTACTGCTAAACAGGAAAGATCTGTATCTAAACACTGGGGAGGGGACGGGGAGACACGTGGAGATTCTCTGGTGGAATTAGATTCAAATACAAGTCCTTAAGATGCTGCTTGGCAAATTGAAAAATAGCAATCAATGGGGTTATATTTTTGTATTGAAAGAGGGCTGATGGGGCAGCTGCATCCACTTTGCCAACCAGTTTGCTCCTTCCCCAGCAGAGATGCAGAAAAAGGGTTCTTTAACTTCTTCTCATCTAGTGCAAACAGTAAGAGAGGCTTTGGTAAAGCTCTTCTTTTAGGTCCCTTAGTAGGTCCCTTCCTTTTTCCTGAGTCTCAGCTGGGGCACAGGAGCAAGCAGCTGAGAAGAACAAATAAGAACTCTGCCAAAGCCTCTTGTGACCACAATGTGAGTAATATGCAAAAAGCATTCACACCTAACACAGCTTGGCAATGCGATGGTTGGTTTATTCGTTCCATGGAATCTCAGGGTCAGATGGGAAACCTTAAAAGATACCACCCTGGCCCTTCAGCTGCCCACCCATCCCATAGTGAGGCATCAAATTTGCACATCTTTATTTTTATTCTAATACAGCATTGCTTATTGAATATACTATACTGTTTATTGTATACATTTTACTATTTCATTGTTTTCTAATGGTGTAATCCAATTTTAGTGTATTGTTTGTTACTTATGTTACTGGTCTTTATTGCATTGCTTTTATAATTTTGTAATTCACTCTAAGAGCCCCATGGCGCAGAGTGGTAAAGCTGCAGTACTGCAGTCGGAGCCCTCTGCTCATGACCTGAGTTTGATCCCTGCGGAGGCTGGTTCAGGCAGTCTTCCATCCTTCCGAGGTCGGTAAAATGAGTACCCAGCTTGCTGGGGGGAAAGTAGGGAAGGCAATCGCAAACCACCCCGTAAAAAGTCTGCCGTGAAAGCAATGTCACCCCAAAGTCGAAAACGATTGGTGCTTGCACAGGGGACTACCTTTACCTTTTAAATCCACTCTGAGTCTCATCGAGAAAGGTGGATAATAAACAAAGTTAATAAAATAAATCAATGAATCACATGGCCAGCAGGGTTGGCTTGAATAGACAAGTCACCTGCTGGTGGTGTCGAGTGTGTGTAAATTTGGGCCAGCCCCACCTGAAATCTATCAGCTTGATTGCCCTATGTGCACAGATTCTGTGGCTGACTGGGAACTGTGGCTCAGACCCTTTATCTTTTTTATCTTTATCAGTCTGGTGTAGTGGTTAAGTGTGCGGACTCTTATCTGGGAGAACCGGGTTTGATTCCCCACTCCTCCACTTGCAGCTGCTGGAATGGCCTTGGGTCAGCCATAGCTATCGCAGGAGTTGTCCTTGAAAGGGCAGCTGCTGTGAGAGCCCTCTCAGCCCTACCCACCTCACAGGGTGTCTGTTGTGGGGGGTGAAGATACAGGAGATTGTAAGCCGCTCTGAGTCTCTGATTCAGAGAAAAGGGCGGGGTATAAATCTGTAGTCTTCTTCTTCTTATCCCCAGGAACTTTGTTTGGACCTGATCAAACTTAAAAAGAGCTTTCATCTATCCCAGTGGGCTGATGGGAGCAATCACTCACAGAGAGACTGACACTCCCACCGAGAAATACAGACAATGAAACAGACCACCACTAGGTGTCAATTGCCATTCTCAGTTCCTACCTGACGTATTCTTTAGTCCGCCTCATGATATGCAACGTCAAAGGGTTGATGCCTGTGGGCAGCTTCTCCTCCGCTAAACTCAAAGGGATCTCCTCTCCGGTGTCAAGATTCTTTATCATGACACTGGCCAGAATTTCCTGCACAGAGAGAACAGAAGGAAATGACAGACAATTTACCTAACATGAGGAGACTGATGTTCAGTTTCCAGAAGAATGTTAGAAGTTTTTCAAAACCATTTCCTAAGTGGAACACATACTTTCACTCCACATGGTTCGAGAAAGAAGAAACACATGACCGTATTTATATACTGTCATAAGCCCTGAGCACCTGTAATTGGAACACAGATTCTTTCCTTGTTTATCTTCACTTCCTCTTCAGTTCCCTCCATTTGTTGCTCCCTTGTGACAGTATTTAGATTGTAAGCTTCTAAGTCAGGGACCTGTCTTCCTGCACTCCAACAATTAGCTGGTGTGAGACTTCCCAGCTCGAAGGGGAAGGCAACACAGGTATATTGTGGGAGCCATCATTAATTTATGGAGTCCACAGGCCACGGCTTTGATAACTCTGTAACAGGACTATATATAAATGCCTGGTAGCCAAGAAACAAACATGTCAAAAGGCAGTGTGCTTCTAAAGTGTGGGATTGGGGGGTGCACAACTGTAGGACTGAACATTAACACAGAGAAGCACCTGGCTAGGATACAGGACAACATCTTTAGTTTGTCTATCAGGTTTTGTCCTGTACTGTCTCTTAACTCTGCCTGTTAACCGAAATCTCAAGTCATCACTGCCATTGCCTGGGAATTAGTCACTGAATAGCATGGTTGCCAGCTGTTCCTGATCCTAAGAATTTGAGGAGGAAAGTGTTAATCTCAGACGGATAGCCATGTTAGTCTGTAGAGGTGGGGCCACAGCTCAGTGGTAGAACATCCTCTTTGCACTCAGAAGGTCCCAAGATCAATCCCCAACATCTCCAGTTAAAGGATCAGGTAGTAGGTGATGTGGAAGACATTTGTCTGAGACCCTGGACAGCCACTCTCAGTCAGAGTAGACAATACTGAACTTGAAGAATTAATGGTCTGTCTCAGTGGAAGGCAGCTTTGTAAGTACATGTATAAACAGGAGTTTTATGGCACCTTAAAGACTCAACTCCAGCATAAGCTTTTCTGCAATCCACTTTGTCAGCAGCAGGGGGAATGGAGGGGCCGGTGCTCTCAGTGGCCCTGAGTAAGTCAGGGAGGCCTGTTCTTTTGGCTGGCAGGGCTTCTAGTTTCCCCCAAACAGAAGCAAAGGGACTGAGGCCCTGTGTGAAAATCAACACTTTCCATTCTGCAACTGAAAAATCTTTTTTTAAGGTGACATAAACTGGAAAAAGGGCACATGGTCCTGTTCTTGCTATTAAGACTTATGCGTTGCTTAACATTTTCCAGGAACAGATCTGTATTATCTGGACGGAAACATGTTATACAGAATTCTTGAAAACCGCTACTTAAAGATGGGGTGTGATATAGTGATTAGATCACTTGAAAATGACAAGGGAGGTCAGAGTTCAAAGCTCCATTCTGCAATGAGACTCAGTGGGCACTCTCTCTCTCTCCCCCTAATCTACTACATAGGGCCGTTGAAAAGATAAAATGAAGGAAGAGAAAACTACATATACCAACCTTGAGCTCCTTAGTGAAGGTACCAGATAAAAATTTAATACATACACAAACACTTCCATCACATCCTAGACAAAGACAAAGGGCTCGCTAGACAAAGAATCCCTCTGCCCTGCTTATAATCTTATGGAAACAAAATATATGACTTCACCAGCTCAAGGAGCACCCTCTGGGTAACCAGGGCCCCCAGGATTTTGCCCCCCCCCCAGTCACTGTCCTTGGTAGCCCTGCCCCCTTCCCAAAGGATACCTCATCTGTGAGCTCCCTGCCAGAATTAGACCTGGGTCTCTGAGGCCCAATGACGTCACTCGTCGTCGTCTGTCCATCAGCCGGTTTCCCATTTTCCTGCAATTAAAGATGTGCATTTGCTTAGATACAGAAATGAGAGAGAACACATTATTTCACTAAAATTCTAGTGCTTTGACCTAGTTTCCAGCACATTAGATACCATAATGGGATTGCTGGAGAGCGACAGCAGAACTCAGGGCTATACAACATCCAGTCTACATAATAAAACTGCTGCAATGTCGCACGCAGATTACAGCCTAGCTCTTACAAGCAGGAGAAAGGATAGTAAACACGTTTCTAGAGCATACTACTGTGCTGGGGGAGGGGAAAGCATAGGTATCAATGCCTCATTTTAAGAAGTGTCCTGTACACAGAAAACAAAACACGTGAAAGAAGAGTAAAGCCCTTCCCTCTATATTGTTCTCTGTATAAGGAGTATAAAAAACAACTGAATAGAACTCATAAACACCAACTGATCCACCTGCGGTATGAAGTGGTACCATCCAGAATCCACTCCACAAAAAGGCTGGCTGGCCTATGCCCTGTGTCAGGCCATCTTGAGATTAGAAGAACAGAAGTATTAACCTAAAGTGTTTTTCCTTTTATTCTACTCCCAAGAATTTTTACTTATCACAAAGTTCCTTTTAAACAACCAAAACAAAACCTGCAACAGGCAATGACTACCTTAGAAGCCATACACCCTCCTTCCCCAAAAGACCAAGCACTACAGACAGCAAACGGTACATAAAAAGCACTTGCCTAGAATCCACCTACTTTTGCACCAAGAGAAAGGAGGGGAGGGGGACACAAGGGCAACAAAACATTACAAGAAAGGCATGACAAGAAAGGCATTCACTTTGGTGTTCACTAGTAGGGGGTGCAAAAACCAGGGGCTACTGGTGTCCAAAACTGGGCCTGGCCACTGGCCTGTTCAAGAGGGAGGGAAGTAGTTTTGTCATCCTGCTCCCATTTATGCTGGGAGCAAGGGGATCCTGACGCCTGCTCCTTAGTCCTCAATTGCAGCTGTAGCCACTACAGCACTATGATCTTTACTGTATTACTGAAAATAAGTGGTGTTCTGTGTTCACTGCCATGCCCTCCCCCACATTCTTATTTTGTTCTATCACCAGAGCTGTGCAACTGGATAGCCACATGGGATGATGCCTACTGCAGTCCCCAGGTACTTTCAGCACAGCTGCTGACTAAACATGATTCTGCACCAAGTGGTACATGTTCCACATGGATCCCTAAGAACGATAGCCCTCTTGTACCACCTCCAAATGAAAGTGAGAGTATATAACTCTGCATGTTCCCTCATACCAGGTTCTCCCAGCTCGAAGAAAACCAGCCTGTCAGGAGACAAGTCTTCTATCTGACGTGCTAATTTACTACTGGACATGGATTCTGACGATGTGTTTAGAATTTCAGACTTGCAGGGAATATTCAATACAAATCATCCTCCAGTTCTGAAGGGTAGGAATCCATGTGGTTTTCCGAGTGTAAAGATCAACTATTAACATGCACCTCGTGGTCCTTTTGCCTTATCTACCCCTCCATGCCACTTCATTCTCTTGTAAGGCAGCAATGCTACTGCTGGTAATTCTAGATGGGTAACTGTATTAAAATTCAATTCCAGTTAATCTTTCAAAACCAACAAAATCTATTCCAGCATGAGCTTTTGTGAATCACAGCCCACGTCAGCAGATGTATGCTGTGTATATCCACAGCAGATATACCCAAGAGCAGGGAAATGTTACAAATAGAGGCCACTTTGAAACAATAACCAAAGAAAAAGCAATCTATTTGGAGGGGGCAAGGACCAGTCTCAACTGCTGACAGACAGGCAGAGTTGGATATAACACAAGATCGGATCTAATAAACCAAGATGTAGAGCAGGGTTGGCCAATGGTAGCTCTCCAGATGGTTTTGCCTACAACTCCCATCAGCCCCAGCCATGCTGGCTGGGGCTGATGGAAGCTGTAGGCAAAAAAAACATCTGGAGAGCTACTGCTGGCCACCCCTGATGTAGGGTAACATATAATAAGTTGGACCAATTTAACGGCTGGAGTGCTGCTGGCTTACCTGGGCTGTAACAATTTTGTCTCCACTTGTTGCACTTGCAAGATCCAAAGAAGGCTGAGAGTCTTTGGCCACGGAATCTGAAGGTACACTTGGAGATAAGAGCCCACCAGCTGAAAAGGCCTCCCTGGGAACTGCAACAAGATGTGACCCATTAATGATGTGGGAAATCTAGACTGAATGAATTGAATGAACTATGTATTTCACAGGCAACTGCATTTCCACAGAACTGAAACTTGCCTTCGAGGCCAGGTATCTTTTGCACCTCAATGTCCAAGTCGCTTTTTTTCTTCCTCGGTGGTGGAGCGGGCCGTGCTGGGGGTGGGGGTCGGGGAGGGGGGATGCTTGCTGGAGGGGGAGGGCGAGCGGGTCCAGATTTCTTAGTGCTGGCAACAATGTCTGGCTCTGCAGTGAGCTGCCTCGGGGGTTTGGCTGGAGGTGGCTCCTCTGCTGTGGATAAATCTTTGGGAGGCAAGAAATCCAATGACCCCTGATCCAAGATCTCTGACTGCCTTGTATCAGCCATATCCTCCTTCTTTGATCCGTCTTCTGGCTCACTGGCTTCTGTTGCCTTGAACTCCTGCAGCTTATCTGCAGGTTCTGAAGATTTATCAGTGGCTTCCCCATCTCCATGCTCCGATGCAATGTCACGAGGTGGCAGAACCTGCCTGTACTCTATTTCATTTGCCAGGGCCTGAACTGAATGTTCTTCATTACGTCCTTCTAAGCCTGTTTCTACAACCAACAGTTCAGGAATATGCTGAAGAATGTCTGCTCCAGAAATCCAGGTATTGGCATGTGATGGGGGGTCAGACAGCTCCTTTCCTGATGGATCCAAAACACCATCTTCTAGTCGCCGTGCTTTCTGGCTCTCTTCTATAATATTGTCTATTATCTAAATAGCAAAGCAGATATCTTATATGCAGCACAAACCAGTCAGCTATCCCAGAAAGATCATCGCCAGAGGCTCTGCCAAAGATTCCCCAAAGGTTGACTGTGAAAGAAGCATGCCTTGAAAAATTACGGCACTGTGCTGAGTACTCTTCATACAATGGGGAAGTCCCATACAGGATTACACTTTATAAACACACTGAAGTCAATGGCCTTGGAAAGGTCCAGTTCTGCTTAGACTGACAAGGCAGATTTCCCTCACTCTTCAAATATAGGGGAAATATCACCACCCCAGGGTAGGAAGGCCATACCATGATTCTGCAACTCAGTCAGTGCTACTGCTATCTGGTTTAGGGGAAATGAGAAAGCAATCCTGTTACCTAAAAGACAGTTCTATACCTGAATTGGGGGGAGGGGGATGCTGGATTCCAGAGGCTTTTTAAATTCTGCTATGCAGCAGGAAAAAAAAAAGCTTTGTTTTGGGAGCTGATCAAGAAAATTATCTTTCAGCATGTGGGAGGAGTGTGAACCACTAATTTTAAGGCATCAAGAGCTTAGGAAGTCTGGTCTGGGCAAAACAGACCTCCTCCAAACTGTCTTTTAAAGAAAAGCCTACACAAAGACTATGTTCAGACAGTGAACAAACTACAATTTTGTTTGTAACATAAGCAGGCCTGAAATACTTGAGCTCACCTGACTTCCCCCTCTGTTCCTCCCCCTTCCCCATACATGGATCCAAGACTGAAGATTTCCTGGGTTAGGAAGTCTTTGATCTAACCGCAATTTGCAGACACATTTGAATGTGGGCACTCCAACACACCCATGCCCATTTCCTGAGAGTCTAAAACCAGGATTTAACTTTGGTATAGCATCCTTGTTTGTAGTGGAGAGAACTACAACCTGCCATTTTGCCCAGCTGAGACATGACAACAACACACTGCCGTATGTTTCAAACCAACATGTCCTTGATTTCTGTCCCACACACAAGGGGAGATGGGAGGGAGAAACAAGGACTTCGTGGACACCTTGACACCCAAATGACACAGTCTCACTTTTTATTCAAAAACTGCATTTAAACAGTGTCACTTTTTATTCAAAAACTGCATTTAAACTTTTTTTAATCTGCATTTTGAAGCAACAGATAATAAATTAACACAGTTTAATGGTTTCAGTCTTACAAGCTATATTGGATGCCCCAAAATGGGGAAGTAATTTAGCTTTCTCAAATTCTGGAGATGATTTTGTCTTGAACTACCTCTTTAAATATCCTTATGCAGGAACTCCATATTACCAACACCCCCCCCCCCCATTTCACACTTATTTCAAAAGTGAAAGGGCTTTTCAGTACATTGCTAAAAATGTTTATTACACAACTTTTTTTTTAAAAAAACCCCCTCTTGTTTAGGCATTTTCAGTACCCCACAACAAACCTCTTTTGGGTCATCTTGCTTTACTTCCAACGTTGCTGCCTCAGTCTCTGCTGTCTGCAAACCATCACCCAGTTCCTGTAAAACAGTCATGAACAGTCAGATTTCCTCGCATAAGGAAGATCTCTCTGTAAACGGCCAAATCTAAAATTCATCACAGGGGAGCAAAAGAAAACTACCCCCTGTTGTCAGCCTTTGGGGCAGGGGGTGTTTTTTGTACTACAGACAAACAGAAATAAACTGGTTTCATTTGGAAAACATTTGCATTAAAAGTGTGTGTATATTCCCCTCCACAAACAGAAGTCCCTTGTTGATTAGACTTAAAAAGTCCATCTAGCACAAGAAGTTTTGAGGAAACCCAAAAGCAGAGCCCACAGCCAACAGCCCTCTTCCTTCATTTATCTCCAGCATCAAGCACTCATAAGTATATCCCCCCCTCCCCCAAGGCTTGGGGGTTCTATTTAACTGCCACGGCTAATAGCATTTGATAAACCCACCCTCCATAGACGTATGTAACTTTATTTTTAAGCCTTCCCACAAAGTGTGGTTAACTTATTATATTATAACCCTGCCATGTTGGGCATTTTCATAAGCCTGTTTTGCCACATGCATGTTAGTCAGGAAAATCATATTCTGGCAATTCTTCTGCCTCACAGTCAGAAAAGGGAATCGGCCCTCAACAAGTAAGAACAAAATTAAAACACACCAATGGTTTGTTAAAACTAGCTCCTAACAAGCCACAAAGAGAGCAGAAGAGATATGCCTGATAAGGCAGTCCAACTTCCTTTTCAGAGAATGCTCTGCCCACAAGGCTACACAGAGAATGTTCCTGGGTTACACAGCCAAACTCCAGTGCAACTCAGTTCATCCCTATCCTCTGTTTGTAACCCTAGATACAACTTCCTGCTAGACCAAGGGTGGCCAAACTGTGGCTCATGAGCCACATGTGGCCTTTTCACAAATATTGTGTGGCTCTTGAAGCCCCCGCTGTCCTATTGGCCAGCTTGGAGAAAACATTTTTCTCTTTAAATCACTTCTCCAAGCCAAGCCAGCCGGTGGTTTGGAGAATACATTTAAAGTTAAAGTTGCTTTCTTTCCACCTCTCCTCCCTCCCCACATCTATTTGCCTGCCTGCCTGGAGGCTCTCAAACATCTGACATTCATGTCTTGTGGCTCTCAGACATCTGACATTTATTCTATGTGACTCTTTTATTAAGCAAATTTGGCCACCCATGTGCTAGACAATCAACTACTCCTTTGGTAGTAGCCCACTCTTACCACCTTTTCCTCAACAAATTGGGCTTTGACAACTTTTTCTTATATTCCCTGAGGGGCTGAATGGCATCACCTTTGGCCTCTGCAACTAGATACACAAGGGTTTTCCCCTCCTTCCCTCTCCAAATCAGAACCAACTTCTGGCCTACTTAAATGCCAGAGAGTCAGCTGTGCTGTCGCTGTTCCTAGCGGCTGCATACTAATGCATACTAATTACCTGTGTGGGAGCAGGCGGTGCTGCCTCCATGCACTAAGTTTAGAGCTCTGCTTTCACGTAATCTAAAGCTTTTCAGATCAGGACGCTCAGCTCCTTCTGTCACCACAAGGTAACACGTGAGGAACAGAAAGTAAGCCAAGAGCAAAGAATGAAACTACTACAGTTGCAATGAAACAGCAGATCTCAGAACCCAATTCTCTCAGAGGAACCAAAAATTAAAAGCAAAAATACAAGAAGAATGCAAGAAGGCTGGGTTAAAAAAAAATCAGCTGTCATTGGGAAAAAGCTGAGTTTAGGCTTAAATCAAAAGAGGACAAGAAAAACAAATACGTGCTTTGAACAAGTTGGACCGGTTTAGCCCAAGGACATAACAGGAATAGTCAAGCTCCGAGGCAAAACTATGCTCAGAGGATGAAAGAGAGGTCATCAATCAAGTTCTCCCAATTTTACTTTTGATGCTCACTTCACTATGGATGAATACAGGGACACGGAGGACAAATCCTCTGCGGGATCTGCTTCTTTTTAACAGAATCCCCATGTCACACTGACAACTTTTAAATTTACAAAGCTAGAGTGCATTTTTAGAAGATACCAATAGCTAAGTAATTTATGTTATGGGATGCTGAGACTATATTCTGCTTAAGACAATAAGAAGTGCCTTTTAGGTGTCTGGTGGCCACCAAAATCAGCCATCCATCCACTGGTGGCTAGGTCCATGGGCCCCTTGCTAATACTCCAAGATGATCAAGAGATGAGACAGGGCCCATGTGTTAATCACCCCAAAGGGTGATTAACACATGGAATTCACTGCCACAGGAGGTGGTGGCGGCTGCAAGCATAGCCAGCTTCAAGAGGGGATTGGATAAACATATCGAGCAGAGGTCCTTCAGTGGCTATTAGCCGCAGAGTATTGTTGGAACTCTCTGTCTGGGGCAGTGATATTCTGTATTCTTGGTGCTTGGGAAGGCAACAGTGGGAGGGCTTCTAGTGTCCTTGCCCCTACTGATGGACCTCCTGATGGTGCCTGGGGTTTTGGGGGGGGGGTTTGGCCACTGTGTGACACAGAGTGTTGGACTGGATGGGCCATTGGCCTGATCCAACATGGCTTCTCTTATGTTCTTATATCTTGCTAGCCTAAGGTAACCAGTCTCTAGAAACAGAAGTCACTCTTTACACCAGAGGTGGACAAATTATGTCTGCAGGGGAGAGAGGAATGGTCTACATCCAGCTGTGGCAGCTTTTCCTCTGACTCTCAAGTTGTTTATCCATTTGTGGACAGCATTCGCACATCAGGCCGCTGCACTGGCTAGTGGGCCCATGGTTCCAAAAAATAGTTCAAGGTCTACTAAGAGGAGAGGGAGAGAGTCAGAGAGAGAAAGAGAGAGTCAGAGTCACATCTGGGTTTCTGTGTGCATTTGTGGGCTGTAATTTGGATGCTGGTGCTTCTTGTTTCCAGGATCCAAGATGCAACTATAAGCACTCAAAAGCAGGTGGAGACCAAGATGTGGCCATAAGGTCAAAAAAATCTGCCCACCTCTGCTTTAGGCTACTAGGGTAAGTTAGCCCCTGGCTCTGCTGCCTAATAGTTCTGATTCAGAAAGCCATTTGCACACATGGAATGGATTCCAGTTCATTTCCCCAAACATCAGCTTCCTCGCAATCCATTTTTTCCCCATTGTACAAGTTTTTTTTAAAAGGTCACAAAGTGACCTGGTGTGCTTTAGCATGATTAAAAACCTCATCAGCTCATTAAGTTCCCTGGATCCTCAGATGCTGGGCTCGGGAACAGAACTCAAGCAATCGATCACACTTTGTATTTATGCTAAACGAGTGCCAATGCAAACCTCGCAAACTACACCCCCTAAAAAAGAAAACTTGGGAGGAGAGGAAAACTTTTTTTGCTCTCCATTGTCCACTGTCTACCTAGGCACTGCAGGTTTGACGTCTTTAGAACGAGATGACCTGGCTTGCTCTCTGTTAAGGTCAGGCAGGCTGCTTGCATCGGACAAACATTTATACAAAGAGACGCACCTTCGGTACTGGCGGCCCAACTTTGGTAGGTGACCTGTAGAGAGGTGGAATGAAAAAACAAAACAGAGATATGCAGGCCTTAGGTGAAAATAGGAAGCAGCCAAACACATTTCAATATTTAAATGTTAACTAGCAAATATTTAATTTCCTCTATACAAGCACTTTAAGAACTTCGTACTTTAAGATTTTTCCAATGACATTTGCCATTCCTTCCCTGCTCTCTCCTCCTGGCACTGCAGAATATTCTTGGATACGCACTGGGATACAGTCAGTTCACACAGAGCGCAAGCCACGCTTTTTCTTTTCCATATGAGCTCTACATACTCGAGAACACGTCCATATATGAGCCACTGAGCATATGTTGATGACCTCCAGTTCTACACTGCCTTAGCTAAAGGAAGCAGTTGCTATCCTGGGTCAGTGTACGCTGGCCACTGTCCAATGGCTAAAAATGAACAAACTGACACTGAAGATGGAGGTGATCCTGGTCAGGAAGGCTGAGATTTTGAAGGGTGTTGTGCTCCCTATATTTGATGGGGCTCCTTTGTCCCTATCCAATTCTGTAAGGTGTCTGGGTGCTTTCAATCTAGGTCATTACTGGCAAAATAGATCAGTGCAACTGCTCAAAGTGATTTTTGTTATCTCTACTTGGTATGTAAACTAGCTCAGCTGAGGTGAGCATCAAAAGGTATAAAGTATTTATTTAAAAGAAAATGGTCACAAACATACTTTTATCATAACACCAGATTGAGCAAGGATTCTAAGAGAAATAGGAAAGATGCAAATTCTCTGTCCGTTTCTCTATGCATGTCGTATCAGATGTTAAAATATAGGACAGGCTCTTCAGCTTAAGAGTTCTGGATCTCTATAGAATCACCATTATCTTGAAGCTTTCTTCCAGATTTCCAGGCAAGTATATGGTCAAAATGGGTGCCTTCTCAAGGGAGAGGTCTTCTATCTGTTCCTATTAAGTCTGTGCCCAAGGAAAAGAGTTTCTTCCTCACCCCCCTGAGTTGTATCATATCTATTTCCACTCCCACTGACCTGGGCAGCCCAGGTCAGAGAAGTGTTTCCTAGACATTTATTTCCTTAAGCCTCTCTAGTATTTAATACCTTCAAATCTGGCAAATGCTCTGTTTCCCCATATTGGGTTGGAAAATGCAAACAAAGAAGCGGTAGGGAAAACTGCTAACACTATGAGTCGTGACAACGTCTGAGACCTGAGATGCACAAGCTGTATTAGGTGCCCTTCCAGGGCCTGATCCACACAGAACCTCTTGTACATAAACTGAGAGCCAGTTTGGTGTAGTGGTTAAGTGTGCAGACTCTTATCTGGGAGAACCGGGTTTGATTCCCCACTCCTCCACTTGCACCTGCTGGAATGGCCTTGGGTCAGCCATAGCTCTGGCAGAGGTTGTCCTTGAAAGGGCAGCTGCTGGGAGAGCCCTCTCCAGCCCCACCCACCTCACAGGGTGTCTGTTGTGGGGGAGGAAGGTAAAGGAGATTGTGAGCCGCTCTGAGACTCTTCGGAGTGGAGGGCGGGATATAAATCCAATATCTTCTTCTTCTTCTTCTTTCCTTTTGAAATGGGACCTCCACCGCACACTTCTCCAAGAGCATTTGGGCCTAGATGCATTGAACAGAGAACTGCTAGGTAGGTAGATCCATATGAGGTAGGGTTTTGTTCTTATGACGGATCCCTATGAAGCTGCAGCTTTATTGCTCTTTAGCTGTGGCTTTTTCTGCTCAACTCAGAACCCAAAAAATGTACTCCACACACCCTCAGCATGCCAACGCTGGAAAAGGTACCACTCAGACATCCCTGTATTTTAATTCTTAATTTTATTGTTAGAATTTTTGTGTTGTGAGCGCCCTGAGCCCGCTTCGGTGGGGTAGGGCGGGATATAAATAAAACGAAATAAATAAATACAAGTTTGTAGTTCGTACATAAGATTCTACAGGAAAATATAAGCATTTCTCAATGCTAACTCTTTCTGGAGGTAATGCTTACTTTGGAAGAATGCAGCAAGATTCATGGTGGGCACCAAATGACCCCTTAATGTGCTGGCTTGTCCAAGCTGGCCAGAAGGCTGTGGAATTCCCAGGAATCCATGCTTCACTGGTATCAAACTTCAAAGAAATTTCTAGACAAAAACCTAGGAATACAGCCTACAGGCGTCACTGGCCAGGATTCGAATAGGTTTGGGCACTGTATCCCCATGCAAGAGTCCAATCAAAGCTATAAAGTTTACTCTCTTAGTTTCCAGCATGCCCTCAACCTCCCACTGCTTCTCTAACATGGCCCAGTGAGAAATACTTCCAGCCAGGCCTGCATCTTTGCCTGGGAAGCAGCTAGGCTCTGGCCTCATTCCAGGTAATTATGAACATATGAAGCTACATTACAGCAAACTAGACCGTTGGTCCATCATTCACATGCACTGAAGTCTAAGGAGAAAAGAGTCTTTCCTAGAGATCTTGCTTAACTGAAGAAATCAAAGACTGGATCCTTCTGGGAACTGATGAAGGACAGTAGCTAAGAGAATCAACTGCGAACCTATGAATCTTACACAGCTGTAGTGGATACCTCTCCATAAAAGTGTAGACCCAGTGTGATTTAGCAAGGAAAAAGACAAATTCCATGCTGGGGATTATTAACAAAGACAATAAAATGACCAGTACTGTAAAACATCCCCACCTAGAACTAAGCTGCAGTCTCATTCTGAATGCTGTTTACAGTTCTGGTCAGCCATTCTCAATAAGGATAATGCAAAGCTGCTAGAACTACAGAAAAGGGCTAGCAAAATTATTTAAGAAGTTGGAGCATCTTTCCTGAGTGGAAAGGCTAGAGAGTACAGGACTTTCCCTTTTAGAAAAAAGATAACTAAGGAGGTACGGAGAGCTTTTTCTCCTACTCCTATAATACAAGAACTCAAGGTTACCCAATAAAGGTGATGAGTAACAGATTCAGGACAGACAAAAGGAATACTTCTTTATTCAATGAATAATTAAATCACAGAACTTTCGTCCAGTGGAGGTAGTGATGGCTGCAAGCATAGAATGCTTTAAAGGGAGGTTAGACAGATTCATAGAAAAGAGGTCCATCAATTGCTACTAAAGAGAATTTCCATGCAAGGAGGCAACAAACCCCTAAATATCAAGGATAGAAGGCAGCATCTGGGGAATGCCCTGTCCCGTATACTCTGTCCATTGGCTCTCCAGACTAGCTGATGGGTCCCTGTGTGAAACAGAATGCTGGACTAGATGGACCAAATTAATGGTCTGAATCCATGGGTTATTCTTATGTTCTGAGGTCCAGCTCAAGCTTTACCTTTGCCATTAACTCACTAGGCGTTTGTAGGCAATACAAATTAGCCTCAGCATCAGCAATATGGCCTACCTAACAGGGCTGTTCTAAGGACTACAAAGTATGCGTAAAGGACTTGAAATGCTGAACAATAAATTCTTAAGTGTTAGTATTCTGCATGCAAAGCATTGTGCTCCATCACTCAGCTACGGTGAGGTCTTTCTGCCAGTTCCACAACTTTCTCGGATCATGGGTCCTGATATCTGCTCAGCCTTATTGACTGTGGTCTTTTACCTATTTTACCACCTATTTCTGCATACATTCAAAATGCCCCATCATCCGGAGACTTAAACAGCCAAAATGGAAACATTTCACTCAATGCATTTACGTGGCTCCCTCACCCAAACTTACTCTCACCATAAGGCCTTTTACTTCTCCTTTTCCCAAAACCCTCACACTGCAGGAACACCCACCATTCCACCAGCCAGCTCTTCCTCACAACTCACAAATGCAGAGGTTGAAACCAACCACAAGGCCAAACCACTCTATTCTTTTTTTGCCACCAAGCTGAAGCCGACTTATGGTGACTGTACCATTTTCAAGTCAAGTTTGGAGATGGTTTATCATTGCTTGTCTCACGTAGCAACCCTGGTATTCCTTGGTGATCTCCCATGGTTATTGGGTAACCAGGGCCAACACTGCTTAGCTTCCAGAATCCGACAAGACTGAGCTATCCAAGTCAGGGCAAACACCTCTTTCACAACCCAGCAACTGTTTTGTCATCTACATTTTAAAAATTATGCAGTCAGGAATAGTCAACTAAGCCTTAAAAAAATAAACACAAAAACCTGAAGGAGTCTCTGTTCTGCTCATAATTTACTTAAACTCTGTCACAGATTTTTTTTCTTTTTCCTTTTTAATCTGAAAAGCAATGGGAATGAGATCCTACAGGCTGCAGATGTAGCATTTTTAAATTAGCAAACAAGCTGCAGCCACCAACAAGGTATGTTTTGTTAAACACACAGTGTAACATTAAGGAGCCATACCAGCTTCTCAAGAGACCTGATCAAGCTCAAAGACTTAACAAAATTAAATGACAGAAAAGGATAATTCAGGCTGCAATTCTTAAGACTGCCTGCCCTAGAGTAGCCCCATCAGCAGCAATGGGACTACTCCAGTTTACAAACATCTCAGAAAAGTTTCTGCTAGCCTATCTGTGACACTCACAGTCAGAAAGGGGGAAAAAAGAGGCAGCTTTTCTTTCCTGGTAATCCAAAAGCAATTCTAATTTGCCACAGACAACCAACCTAGTGGAAATTAACAAGAACAGCCTAGTGGCTGTTAACAAGCATGGAAGATGCCCAGAAGTGATTCCAGAGAACAGCACAAGCACTGGTGGAGCAGATGCCAGTTGACCACAACACTTCTCTTTTTCAAACAATGAAACACCATTTCACAAAAACAGCCTTTAAAAGTAACTAATGATGTTTAGTTTTGCACTCCTCCTTGCCCCATCAAGTTTAGATAAAATAGGCTGGGGTAGAGCAGAATTTTTAAAAGCAAGCAAAATAGGTTGATATTTAAATAATTTCACAAAGGAAATTTCTCATTAAAATGCTTCACTACCAAAACCCATTTGTTTCCTTATCTAATCTTAAAAATTGACAGAAATTCTATTGTGTCCTGTACAGATTCTGCAAGAACTTGTAGAAATAGACCACAATGCTTCTGTGCACCTACTTTTCTTTCATCACTTTCATACAAAGTACAAAGACAAGAGACCAGAATCCAGCCTCGGACTTGTATCTTTGTAGTACACGGACAGTATGAGGAAATGGAGCACTTTCAGCAGTTTCTAAGCCCAAGAGGAGATGAAGCAAATGTGAGAGAACCTGTAGAAAGTAACCAAGACAGTACAATCTGCCTGGCTGTGAAAGATTACAGGAACAGTAGGCAGTAATAAACACACAAAAGGTATATTTTTAATGTATTATTATTTTTAGAATCAGCGTACTTGAAACGATAGATGAACTTGGGAATTTTCTAAAGGTAAAGGTAATCCCCCTGTGCAAGCACTGGTTGTTTCCGACTCTGGGGTGACCTTGCTTTCACAATGTTTTCATGGCAGACTTTTTACGGAGTGATTTGCCATTGCCTTCCCTAGTCATTTACACAGGGAGAATCAGATTCACTGTGATTCACTCCCTTGTCAGGTGCCATGGAACTTGAGAAGAAGTGCCTGTTAGGAAGACAGATTTCTGCACAAGCCAGAACGCCACTGATCCTTCCTGCTGACACAGTCCAGTTGTGCACAACTGTAGCCGCACCCAGCAATGGCCTCAAAAGTCCCTGTGATCAACATCAGCTGCAGACAGAGCAACAGCTCCCGTGAAATGGCTCCTCCGCTCACCCTAATCTCGCTGCCAGACTGTTCCACATCCAGCCCTAATGTGTTATTTACTCCTGTGCCACACTGCCCCATCACTGTGACATATCAAAACAAAACACAAACTGCAACCACACCCTTGCCCTGCCACTGGTATGGGAACTACTTCCTGCTAGAGACCCTGGGTCCAGAAGATAGGCCACCAGAGGGGACCTGTGATAAAACAGCAAGCTGCTTACTCATGTCAACAAGGGACTCGCTGGTACCAGATAAAGGCAGCCCTCAAAGACAGCATAATAAAAAGACAGGGAAGGAACAATGCAGAGGAGGAAGAAACTCAAAAGCCAGGTGCCTAGAGGCCCCTCTCTTGTGAGTGTCAGCCATGTGACCTCTGCTGCCAACATCAGGCTATGGGAGGAAAAAGGCACTGAGGAAAGATTCAAAGGAGGAAGTTCAGATGAGTGAGGGATAGAATAGGATAGCATGGGAAGAACAGAAGCAGTACAGCCAACACAGCCCTAGAAAATGGGCAACAGCGAAAGGAAGGACACAAAAGAGAAGCAACAAAAAAGTCAAACTGATGCGGTGGTGGTGGGGAAACAGGCAGGATGGGAAAATTGCTTTAAAACATTATAAGCTCCTTTGCACTCTACAAAAGACTGGAGCATAATGGTGACTTTTTATCTGCTCACCTTCAGTTCCCTGTAAGCCACTACTTAAAGTTGGGAGCTACTCTGGACAAGGGACCTCCTCACTTTTCCCCTCCAAACTGCCTTGTGTTCACTGGACTGGCATGGCTAACCAGAAGGATCAAGCAACAAACTAAAAGGTTGCCATGCAAAACAGTAAGAGATACAGTTTTGTGACAAGAATCATACACCATGGAGTGGACAAGCAGAAGTCAAAGAGGAAGAACAACAGAGAAGAGATGTGGCAGGAGGCTCAGAAATATTCAGGGCTTCCCCCACCCATGTGTCTATCTACAGAGAGAATATTTCAAGGTGAGGGGAAAGAAGGAAAGGAAAGGTCCCCTGTGCAAGCACCAGTCATTTCAGACTCTGGGGTGACATTGCTTTCAAGGCAGACTTTTTTACAGGGTGGTTTGCCATTGCCTTCCCCAGTCTTTTACACTTTCCCCCCAGCAAGCTGGGTACTCATTTTACCGACCTCGGAAGGATGGAAGGCTGAGTCAACCTTGGGCCAGCTACCTGAATCCAGCTTCCACCGGAATTGAACTCAAGTCGTGAGCAGAGTTCAGACCCCAGTACTGCAGCTTTACCACTCTGCGCCACGGGGTCGCTGAGGGGAAAGAAGCACTGTTGCATATCAGAAGGCCCGCTGGTCAGGAGGGTGGCTAAAGCCTCCCTTCTCAGAAAAGACATTCCTAGTTTAAAACAAGCTTTATTGATGGCTGAAGGTTGTCAATGAACCCTATACTGTAGTCTAAACTTTCAATGGATTTTATTATAGGTACGGTTTCTCGCCCAAGGAAGTAGAGAGTAAAGATAAATACCCAAAGCAGTCCAGGTGGTGGTGGATTAGGTGTCATGGCTAAAGAGGACGCAAACGAGGATGGACGAAAGTAAGGCTGCAAAAAGGAAGGGCCAAAGAAAACAGCTATATCTGAAGATCTGAGCAGTGACTCACGAAAACTCATTCTGTTAGTCTTGAAGGTGCTACTGGACTCTTGCTCTTTTCTACCTGCTACAGACAGATTAACACCGCTATGTATCTCGGTCTATCTCCCAAGAAAACGAGGCAGCCTCGAGTACGCGTTGGACAAGCCTTGCCAGAAGCAGTTTAACGCAATCGGAATCACCTTCTCAAAAGTACTCCCTTTCCCTCCCTGTTTCTTAAACCACACCGAGAAAGAAAAGGACAGTAATTCAGAGCAATCGGAATCCGAATTAGATTAGGCTCTGGTTGGTGTCCACAGGCCTCTTTGCTGAGTGGCAATAAAGGAGAGGAGTGAGGATGGGCAGGACTCCGAGCACCGGTTCATTCAAATCCGTATTAAGGCCGTCGATACGGATTACCCTCCCAGATCCCCCTCCAGGCTGACTCACGGCGAAGGAGTCCCTCCGTGCTGGGCGACATCCTCAGCCGCGTCGTAGAAGAGCTCCTCGGTGTCGGAGTCGGACGCCATCGAGTCAGGCAGCGGCTGTGGCTACCGGGCAGGGCCGCTCGCGGCAAGTCTCGCGACAGGAAGGTGAGGGGCGTGGCCATGCTTGGCAATAGGAAGGAACAGCTGCAGAGATAGATGTGCACGCAGCCTCGACTTCCGGCCTCCTCTCGAACGCCGTCGTATGCGGGATAAGAGTGGGGATCGATCTGATCTATCTAATCCATCTATCGTATTTTAACCAGTTGTGCTCTCGAAACGGAACCCAACTTTTACCTCTATAACGCCTCGTCTAGGAGGTTTTTGCGTGAGTTGACACTCACTTTGCATAGAGAACCCGAAGTGTAGTTCTTTTGGTTTGGCGGAAACGGACCTGCCAGGCAGACGCAACAGGGGCGGGGCCTCTGCTACAAAAAGGCGTGGCTTCAAGAGGGAGAAGCTTTATTGAATTGCTTGCGCCGGGTGGTTGAGTTGCAAGAAGCTGAAAGTGGTGGCTGCTCTAATTTGCCTTTATTTGCTTGAGCCGCTTTGAGAAAGTGAAACTACAGAGGCTGTTGCCTTAAATTGTCTGGACTCGGACTGCTGTCTTAGGTGTACTTACTCTTTGTGGATATGTTGAGGGCTGCTATCTTAGGTGTATTTACTTTTTTATGGATATGTTTAGGGAGAAAAATAAAAGTCCGATATTGGGGGGAGGAATACAAGTCGGATCTACGTGGATCCTCGTGAATTCATAGTTTTTACCTTGAAGCGAAATAAAACCACCATCATACTTTAGAACATGTCCCAGTTCCTTTAGTTAGTACATTTTTGTCCCAGTGTTGTGTACTGGTTGAGTGCCCAGACTCTTATCTGGGAGAACCGAGTTTGATTCCCCACTTCTCCACATGCAGCAGCTGGGTGACCTTGTGTCAGTCAAAGTTCTCTGAGAGCTCTCTCAGTCCCACCTACCTCACAGGATATTTGAGGAAGGGAAGGAGATTGTAAATTGCTTTGAGACGCGATTGTAAACCACTGTGCAACTCAAAGCAAACGATGGGGTATAAATCCAGTATCTTTCCTCTTCTCCTTTATCCAGCTTTTTCTCCATGGAACTGAGGACAACGTACATCAATCTTGTCTCTAGCCCATCCTGGCAACTAGCTCCACCCTCTCTCTTGCTATATGTAATGTTGAGGAAATTTTGTTTCACTGTATGTGAAGAAGTGTGTGTGCATAAAAAGCTTAGAACCTCAAATACAGTGTTGGTCTTAAAGATGCTATTGGACTCAACTATGTTCTGCTTCAGACCAGCATGGCTACCCACCTGAAACAAACTTATGAGGTTTAAACTGCAACAAAGTGGGACTGTTCTGGGGATTTTAAACTTGGGTCCACCCGATCCTAGTCTGACACTCTGCAGAACCATGCACTGTTACTGAGGAGTGAGGTCAACTGAACAAGGTGAGAATTATTTCTGAGTAAGCGTGCGAAGGATGCGCTTGTGGAAGTTATTACCCTCCCCTCCCATACACACAATACGAATTGCAAAGCATATAAGTATGAGGAAATTTTGGATCATTGTAAACTGGTCTTTTGAAACAAAATTGATCGATCTGTTTAAATTAGGGTTGCCAGGTCTGTGTTAGAAAATACCTGGAAACTTTGGGAGTGGATCCAGGAGAGGATGGGCCTCAGCATGGTGCAATGCCATAGTCTAGAGCCCACCCTTCAAAACAGCCATTTTCTCCTGGAGAGCTGATCTCAACTGGAGATCAGTTGTAAAAGCAAGAGATTTCCAGGCCACATCTGGAGGCTGGCAGTCCTAGTTGAAATTTTATTTCTAAGTACCACCCCTTCCTTACAGATGGGGATAAAATTTAAATTCTGGTATCAGTACTGTCTCTTCTCTTGCCTATAAGCATGTGCAGAGTGCCTTTTGCTTGTTTCCTCATGGATGCAACACTAGCTCAGCTATGAAAATAGTCACATTTAATGGCAATCTTCCCACAGCAGCCCCCCACCCCCGCCCCGAAAAGCTGAGTGCCGAAAGCTGAAAAGGGCCCTCGGTCCCTCCCTCCCTTTCATTAGTTTTACCAACCTCCAGGAGATGGCTGGAGATCCCTCACTATTACAACTACCGTAATCTCCAGGCAACAAATATCAGTTCACCTAGAGAAAATGGCTGCTTTGGAAAGTGGACTCTCCAAACCCTGCCCAATCTCCTCCCCCCATCTCCAAGTATTTTCCAACTTTTCACCCAACTTTGATAGAATGTTGCATAGGCATTCTAAGTACACAGTGCCATCTAGTGGTTACAAATTTTCATTCTCCAGTATTTTGAGAATTAAAATAAGATGGTTCATTCCATTAACTGTGTGAAGGACCCAGACTTTTGGCATTTCATAGGATTTTCATGGGGAAAATGAGCTGAATTCTCATCTAGATGTCACTGCTGGCAGCATTTAATGAAGTGGCCATACCTTTTGAAAAAACATTTATTTCAGGTTTTTCTCCTGTCTCCATGACAGTGATCAATATTCCTGGCTTGCACCAGGCTTCTCCATGCAAGTGGGCGAATGCATGACCTAAATGGCCTTTTGAAGATTAAAATGAGAGCTGTAAGGGATTGTGGAAGTGGAAATAATTTGGAAATCTCACTCCCACTTCCAAATTTTCTCCCTCTGGGATTCTGCAGGCTCTCAGGGACTTGAGCAAGCTAATATCCTCAGTCTCTTTCCCCCCTCTTCAACTTTTAATTTTTTACATTTTATTGCATGTTATTAGATTGGGGGGATTTGGGGTTTTATTGTTGTTTGGTGTTTACATTATGTATTGTAAGCCTCCTTGACCCATGGAGAAAGATGGGATATAAATGTTTTGATAAATAAGTAATAAACTAATTATCAGCCTCCTGGAACATGTTCAGTCTTCATCTGAGTAAAAAGCAAACCTTACTTTCCTTTGGGGGCGGAGCTGATTTTATGGCTTTTGTGATCATATGGGTGCCACTGACTTTACTTCGCAAAAGGAGTGGTGCCTGTTTCATGTTAACGTTGAACATAAGAATATAAGAGAAGCCATCTTGGATCAAGCCAATTGCCCATCCAGTCCAATACTCTGTGCCATACAGTGGCCAAAACCCAGGTGTCATCAGGAGGTCCACCAGTGGGGCCAGAACTCAAGAAGTCCTCCCACTGTTGTCCCCAAGTACCAAGAATACAGAGCATCACTGCCCCAAACATAGTGTTTCACCTATACCTTAAAGCTAAGAACCGAACCATGTGTTTATCCAACTCCTATTTAAGCTGTTTATGTTTGTAGCTGCCACCACTTCCTGTGGCAGTGAATTACATGTGTTAATTGATCTTTGAGTGATGAAGAACCACTTCTGTTTATTTGTTCTAATGCAATGTATGCAGTTTTTTTGAAGCCTACAGGTGCCACTTTTCCTCTGAAAATATTATTTACTGAAAACATTTATTTGCTTCAAAAATGACAATCTCATGACCACTCACAATACTTTAAAAATATTTAAAACAGACCATAATTGCATAAGTTTATAAAACTCTATCATGTTCCCCCTTAGTTGTCTTTTTTTTCTAAACTGAAAAGTCCCATACTCTCTAGCTGTTTCTCATAGCAATGGTGCTTCAACCCTGGTTAATCATCTTGGTTGTCCATTTCTTTACTTCTTCTAACTTTGCAATATCCTTATTGACATAATGGCAAATCAAAAACAAAATAGGAAGATTAATGCTGCAGAAGAATAGTTAAAAGCAAGAGTAAGAAAACCACTAACACTAATGCACACTAAAGACTTGGGAGAGGAAAACATGTCCTTAATTTGCACCTAAAACCCAAGAGAACAAGTGACAAATTATACTGGACCATCAATAACCTTGTATGTTAAGATGCCTATGACTGCATATTCTGTATGACTAAATATGGTGCCTTTCATGGAGACAGTTCAAGATGAGTAGTTGTGTTAATCTTAAAAACTAACAGAATTTGTCACAGGGTATGAACTTTTGTGAGTCACTGCTCACTTCTTTTTTTGCATTCTCTTTTTTTAATTAAACTTTTAAGAATGATGTACAAGTGCAGTCAAATATTTACAAAATCTTAACCCTTTAAATCTCCCCTCCCCCCTGACAAAAACCTATAACAACACATCTATATCATTATCCTAGGATCCGATTCAGACAGGCGAAGTTCAAGAATATGATCAAAATAAAAAGACAAGACAATACGATCAAAATAAAAATCTGCAAAATAAACTCCCTACATAGAGAATACATACCGATGAGTTCAAAAGAGCTCAGCTTATAGAATGCATGGAATGCACAGGGTGAACTAACTTCCCAGAATATGATTGTATAGATAGTACATGATCTGAATACTTAATAAAAGCTTTCACAATTCATTGGACTTTACACAAAGCTAGAAAGATGACATTTAAAAGTATGGTGCTTGTATAGCTGTTGCCAAAAATCTACTATTTATTCCTCTGTTATGTTTTTCCAGGATGATCATATACAGATTTACAGCCAAGGTAAAGCACTATGATGCTGTCAAGTTACTGATGTTGAGAGATTCTTTTTTCCCTTCTGGTCTGTGAATAAAACCTTCAATGGCTCTCCAGGAACAACCTGCCAACCAAAGCATACCTGCATTATCTGTCTTCAAAGCCCTTTAAAATGGAAGGAAAAAGAGACGTTTTAGAGAGTATGAAGCAAAGCCAGTTCTTAGAATGATAAATCAAGCACATTTTCATCAGTAGCCAAGGAAAGCATTAGTCATGCCCAGCCTCAGAAGAACATGTGCTTATGTTTCCACCCACAATGATCCCAGTTACAGAAACAAGGTACAGTCAATGTTATTCTGAATGTAAGACAATGGTATGTTTTCTTATACAACTACCCTGGCTTCAAAGCCTGCTGAAGTGTAGCTGCTTGGAAACTGAGCTGGCAATCAGGAAATCCCAGGTTCAGTTCTTGGGGCTGTATTCCTCTGCATTCTGAAGTGGCTCAGTCTCATTGAACTCTGTGAGACTTTCTTCTGGATAAATCTGTCTTCCGTGGACTCAACAGGTGGCTTTAAGCAAGCCTGTTGCTCAGCCTCAATATGGGAGTTAAAATGCTTGTCTACCTTACAGGGCTGGTTTAAGGATTACAGACATGATGTATGCAAAGTACTCAAAAGCAGTATGGAAGTGGTAATTATTATGGTTGTTAGCCCCACCTACCAAAGGGTGCTAGGATTTTCTGTCTGAGTACAGTTTTCCAGAGCATCAACCCGCTTAAATTTTGCTGTAATGGGAAGTGGATGTGTTAATCAATTACTGTTTAAGAAATCCTCAAATATATATTTATTTAGAAGAATGTAAAAACAGATCATGCAATCAGCAGGAAACCCACAGTTCTAGGAAGGAGGTGCTTGAAAAGCATCCACATTTTTGAGTTTGTATTAAAGATACATATAACAGCACTTTCTAACCTTTTTGTGGCAAAACATAGATAAAGAAGAAAAAGATGATATTGGATTTATATCCCACCCTCCACTCCGAAGAGTCTTAGAGTGGCTCACAATCTGCTTTACCTTCCTCCCCCACAACAGACACCCTGCGAGGTGGGTGGGGCTGAGAGGGCTCTCACAGCAGCTGCCCTTTCAAGGACAACCTCTGCCAGAGCTACGGCTGACCCAAGGCCATGCTAGCAGGTGCAAGTGGAGGAGTGGGGAATCAAACCCGGTTCTCCCAGATAAGAGTCCGCACACTTAACCATTACACCAAACTACATACATTGTAGACACACGTATATTCATTTATAATATTCAACATCAACGATGAAACATATCTAAATGGCAAAATGTGTAGGCTGGGGATAGACAGGAAAAGTACATATTTAAGTTGGGACCTAGACAATTATTTCCCTGTAAACTGCCACAGAACTTCAGGGGAAATAAACTTTCTTGTGCTGGGTGCTTGGAACCCCACCAGGAGGAGCTTTTTTGAGCATTGTACACTGCCTTTCCTATATTCAAAGTAGTTTCACAGCGAAGTTCTTCCAGTGTATAATAAGCATGATAAAATCAATCAACATACCATCACAAAATAGGAACATAAACTACTTTACGGCAAATGGTAAATCTCTGCATTATGAAATATAGCTATTGGACTGTTGTATGCCATATGTCAAATGAAATCAAGGTGTTTTACAGGTGTCTTTATGGAAAGACAAAGATCCCTGTCTCCCAGAGCCACCTGCCCATCACATGAAGTCGTCTTCATGAGCTTTGATCAGGGTATCTCCACCTTCTACAAATAGCTGGGGTTGGGGGGGTGCCATAATATTTGTTGTGGTTTTGTGAGTCTGGGATGTCCCCTTCAACAATATTTGCCTGAAACTAAGCCTGTTAAGTTGCCAGGAAAAAGCATCCATTTTCACCTAGGGGTGATCTAGACTTAGAGTGGGACACCCGCTCCCCCCTTGCTCTTAATGGCATTTTTGTATCACCGATTTTACAGTTCTTTGACACTGGTGCTGTTTGTTCTGACCAGGCTGCTAACCAGTCTCTGAGGATGACAAACAGCTGTCCAAGATGTGGCCATCAAGAAGAAGTGATTGTGAACCCTGACCTGGCATGTCAGATCTCGGAAACTAAGCAGAGTCAACCTCCCTGGAATACCAGCAGTCAAGAATACGGGGCAGGCTTTATTCAGCCACCTCTCTGAATATCCTCCAGGCCCCCATTATAGGAATCAGTCACCAGAGGTTGTCATGATTTCCAGGTGTGTGCGCATGTGTGCTTGCACACACACAAGAGCGAGAGATTGTGCCTGTTCAGGGACCAAGGGAGAACCATCATAATTGCTGATGCTGCTTAGAATCCTGAGGTATATGGTGACAGGTGTATATCTCTACCTGTCATACCCTCTCTGCATCTCCCCACTCAGGTTTTGGCATCTGATACTCCCTTAGGGATGGGGCTAGAGTTACTCCAGAGGAAAGAGAGGGAGAAGTAATAGGGCTGGTTAGAAAATTGCCAGCAAAGCTGGCCTAACGTATTTTAGCACAGTTTAGGGCCCTGTTTGCAACTTCTGCATCATTCTGAGGTTTAGAACTATAGATAGCAATCCTAAGCAGGTCTACATGGGAGTAAGTCCCATAGCGCTTACTCCCAAGGAAGTGTTCTTAGGATTGTAGCCCTAATCACCAAAATGATGAACAGCTTACTACCCTTCACTGATGCTTTTCACCTGTTTCCCACTGTTAATCAACCAGCCTTGGATTCAGGAAGAAGGCACTTCACTTGGCTCCTGAGTGTGAGTTTCTCTGACCCTGAAATGGAAGCTGGCAGTGTTCCCAGCCTTGCCTCTCTGGCAGGTGTTAGATAGGAGGTGCAAAAGGGTGCTTGGTTTTTCAGGACACAGCTGGCTTTTGGCTGATGGAAATAAAATTTCCATGGCCTCTCAGCCACTTCCATCTGATTTCCCATTCATCCAGTTTAGACTGCTTGGCTTCCGCCTTTTGTAATCTGGAGAGTGTGATCCTGTTTGCCTCCACTGAAGGATTTATCCTACATGCTACAATGCTCTAAACCTGACCAAGAGCACACCAACGGCACTTTCACAGGAAAGCCATCCCATCTCCATTAAGGTGATCTAAGTTGCACTTGACAGGGACGGAGGCTGGACAGTTGCAAGAATATGTCTGTTCCAGATATGCCAAAAGACAACATTTATAGTGCTGTCCCAAGAGAGGTATACTCTTCTGTGTCCACTGTTCAATGGAATTAGAACTGTGTAATTCTGTTTACGATGGCCATTCCAACACCAAATCAGCTCAATCGCAAACAATATAGAAAGACTTGGCTGCATCTCAGTTTGTTGCATATGGACACAGAAACACCTTTGATCCAGCCAGTTCAGGATTATCTACTTTGACAGCAGCTCTCCAAGATCTCCCTCACTAACTGGATCCTCCAGGTGCCTCCCTAGATCAACTTGAAGCATATGATCTTCCCACAGGCTCTCCTTTGCAGTAGGGGAAATTGTGCCAGCAGCTGTCATGAGCTTGCAGAGGAACACTTCATGGGAGCAGTGTGGTCATCTTTGACAAAGCACTTCCTCATATTATGGCTGCATCCACACATCATTTGATAATGCGCTATCTCTACACTTTAGAAATCCTTCAGCCTGTCTTGCCCCAAACAAAATCAGTTGGGAATTATTGCAACAGCACAACAATAGCACAATATCCAGTGCTGTGTGAATTTAGGTGAAGGCTTTGTGCAAGTGTGACATCACATGCAGGCAGCTCAGCCATGGATCAGGGGGAAACTTTGTACCATCACAGCATTGTTCCTAAGGATAGCTGTCCTGCAGAAGCAGACTGGCCGCTTAATTTCCAGGGAAATTTCCCAGTGGGCCATAGGGTGGCCAGACCGTCCCGGTCTCCCTGGACTTTCCCGGTTCTGGCCCCCAATTCCCGGCTCCCTGGCTGGCTATACCGGGACCATTAGAAAGTCCCGGTATAGCCGGCGGGCCGCGCGCGGGGGGGGGGGGAAGGTGGCGAGTGAGGGAGCCAGCTAGGGTGGCCAGACCGTCCCGGTCTCCCGGGACTTTCCTGGTTCTGGCCCCCAATTCCCGGCTCCCGGGCTGGCTATACCGGGACCATTAGAAAGTCCCGGTATAGCCAGCGGGGAGCCGGCGGGCCGCATGCGCGGGGGGGGGGAAGGCGGCAAGTGAGGGAGCCAGTGTCCCTGCGCATGCGCACGGCGGTGTGCGCACGTGCAGGGACGCTGGCTCCCTCACTCGCCGCCTTCCCCGCCCGCGCGCGGGGCCCGGCAGCGGTGGCGGAGGCCGGAAAGGCCGCGGAGAGGCCGCCGCGGGTCCCTGGAGCCTGTCGGTCACTTCCGGGTTCCTGTCCTGCATCTCGACCTGTGTTATTAGTGACAGGCTGCTTCGGCGTGCCGCTGCGCCGGCCCCCTGGGTCCCACAACGATGGGACCGATGCCACAGGGACGGGCTCGAAACACTCTATAACCCCTCAAAAGAACAGCAGTCTAGCTCGCTTCCCCCGAGCCCTGTCGCCATAAGCCTCAAGGGGGCTCATTTTGCGGCATCTCCCGGCGGGAGGGTGGCACCCGCACGGGACACATATCAAATGAAAGAGGGGGCGCAGGGCTATCAGAAACAGCCGGCGGAGGGAGTCGGGAGACCACCCCACTGGGGGATCCACACCCCGAAAGTGATGAAGGTGGCGCAGATAGAGCCAACAGAGCAAACAGGACAAAATAAATAGGCTGCATTATGCAGCACAGTTGAGAAAGTGCCTTATCCCATATACTGATGAAGTATATACAGGATTTGAGAACAAAATTGTTTCCAGCGGTGATATTTGGGGGATTTTTGGGGACGTCACAGGAAGTGCTGTGAAGTCACTTCCTGTTTCCGGCAGTGGCATTTGGGGGAAATGATGTCATTTGGGGGAAATGATGTCACAGGAAGTGATGTCACTTCCTGCTTCTGGCAGGTGGCGCGGGGGGAAATGATGTCACAGGAAGTGATGTCACTTCCTGTTTCCGGCAGGTGGCGCGGGGGAAATGATGTCACAGGAAGTGATGTCACTTCCTGTTTCCGGCGGCGCGCACGCTTCGCGCACACACCCCTACCTCCCCCCCCCAAAGGTGTCCCTGGCTGGCCTTCAGACATTATGGCCACCCTAGTGGGCCACTGCCCTAGAGGGCCTCTGGTAGCCAGGAGGAAACAGTGCAAAGGGCCAGCAACCTGAGAGGTCACTTGACTCAGACCCGTCACTAGCAATGACAGCTGGTGTTTGCTCATCAGTTGTCTCTTCGTGCATTGCTGCCAGTTTGAGGAGACTGCAATGGGTTGGCAAATGCCCATTAGTGGACCTGCTGAGCTGGATAGCCCTGAAGAACCAGCTTGCAGCTCTGCAGGGCTGCTGGGCTTATCTAGCTCCAGGGCTACATTCACACCCCAGCCTGCTCCTCCCACTCTGGCTATGGAGGCTTTCCAGATAGGAGCTGACTTAGTCTGCATTGGGTCCACTGAGACCTACAAGGCAAAGTAG
The DNA here is from genome assembly GCF_032191835.1 of Heteronotia binoei. Lineage (NCBI taxonomy): Eukaryota > Metazoa > Chordata > Lepidosauria > Squamata > Gekkonidae > Heteronotia > Heteronotia binoei. The sequence continues at coordinate 45,570,948 of NC_083233.1, forward strand.
ACAAAGTTAACTGGGACACAGCTGAGCAGGGGACTGGGGTCAGCCTGGTCAGGAGCAAACCTTGTCTTTGTAATATGTTTTTATCCCTATAGTGGCTTGGATAAGCCGAGGATCTTGGTGAGTGTAAGGCGGCTACATACATACCTGCCTTTTGACCTCAAGGTATGCCCAATGACTTCCTGCCACATAATCCATTGTCTGCTTCTCAGTCCTGTGGGGAGAAAAATAAAGAATTGCAATTGGGAATAATGTTTTCACAGAGCTCTTTAGTGATAGGGAAAGATATTGATTGGGGGTGGGGTGTCTGTTGACGTAGCTCAGGCCAAGGCTAGAACGAATCACAGCCCCACTCCTATATGTAGCTGTACCTGCATTTCCCAACCGGTTCCTAACTTTATTGCTCCACTCATGAAAATTCATTTTTCCTAGGGCACAGTGTAGGGTTGCTAAGTCCAATTCAAGAAATATCTGGGGACTTTGGGGGTGGAGCCAGGAGACTTTGGGGGTGGAACCAGGAGACATTGGGGCAGAGCCAGGAGCAAGGGTGTGACAAGCATAATTGAACTTCAAGGGAGTTCTGACCATCACATTTAAAGGGGCCACACATCTTTTAAACCCCTTCCCTCCATAGGAAATAATGAAGAATAGGGGCACCTTTTTGGGGGGCTCATAGAATTGGACCCCCTGGTCCAATCTTTTTGAAACTTGGGGGGTATTTTGGGGAGAGGTACTGGATGCTATGCTGCAAATCTGGTGCCTCAACCTCAAAAATCAGCCCCCCCTCCAGAGCCCCAGACACCTGCAGATCAATTCTCCATTATTTCCTATGAGAATAAGTCTCCATAGGGAATAATAGAGTTCCTTCCCCTCCCCCCGTTTTCTCTCTCTCACTCACGTGCTTAACTGTCTCTGGTTCAAGTGGGCAGCCGTGTTCGTCTGAAGCAGTAGAACAGAGCAGGAGTCTCTGGTGCCTCCACAACGAGGTCTGGAAAGTACAGGGGCTACGCTGCTCTTTTACACACACTAGGGTTGCCAAGTCCAATTCAAGAAATATCTGGGGTCTTTGGGGGTGGAGCCAGGAGACTTTGGGGGTGGAGCCAGGAGACATTGGGGTGGAGCCAAGATCAAGGCTATGACAAGCATAATTGAATTCCAAGGGAGTTCTGGCCATCACATTTAAAGGGACGGGCACACCTTTTCAATGCCTTCCTTACATAGGAAATAATGATGGATCTAGTACACAAAAACATCTACCATAATAAATCTGTTCCTCTTTAAAGTGCTACAGGATTCTTTCTTGATACATCTACAGTTGAGAACTTTGCGGCAACTGCTAAAATTCCTGCCTGTCGAGGTCGGTACAGGAAAGAACGGCTGGCTACAGGAGTCAGCAAGGGCTCTGAAATCTTGTACAGAGTTTTGTGTCATTTTTCTTAATTCTGATAAACAGTTTGCATTTCGTCTTTTGATCCTAGACCAGCAAAGTTCACACAACTTTTGCCTGCTCCGGGGAAGAGCCATGGCTGCCCTGCCCTCTAAGCCTGTCCTCATTCAGGAATCTCCTTCTCACTACCAAGCAGGGACCCACCTGGTCCCGATGCTTTTGTTTCACGGCGCTGCTGCCGCGACCGCGGTTTCGTCTTCACTTTCAGCATGTTGATACACCAGAAACATGCTCGCCGCACAACTAGGGATTCACGAGGAAGAAGCAGCAGTCGTCGTAAAACCCCTCGCTGGCGAGGGATGCTGGGACAAGTAGTTTCCCTGCTCATATACCAAATGCAGTGAAAGCGTTTTACGACTACAACTCCCATAAAGCACTTCACTCAAAAAACTGCTGTCATTCGTAATTCTAACTGTTGCGCAGGAGGAAATAATCACACAAGCAGGAACTGAAGCTAAGTCTATAAGGAAGAAAAAGAAGTGGACACAAACTAAACCTTCAGTTTAAAAAAAATACCGCTTTTGGCCATGATATTCCGGAGATACAAAATGGCATCGCTGTGTGTTTTGACGTCTCTGTTGAAAAAATACCGTACTACGTACTATCCGTATAGTAATAACGCAGTATCTTTTATTGAGACCAACTAAAGCTGCCAGAACTGGCGCCCACCGTTTCCCCCCTCCCCCCGCTTCCGTTTTTTGGGGGAGCGGGAAAAGAGGGTGGAAATCCTGGGGTCTCCCGCCAGAGCGGGAGGATTGGGAACGCTAACACACACAATCACTTGTCCGAAAGGAAAGCAAAACAAACAGAAGGGCTGTACTCTCATGAGGTCTGCTGTTGCTAACACTTCCCCACAAAGTACTTCCTGCTCCAATTTAAAGGTGCACACACATTTTAAAACTGGACCTGTTTGCAGGTCCTGCCCAAGATCTAGAGGTACAGGGTGGCTGTGGGGGAGGAGCTTCCGCCACTGGCCAGCTGGCTGGGGGCAGGGGAAGCCTGTAAAACCAGGGAATCCCTCGCTGGGACCTTGGGATTGGGAAGCATAGCACAGTGTCAGGCAAGGAGACTGAGCTGCAATCTCCAATTCCTCCAAGAGCCAGAAATATTTTGTGGGGGGGCGGGGGGGTGCATTATGACAACTCGGCTCATCAAGTGCTCTGGCAATTTGCTTTGTGCCTCCAAAGGCCCAGAGACACAGAGGCAGCCTAATGAAACTCACCTTCTGTACAAGGTTCATCATCTCCTGGACTTTTCTCCCAGCTGCTGCTGGAAGGGGGATGCAAATAAGACAAAACATTTAGATACTGAAAGCTGCATGTTGGTTTCAGGAATAAAGAGGCTTATCCATTCTCTGAAAATCAGTTCTTGGTTTAGACAGAGGTGGGGGAATGAGTCCCTCCTCCCCTGCCAATTCTGAGCTCAAATAAGTGCCTATGGTGAATTTATACCTCCCCATTGACAAGGAGAGGCAGGCCAGTTGCTGGCTAGAATGCTGGACTAGCACTGGGAAGGCCTGGGTTCAAATCTCCGCTCTGCCACAAAACTCACTTGACCTTGAGTCTGTCACTCTCTCTGAACGTACCTCACATCAAGGCTTTACTGTGAGGATAACATGGAAGAAGGGGAAACTATGTATACTGCCCCATGATCCTTGGTAGAAGTGTGTTAAAGATAAGAAAGAAAGGAGAAATAACTAACATATAATAGGGAAAAGGTGTGATCCCCCCCCCAATACTAGACATATGTGGCCTTGTCTATGGTTCTATGTAAAGCATATTTCCAGTTGTTCTGTGCCGTTGGTGAACTTGCGTGAAAAGCCGTTCTTGTATTATGTTTCTGACTCAATTGATAACCATGCAGGATGGGAGGTGGTTTACAATCACAATCCAGCCTGCCTGTGCTTTAAGACTCACAATGTGCCATTTCAGCCTATCTGGCTACAGGTCAAGGAGGGAGGCCTGATCTGTTTGGGGCTCCAGAACATCATTCCAGGCATCAATGCCCTCTAATGTGGCTGCGGCTGTCAGTGAGTTGGAGACCTGGAAATTGAACCTTCCATGACAAATAAAAATGGAGCATTGTCTACTCCATCCGCTGATCAACACCAGAAGGTTAAGGAAGCCTATGGCTCAGCAGGCATGCGTGGGTTTTTGAACCTGGATCCAAGTCAATTGTTTGCCATCATTTCCACTTCTTTCCACCTTCATTCTTAGAAGGTCAACTAAATAAAAATCCATGCATGGAAAAAGGAGCAGATTCCATCTATCTGACCTTACATGAAAGTTATCAAATGCCAACATTTGCAAGGAATTTATTCTAATGGCATGTTGTGTGTGGAAGAGAGTTTGCAGTCAGCCAGCCCATCAGGGTGGAAAGAAGCCACCTGGCACCATCAGCTGCTCAAACTCCAGCACAATCTCTGTTCTGCTAACCCCACAGGAAAGGCTGGCATCTCCCTCTGTGTAACTCGATGCAAAATGTAAGGAGCAGTCAGAGAGAAGGGTGCTCTGGCTGGGATCAGCTCACAAACAAGAGGTTCACATGACATCTCTGAAGGCCATTGGCACTGTTCTTCAAGACAAGCACAACATGAGCACCCATGAGCACATAGTCAGACCTGCCACTGCTGCTTACCCCAAAGGCAGCCTCTTTGAAGTACCTTGCCTTGCAGCTGCATCCTCTCTCAGGGGTAACAGAGAGATCAGTGGGCTCTCTGAATCATAGTCAGGTATCTCTTGGCTGAAAAAAGATGCTCCAGATGTTCATTTCTATCCTAGGAGAACAACATGGCTCAGGGCACATGACCCAACTTCACCCTTTGTCGCAAGACGATGTACGCTCCAGTCGGACTTGATTACTGCTGTCAAGCCCTTGACCTGTGAAGACTCTGTTTCCTTGGCTTTGGTCCTGCAAATGCTGCCTACCTGACATCTTGACGTGCATGACAGGGCTGGTATTGTGAACTGTCACGATGCCATTTCCCAGGGAAAGAAACTATATCATCCAACATGAGCAGCCGGCTGTACTAAAGCTGTTCTCCTGAAACCAAGGCAGGGAGAGGGAGGGCAGTTGAAGGATTCCTGAAAGAAAGAGTTGTTGGTGAAGGAAAAACAAGAGGCTGAACACTGCACCAGTTACAGACAGCAAAACCAACCTGACCGTACAAGAGAACTAGGGAGTGTGTTCTGTATGTGTTATATGCAGGCCTCGGATTCAGTGGGAGCTCACAGGAGCATAGCTCCTGAACCTTTCTGAGAGTTCCACCTCCTCATTCCCACCTTTTCCATTGAATAATAGGTGCAGCTGCATAACAAATCCTGATGAGCTCCACCACCTATTTTTCTACAAACCAACCCCTGGTTATATGAAAATATCAAATATTATATTTATAATACTATGCAGGACTAATGAATTTTTAAAAAATCAATATAAATCTGTTTATGTTGCACTGTTCATTTCAAATATCAAGCAAACAAAGGTGAATATTCATTTTAGATTTTTTGTTTTCATCTGTACTGAAGAAGAAGATGATATTGGATTTATATCCCGCCCTCCACTCCGAAGAGTCTCAGAGCAGCTCACAATCTCCTTTACCTCCCTCCCCCACAACAGACACCCTGTGAGGTGGGTGGGGCAGGAGAGGGCTCTCACAGCAGCTGTCCTTTCAAGGACAACCTCTGCCAGGGCTATGGCTGACCCAAGGCCATGCTAGCAGGTGCAAATGGAGGAGTGGGGAATCGAACCCAGTTTTCCCAGATAAGAGTCCGCACACGTAACCACTACACCAAACTGGTTCTCCTGAATGTCGAGAGGTAGGGCTCACCAAGTTATAGTTCTGCTAAGATGCCAAAAGCATGGCTCAGTTGTAGACCATCAATAAGTGTCCCGCCCAGCCCGGGCGGGGACTGCGCGGAGGAGACCCCCCGGCGCCTGCCAGGCGTTCCAAGCCCTCGTCGTCACCCCAAGAGCCTTCCCCACCTCTCCAAGCCCCCGTGGCGGCCCCACCCCTCACCTCGACTGACGGGGCGCCAGCAGCCACCCGAGCGACGCCTCCCAGACGACGAGCCTGGCTCCGAGTCCGCGAAGTCTGGCCAGGGCAAGACGCCGGGGAGCAAGAGGGAGAAGCTGAGCCCAGCACCGGGCCAGGAGGAGGAGAGCTGTTCGTCTCGTCGCAGCGCGAGATGCCCCATCGCAGCACGCAGCCGAGGGCTAGGACGCCTGAGGCACGCCCAGTCAGCCCAGCCCTGGCTCGCCTCTCCCGGGCATCTGGGGCTTTGAAGGGGGGAGGAGCCAGAGAGGGGCAGGACCCGGGAAGGGGGAAGGTTGGGTTGGGAAGCATAAAAGGAGGGAGGGAGGAGGTCGCGGAGGAAGCTTGCTGATGCTCAAAGAGGCTGCCTCGCGAGAGAGAGGGGCAGGAGCCGCAGCACAGCCAGGAGGGGAACGGGGGCCTGCGGTGAAGTAACCAACCAACCCCCCCCCCCTGTTTCTGAGACCTCCGGGGAACGCCCCAGAGTGCCCGGGAGGGGCAACGGCGACGCTGGGAGACCGGGAGGGGTACCGAAGACCCGACAACGTGGTGGAGAATGCGGGCACTCTCCCGAGCCTAGGACGGCCACGCCCCCATATTCCGGCCCCGCCCGGTTGGCACTCAAGCCGAGTGGCGACCCCAACCATTGAGCCGGAGTCCAGCGAGTCGTCGACGGACGAGTCAAGTGAGGACTCCGTGATACACCTGGGGCTGACCGCCGCCATGGACACTAACCCCGCCCCCGTGGATTTGGCCCAGTTTGGACAGTGGCTCGCAGACCACCAGGCGCAGCTCCTACGGGAGGTCACCCAGCAGCAGACGGCGGCCCAAGCCACCCTCGTGCAGGATCTTCACCAGGCACTCCTCGCCCGCCCGGAGCCGGCGGGGCCAACACCATTCGGCACCGGGAGGAGCCCCTGGCCCCCTCTGACGAAGCTGGGGGCGGAGGACGATGTCGAGGCCTACCTGGAGGCGTTCGAGCGAGTGGCTGAGGCCGCTCGTTGGCCCAGAGAGCAGTGGGCCTTTATTTTGGGACCCTACCTGACCGGGGAGGCCCAAGCGGCCATGAAGGCCCTGGAGCGGGCTCAGCCGGCGGACTATACAGCGCTCAAGGCAGCCATCCTGGACCGCCTGGAGATCACGCCCGAGGCCCACCGCCAGAAGCTGCGTTCCTGGCTTCCAACGGGGGAGACGCGACCATGCTCAGCAATAGCGACCCTCAAGGATGCCGCCACCCGTTGGCTCAACCCCACCACCAGCGACGGGCGGCGCATCGTGGAGCTGGTGGTAGTGGAGCAGCTGCTGCAGGTGTTGCTGCCGCGTACCCGCCATTGGGTGGCCTGCTGGAAGCCAACCCGTCTCAGCAAGGTCCAGGAGCTGTGGGAGAACTTTCAGGCCTCCGACCACCACGGCCTGCCCCTCCGCGCAGAGGGCGGCAAGCCAGGGAAGGGCTTGCCCCCACCCGGCGGACGGGCCGCCCCAGGAGCAACACCCGGGAGGGCGCCTGGGACCGGAGACCGTGGGGGCCGGGCGCGGCCGCCGCCGGCCCGTGCCATGCCGGGGTGGTGGAGGCCCGGAGCACGCCCGGCGCAACCCGGACTGGGTCTACGCCCCGGAGGCCACGAGGGGGAGAAGGAGGGACGCCCGCCGCCAGAGGCCCGCCGTCCGGCGGGAGACATAGGGCCCTGCTTCACCTGTGGCCAGTGGGGCCATCTCAAGCGCGAGTGCCCCCTGATGGAGTGCGACGTGAGCTGGGAAGAGTCCTGGCAGACGGCTGAGGCGGGGGCTCGCCCCCCCCGGACGATCCCAGTGTCCTTGGGAGGGCGGCAACTGCAGGCCATGGTCGACAACGGCAGCTCGCTGTCCATGATACGGGCCCACTTGGTGTCCACCCCGCTGCCTGTCATCCGCACCGCTGCTATCAGGTGCGTCCATGGGCACATCGAAAGAAGCCCAGTGGTGTCCATCCCACTGAAATACTTGGGCCGCTACTGGAGCGTGCTGGTCGCCAAAGTAACCAGCCTGCCCTACCCAATACTGCTCGGGCGGGATGCTCCGCGTTTTGGCGACGTAGTGGAGGCAGCCAACCCTGGCCGACCAGGCCAGCCCGCCGGGGCCGGTTATGACGCCGCCGCCCCCGCTGGGGAGACAGAGGACAGCAACCCCGGGGAAGGCCCGTCCACCGCAGAACGTCCCGTGGCGGGCGGCCGAGAGACATGGCCGGCGGACCCGCAGTTCGTGGAGGCTCAGACCGAGGACGAAGAGTTGGAGGTGCTGCGACGGCACGAAGCAGTCCGAGACGGGGTGGTCGTGGACGAGCGCCGGAGCCGGCGCCTGCCTCGAATCATCCGGGAAGAGGGCGTGTGGTTCAGAGAGGTAAAAGGGCAGCTGGGCCCTGGGAAACAGCTGTTGGTCCCTCACAGGTACCGGCCCGAGGTCCTGAAGGGCACCCACGACCACCAATGGGCGGGCCACCAGGGGGTGAAGAGTACTCTGACCCGGGTGTTAGCCAACTTCTTCTGGCCTTCCGTAGCCCGGGAGGTCCAGGCCTACTGTCGCTCCTGCGGCATCTGCCAACGCCTCGCATCTAGGGCCGAGCCGCAAGCCCCCCTAGCCCCCTTGCCCATAGTGGGGGTTCCGTTCGAACGAGTGGCCATGGACTTTGTGGGGCCCCTACCCCGCACCCCTCGTGGGGCCCGCTACATCCTGGTACCCGGAGGCTATCCCCCTGCCCACCATGAAGGGCGTGGCCAGGGCCTTGATGCACTATTTCGCACATGTGGGGTTGCCCCGGGAGATACTCACAGACCGAGGCACACCCTTCACGGCGAGCCTCATGCGACAGGTGTGCCAGACGCTGCACATCAAGCAGCTCTTCACCTCCGTCCACCACCCCCAGACTGACGGGCTGGTGGAGCAGATGAACCAGACCCTGAAGGCCATGCTGAGGAAGACAGCATATGACCACCCCACTGCCTGGGATCTCTATGTGGACCTGCTGGTCTTTGCCATCCGAGAGACGCCCCAGGCGTCCCTGGGGTATTCCCCATTCGAGCTGCTGTATGGGCGGCAACCCTGGGGCATCCTGGGCCTGCTCGGAGAGCAGTGGGTACAAGGCAGAGCAGGGCCAGAAGAGGCCCCGGAGGAGTACGTCAGGCAGCTGCAGGAGCGCCTGGAAGACGTGCGGCGGGAGGCCCGGGAGAACCTCGCACAGGCCCAGGAGGTCCAGAAGAGGCGTTATGACAAGGGCTCTAAGGCCCGCGGGTTCCAGGCGGGAGACGACGTCCTGGTCCACAGGGGAGCGATGGGCCAGAACCAGGGGGACCCGTGGCGTGGACCCTTCCAAATCACCCGAGTCCTAGGTCCCCTGACGTACGAGGTCCAGTGCGGGCCTTGCGCCCGCCAAAGGAAGACCCTCCATGTGAACAGCCTAAAGGCCTGGGTGCGGTGGGAGGCGCGTCCGGAGCAGGGGCTTTTGGCCGAAGATCCGGGCGAGCTCCAGGATGGAACCCTGCCCTGGACGACCGCAGGGGGCGCCGGGGGAGGCCCGGTGTTGGACGCCGCTCTCACCCTCAGCCAGCGGCAGGAGCTGCAGAAGGTCCTGGCCGAGTGCCTGACGGTATTCTCCGACCAGCCGCGCCTGACCACCCTGGTCAAGCACCGGGTAGTAACCCCTGCAGGCCAGGTGGCACGCGCCCGTTGGAGGCCCGTCCCACAGAAGCGCTGGGACGTTATCGCCCAGGAGGTAGGGGAGATGCTGCGCCTCGACATCATCGAACCATCACAGAGTGAGTGGCGCAGCCCGGTGGTCCTGGTGCCAAAGCCCGACGGCAGCGTGTGCTTCTGTGTGGACTTCCGGGAAGTGAACAAACTGGCCAAATTCGATGCCTACCAGATGCCACGGGCCGATATCCTGATCGACCAGCTGGGGGAGGCCCGGTACCTCTCCGCCCTGGACCTCACCAAGGGCTATTGGCAGGTGCCCATGCACCCGGCCGACAGGGAAAAGACAGGGGCAGGACCCAGGAAGGGGGAAGGTTGGGTCGGGAAGCATAAAAGGAGGGAGGGAGGAGGTTGCGGAGGAAGCTGGCTGATGCTCAAAGAGGCTGCCTCGCGCGAGAGAGGGACAGGAGCCGCAGCACAGCCAGGAGGGGAATGGGGGCCTGCGGTGAAGTAACCCAGCGCCCACCCCCCTGTTTCTGAGACCTCCGGGGAACACCCCAGAGTGCCCGGGAGGGGCAACAGCGACGCCGGGAGACCGGGAGGGGTACCGAAGACCCGACAATAAGTATCTGCAATAAAAGGAGATGCTGAGAGTCTAGTGCAGGGGTGTTGAACATGCAGCCCGGGGGCCGAATCAGGGCCCTGGAGGACTTCTATCAGCTCCCTCCTGAACAACGTGCTGTCATTTGATTCCTTCTCCCACTCTCTTGCTTTCTTCTGCATCACAGCTTGCTTTGCAAGACTTGCTCAATCACACAGGTGCTACAGAGGAAAACCTCTATTTTCTCCATTGGCCGAGGCTCCTCCCTTGGGGAGGAGGAATAGCTTGCTTCGCCAGGGTCTCTCAATCACACAACAGAACTACTGAGCCAAGCCTCTCTTCCTTCTATTGGTTGAGGCTCCTCCCCCTCCTGGTGCCTGGGGAAGGAAGGAAAAGGCCAGAGCTTCCTTTGCCCTGTTCCCTTGATCCCATGGGAGAAACACAAAAAAAGCTCCTATAAGACCAATGAATGCTAATGTTTTAAGCATATTTTGTTTTTGTTTTTTAATCTTTAATTGTGTTTGTGTCTTTTATAAAGTTTATATCTCTGCTACCTAATCTTAAATAGGTACACATATGACCCAGCCCAACATGGCCTGGCCCAACAAGGTCTCATTTATGTCAGATTCGGCCCTCAAAACAAATGAGTTTGACACCCCTGGTCTAGTGGCCTTTAAAATTCTTGGAATGTGTCTTTGCTCTCTCCCCATATGAACCCCAGAGGGCACTGAGGTCAGTTGGAAAAAATAAAATGACTATCCCTGGGCCGAAAGAGATCAAGCTACAGAACACCCGAGCACGGGCCTTTTCAATAGCGGCCCCCACTCTATGGAATCAGCTTCCTGAGGAGGTGCGGGCCCTGCGGAACCTTGATCAGTTCCGCAGGGCCTGCAAGACTGCCCTCTTTAAACAAGCATACACCGACTGCTGAGTTGCTGTTAAATTAAGGATCCGCCAACATGGGCCTGTCCAAGGACCTATGTCATCATGGAATCAATTACACTGGCAGAATTAGCGTCAGAATGCCATCATTGCTGCCAGATTAAACTAAATTATGAATTTTAATGCATTAACGGGTTTTTATGATGTTAAATTTAAGTTTTATTGTTAAATTTAAAGTTTTTATATTTATTATTGTATATATATAATATGTTGTTAGCCGCCCTGAGCCTGCCTAGGTGGGGGGGGGGGCGGGATATAAATAAAATTTTACCTTACCTTACCTTACCTCTCCTAGAGTGGGAGGTTTTTCCCATAAACTTTCACATAGGCCGGACTGAAGTGCAGAGAGTGGGGCACTCACACTGGCTGCCAGTTCCTTGATGCACTCCCAAACAGGAAGTAGGAGTCACAGTCTTCTCCGGAGCAGCTCGGTCACCCTGTTGACGTCTTCTAAGGCAGCTCACATGATGCATTTTACCCCATCCTTGATCCAGACCTCATGATTTCCCTATCTTGTCTCACAAAGGCACCAGCAGCATTTGACCAGTTGTTGCTTCATAATGATTCACCATTTGATGCTTGAAGAGTTGCTCAGATAATTCTTCGTTTTGACAAAAAAAAAACACCCCATGTTTTAAAAATGGAAAGATTCTGAATGCCCTCCCCAACTGCTCACTGCTTGTTGCCTTCTCAGAAGGTATCCAAAGTAGTCACAGACAATGTGCACAGTGGTTCCAATAGATAAGACACAGTGGAACCAAAATTTCATTCTATGGCTGAACTTCCTGAACTTCTGAGATAACTGGAAAAGTGAAGGAGAAACATACATGCACCTCATACAGTATATGTCAGGGGAGAAAAACTGGCCCTATGTTTCTCACCTGGATTATTTATGTGCTTAAAATTTAGATTGTGGAAGATGCATTTATGCATGTGAATGTAAACAGTCGTGGGAAAATTTTACCTTTTGGTGGCATTTCCTCAACAAAGCTGATATTTGAAGCATCTTGCCTCTTATGGGAAGCCCATCTCATGCTGAAAAGCTTTCCTGTAAGCATCAAGAGATACTGCCCACTAAGCACTGCTGGCCACCATGGTCACTGACAAAGGTCTACTCCAAAGCGCTAAAGCGTAAGATCCATTATGCGGCATCCAACCACACAGGAATGGCTGGTTATCAGAACCTGCTCATGCTGAGCAAATCTTTGATGAGTCACTTTCTAGCTTCCTGGCCATTTTCTGCAGCTGAGGGTGGGAGGAAGTGGTCCAGCCTCTGAGAACAGGTGCAGCAGCTAGTCTGTGGCTCTGCAAAGGCTCCTGAAGATGGCTGTGGCTCTTTTGCACATTTGCCTGCATCCATGTGACACAAAGATGGTTTATTGTTCTCAATGTGTAGTTTCTGAAAAGTATTTGAGAAGTTTTTGTTCTGCTTTTACTCACACCCGCAGGCTCCCAAATCTGGAATTTACCAGCCACACAAAACCAGACGAATGTGTTAACTTCTACATGACTAGTTTCCCACAGAGAAAGTATGGCAGTGCCATGTGTTGGAGAACTCACAACATTCGCAAAAGTTTTGGCTAAAGCCAACAGCAATTTATTTAATCTTGATATAAGAAAAAAAGCTCATCCCTTTTGATCAGTATTTTAAATCAGTTGTATATCTGAATTATTTTCGCTCAGGAAATACTGTAGCAAGTTACACAAACTAGTTTATTTATTCAACAGCTTATACCATATATTTCAGAAAATCCACAATGAAACCTTTATATGAACAAATAAAAAAACCCACTAGAAGCCCCAAGGCTAGTAAAACATCAGGAGAGAAGAAACTGAGAGCAGTGAAACATCTCATAATACTGCAATGAATAAAAACATTTTCCTCCCCCAAAAAATCACATTAAGCAGAATTATTATGTTCAGCCTTCTTCTTTAAAGCTCTGATTTAAAGAAATAGATAAAAGCCAAGAACAGCAAGGGATAACCACTATTTAACCCAAACACCTAGCCACCAAAAGGCTGATTTTTTTCACGCAAATCCTAATGTTAAAAGCGTGAGAAGGTCCACTGCTCACCCACCAAACCTTTGAATGCAACATTGCCTATTCAGCTGAACTTAAATATGCCGATGGGCTCAAACTGGAGGAGAAGGTCCTTAAGACATCCTAGTGCCAAACTGTCAGGCTTTGAAAGTAAAAACCAGCACTTTGAATGGGTCTCAGAAAATAATTGGAAGTCTACAGAGTTGGATTAAGAGTGGCACAGCAAATTCACAGTAACTTGCCCTGGTCAATAGGTGGGCAGCCACATTCTGAGCTAATCAACGTTTCCAAAGACTTGTCAAAAGTAACTCCATGTGTGGAACATTTCAGCCCGTGTGGAAATCACTATGGCACATGTAACTATAGGCAAGTCAGAACAGAATTCCCTGAGAAGGTCTTCAGACTATACACCATAATGACTATTCTGCAGAGGTTTGCAGCCTTCCACAATTAAAGACCCAAGCTATGTCAAAATTCGGAGCAAGAGGCCAACAAAGAACCAGCATAAGAAAAGCCCATTTACCCATGTGAGAGTATACAGTTCAACATTACTGACAAACAGCATGCTGCCTAATTTTGGTATCTTCTATTGTTGTTACCCACTTGTGGAAAGGGCAGGATATAAACTGAAATAAGCAGACAGACAGCTATAAATTTCTAAAGACCAAATACTGGCTGTTGCAAGTCCTTCATATAAGGAGCATCCTGTATGATTGTTTTAGTGCACTGGCATAAAGCTGTGCAGGTTCACACTTGGATTACTGGCAACTGCTTATTGGTATAATTTCTGCTTACTTTGTTCCTTTATAGCCAACCTTTCTCCCCAGCATGGTGACTGACTGGGTCAACTGGGATTAGAAGTACACATTATAAACTTGGTAGCGCTGCTGTTGTGCACATTCCATTACACCTGTCACCTGTGCAGAGCTCCTGACTTTTTAATGGGAGAGGGGAATTTAGTAGATGAAGTCCTGCAGGGCGGAGCTGCAGTTCCTCTTTGACACAACTGTCAAGGAGAAGGGAGCTTTGCTGTTTTCCTTTGCATTACAGCACCCTAGGGAAAAAAAAGACTGAAAGAAGTCGGAGAAGATGGAAGGACTTTGCACTATCTTATCAGCCAAGCATGAAATCATTTTCTCCAGATACATTGTGGGTGTTGTTTGACTTGTAACAGGGCTCAAAGCAGCACCTCCCCCCCCCCTCACCAGTTCAAACAAGCATGGTCAATAGCATACTTAAAGTGCCTGTGCTTTTGAGAAGGACTTGAGCCATGTTAAGTCCATTTTTAATTAGGCATGGCTGAAAACCATTGGGAGGGAAGTTCTAGCACTGCCAACAGTAGATCGATCATATTGATCCCCCCAAATGCAGACAAGGTGGTGAGCGTGCGGATGTGTGCCCAAGAGATGCCATGGAGATTTTGCCATTGAGAATTTCTAGTTTTGATAAACAAGCCAATATGAGCAACCAAAAAAAAACAAAAAGAAGACTGTTCTATGGCAAAACCTCCAGTTTCTTTCTCTGAATTTCCTGTAGCGAAAGCTGCTGCCACACACATTTATGTCATACCAGTGATCAAAGCTAGGAGGGATGTACACAGGAGACCCACTTGGCAGAGTGAGGAGATTAAGGGGGCTGGCAGATCACAAAGAGATTTGTGTGTAATATATGAGATATGGGTCCCTATTTAACCTTGCCTGTGATGTCCACTGTGACCACTAACACCTTGTACTCCTCCCATGTCCTTGCCACTGGGGGAACACTTTAAAATATTATTTAGAGGCCAAGTGCTCCTGTACTGTGCCCTTCAAATGCAGGCATTTCAGAATCTTAAAAAGCTGCAAACTCCTGCAAGGCTGCTTCATTCCCTGGCAGAAACATCGCCATAATGCAGTGAATTTTAAAATGCTGAGGTGGCGGTGGTCACTGTTGCTGTGGGCTAGCTATTCTACTGTGCCATGTCTGTTCCATCCTGGTTATTTTCATGGGATTGCACTTCCAGGACTTATCATTATAGGGGCCACTTATGGAAACTACAAGCAGGTGGAAGATGGAGGCATGAGTGGAAGACTTAACAAATAAGAGGTTGGGTAGAGGCTGTGGTTCAGTGGTAGAACATTGGCTTGGCATGCAGAAGGTCCCAGGTTCCATCTCCAACATCTCCAGTTAAAAGGGTACGGTAGTAGTGATGTGAAAGACTTCCAGCTTCCACCTTACATCCTGGAGAGTTGCTTCCAGTCAGAGTTGGCAATACTGACCTTGATAGACCAATGATCTGATTTGATGCATGGCAGTTTCATGTGTTCTCCACTTCTTCATCTCTGCTAAGTGACAGTCTCAGCTTTTCATCGAAGTCCCAAAAAATGCCACAGCATTGCTGAAAGATTATTTTATTGTACAAAATACAATAGGGATTGATGCATCTTGGAAACTGGTCTGAATTTTTAAAAATGTAATAGTTTTGAAAACAGGCTATAAATACATGGAATAAATCAGAGGTGGCCAATGGTAGCTTTCCAGATGTTTTCCCATGCTGGCTGGGGCTGATGGGAGTTGTAGGCAAAAAACATCTGGAGAGCTACCTTTGGCCACCCCTGGAATAAATGAATAAGCTGAAGAATATAAAAATGCACTCAGTAGCATTCCTTCAGCTTCCTTTCAACAAAAACTTCCTTTCAACAAAAAGTTCAAGTCACAGTCCTTTTGTAGGAAGAGTTCTCCGATGAACTTTCTGACTGGAGTTCACAAACAAGCAATAGTTTTTGTATCTTCTCCTTCACCTTGGGACTTCAGGAGTAATGGTGGTGCATACATATTAAACACCATCCTTGTCTGAGCAGTGGCAGCAGAGCTGATTAATGGGGGCCCTCAACACCATGACACTCTCATGGCCTGGTGCTTACAGCATAATTGATCCATCCTTCTTTAGACCCAGGTTTGGGCAATGTATTTTGCTGTCGGCAATCAATAATTATTTTATATTCAATGCGATCCTTAATTGCAACCCAACCTGACTGCTTGGCTGCAGGAATTATTGATGGCTGACTGAAGGTATATTTTGCAATCAAAATTCCCAGGATAGGTAAGGAAGGGATAAAAAACATACAAACAGGAAACCTTACCTGCATTGCTGCGTGTCGAGAATGGGTCCTTGGGCATGACTGGATGGCATGGAAAGCAAATACAGATGAGTTTACTAATCTGACCTTGCTGTATTAGAATGCTGGTCCTGTCTCCAGCAATGTCCCACTAGGTTGCCTTCTGGATCTCACCTTTGTGGAACTGAAGGCAAGATCATCCTTGAGACATTTTGCCTGCTTTGATGGATCAAGGACCTAATCCGATGACCCAGAGGAAATGGGTGCACACTTCATCTCCTGATTTTAACCTTTTCAACATCATGTTTTCCTTGCTATCATTATGATTTGACTTTTTATTGTATTTTTATCTATGTTACCTGCTTTGGGGACCTGTCACTTAAGAAATGGCCCATGATTAGAATGAATAATATGAAAACAATGGCAGTGAACATACCTGTTTGATTTTTTGTATCATTAGATATTCAGAAGTATATTAACAGGGATGCTATTTTAGATTTTAGTAACAGGGAACAAAGACTTTTTAGGTAGGGTGGGACAATGTCTTCAGTAAAGGCCTGTTCTTAGATTTCATTAAGATGAAAATGCAATACCCCTTCTCTCCTCCAAACAGTATGTTTGAAGAGTATTTGTGCCAGATTCTTTTTTAAAAATAAACACAGTAGCTAGATGAATGTTATCAATGCAGTTCAAAGATTGTCCTTGCGCCTTTGACATCTTATATTCTAATAGCAAAGGTGGCCAATCTTTGGATACTTAAATCCAGGGACTGGAGCTGTGATTAGTTGCTTCTTACTGTTCAACAGCAGCCACTTTATGAAAGCCACGGTGGTGTAGAGGTTAGAGCTTAAGAGTATGGTCTGGGAGACCCAGGCTCAGATCCTCATCTTGCTGTGGAAGCTGAGTGAGTGAGTTTGGACCGGTCACATACTTTTAGCTTAATCCTCACAGAGTTATTGTGTGGATAAAATGTGGAGAAAGGCTGTAGTTTTCCTTGGTAGAAGCTGAAGGGTGAGAAGATGGGAAACTGAAGATTTGGCAGTAATATGTGTGAAAAGGATCTAGGGGTCTTAGTAGACTGTACAATGAACATGAGTCAACAGTGTGATGCGGTAGCTAAAAAGGAAATGTGATTTGGGCCTATATAAACCAAAGTATAGTGTCCAGACCACACAAAGTAATGGTATCACTTTACTCTGCTCTGGTTAGACCACTCCTAGAGGATTGTGTTCAGTTTTGGGCACCAGCATTTAAGAATATAGACAAGCTGGAACATGTCCAGAGGAGGGCAATGAAGATGGTGAGGGGTCTGGAGACCAAATCCTATGAGGAATGGTTGAAGGATCTTGGTATGTTTAGCCTGGAGAGGAGACGACTGACAGCAATGCTGATCCTGTGAATTTAGGCTGATCATGAGGAGGAGGGCAGGAAGGGTTGCACCAGTGCTTAGTTCTCATGCCCCTTTCTTACATGCCCAGGGAAAAGCTTATAGCCACTCTGGGGTCAGGAAGCAATTTTTCTCCAGGCTGGTTTGGCCAGAGATCCTGGAGGATTTTTTGCCATCTTATGGGCATGGAACAGGGGTCACTGGGGGCAGGCTCAGGGTGGCTCACAATACACAATGGAATAACAGTAAAAACATTGAACAATAAAACATTAAAACTATTAAACAGTTTAAAAAACAATTTGGTGCTACCCTGGAGATCCCGTCCAATTCTATGATTCTGCGATTCTAAGACAGAGGGGTAGATAAACTAGGCCATCTGTTTAGTAGGAAGGAGTTAAGGTTGCCAACTCCAGGTTGGGAAATTCCTGGAGATTGGAGGTGTGGAATCTGGCGAGGACTGGATTTGAGGAGGGCATACTTTGAGGTGCCAAACCAGTACTGACTTTTAAAAGTCCCTAAGTGGTCTGAGGCTGGGGTATCTGAATGACTTTTTTCTTCTGTGTCAACCTGCAAAGAGGTTGTATTCATCACTGAAGGCTCTTCTGAAGGTTCCCTCACTTTTGGAAGGGAGACTTTCATCAGATGGCGAGTTTTTCCCTATAGTTGTGTACCATTTACAGAAGTCCATCAGAAGGGTGGTCACCTGGCAATGTTTCTGCCACCTCTAAGGTGCCAGGTAAAATCTATATCGAATATTCCAGCATGCTGGGTGTTGATTTCTTCTCTTACCCATGCCTGTTTTCTATGTCTTTTAGTTTTTAGTCTTTAAATACATTTTATGGTGAACTGCATTTTAAAGCATGTGGTCTTAAAACATTGCTGCCACCATGAGTTAACATTGTTATTTTACTGACCTCATTGTTCTCCCACTGAAAAGCTGCCTTGAATGCTCATTGGAACAAAATGGAAATGCACAATTTAAAATTTAGAAAGGAAGGACACAGTGGTTCCATTGTTATATGTCTGCCGAGTACTTTTTCAAAGCCATCTAAGCAAGTGGCCATCATTCCTACACATTCTGTGACAGGCAGTGAATCCCACAGGTTAATTACATTTAATGTGTAAAAGAAGATGTCCTCTTGTAAAGGCTGTTGCATGATTCTGAGTTTCTACATTATGTGAAAGATATGTCTTCTTTCTAAAAACTGATAATGTTGATAGATTACCCATTGGGGAAATATCTTCACTGTGCTATGCTACCTGTCATAGCCGCTTAAAGAACTCTCTATTATACCTACAGAAAGCCGGCTGACAGTCAGATCCTTGTCTTATTATGCAACCAAAACAACACACACACACACAGAACAAGACAATTACTACCTTCAAAATCTGCTTTCTTTGAGTCATCCTCAGGAACAAAAAAAAAGCTCTTCCTCTGCCAGTCCAGTGCAGGCAAAATAAGGCCATCATAATCTCAATAATATTTCTAACACAGCCCCCAGAAGTAAAAGGTGATTACTGGAAGGAACTAGGGAGGACAGGGCATTTGTTAATGCTTGCAGGACAGTGCTGTCAACAGGACACATTTAAGTCTGCCTTGTCAAGTGTTGCTTTTCTGTATAAACTGGATTGATGGTTCCTTCAGTGTTTCTTTTCCCATCGCTGCTTCCCCTTTGCATACAATGGCCTGGAACCAAAGCCACTGACCTTATCAGCTTTAAAGATTTTGGAATATCACAATCTGGGTAGGAGAATATCAGCATTTTCCACAATGTATCTCCTCAGATCATGGCCATTATGGTCAGGGTTTTCAGTCTGATGTTTACTTTAGTTGTTACATTGACTTTAGTTGTTATTTAATGGCTTTTAGTGATATTGTATGGTGGTTTTATTCATTTTTAACATTTTAATGATTGTACTGCTTTTAAATGAAATAATCTTTCTTGGGGAGTACAGTATAATATTGTGCGTGTGTGTATGCACACACACACACACACACAAATAATACTTCTTTGCCCCCTTTTTGTCACTAATTTCTCTCCTTGTTTTCATTGTGAACTTATTTTCAAAAAAGTCTGTGATCTTGCCTCTCTCTAATGACTTTTTCTTTCTGTGTCTGCCTTCCTTATGAACTTTCACCCTATAGGTCAGGGGTGGGGAATCTTTTTTCTGCCAAGGGCCATATGGGTATTTATAACATCATTCACGGGCCAAAAATATGATCAACTTAAAAAACAGTGCTCCACCGAGGGAAAATGATTCAGGCCAGCAAAATTAATGAAAATAATTGTTTTTCTATTTGAAGTCATGTGAGGAGAGCCTAACCTGGTGCACGCATGCGCACACACACACACCTGGCCTGCCACCCTAGGCAAATGAAGAGGTCCAGGGCTTTTTTGTAGAAAAAGCCCAGCAGGAACTCAGTAGCATATTAGACTACATCCCCTAATATTAGCATATTAGGTCACACACTCATTTGCATATTAGACCACACCATCTGGGATAATCAAGTGCAAACTGAACTGTGACAGTAACTTTTCCAGAACCTGCAGCAATTCTGGCTGGCCAGCCAGGCCCCAGGGAGGCTGCCGCACAGTACATCTGGGCCCTGTGATCCCTGCCTGGCCCTGGGGAAGCTGCTGCACAGTGCAGCTGGGCCCTATGATCCTCGCTGGCCAGCCAGGCCCCAGGGAGGCTGCCACATGGCTCAGTTCGGTCCAGCAATCCCCAAGGGCCACACCAAGTGACCTCAGAGGTACGGAGGTTCCCCACCCCTGCTATAGGTTATCCATTTTCTAGTTAAACCTAAAGATTGCCTGATTTATTTCCAGTCTGCACCTTTTCCTCCTTGAAACTCCCATCCGTTAGCTGGCCTTCCACCTGATACCTGAATTTCCTCCTCTGTTGTTACATTCACAGTGCAACCCTAAGCAGAGTTACATGCTTCTGAATTCCTTGAAATCAATGGGTGTAACTCTGCCTAGGACTGAATGGCCAAATGCCTCCCACCCTAAGACACAACTATTTACTTTGGCTGTTCCCAACTGATTCTTTCCTTCCTCCTCCTTACTGTGCCTTGTGTTTTACTTTAGATTTTAAGTCTCCCTGTGCTTGTTTTAATTTAGATTGTTGTATAGCAGCCACCTAGTGAGCTTAGATGCTTTATTTAAAAATACTTTAAAACTCTGGTTGTTCTTTTCATTAAATAAATCTACCACAAATATTGGGGAAAGGGAAGCACAAGCAGTTGTCAGAATGTGCAAAAATCATTTGTGTAAAACATTCTGTATTTGCAGCTATCCATATTTTTGAGGCTCAGTTGTGCAAACCGCAGTTTACTTCCAAGCCATGGTTTGAGCTTTTAGAAGTACAAGCACACCATGGCTCAGAGCTGCTTGCCTGCTTTTATTTTTTCCTCTGATCATCACTTCCTTTTCTAGATGCAGTGCTGACTGGAAGGGGGCAACAAGAACTGCAGTTGGGCAGCTGAGATACCACATCAAGCAAAGCTTGCATAAACCATGGTTTCAAACTATGCTTTCTAATTCTGATAAATTGGCAACCACTTGTAAACTCATACTTTACACCAAACCATGGTTAGGTTTCCATTGCCAGGATTTGACATGACATCTGAACAGAACCTGAGCTTTATTCCACTGTCTATTATTGTCATATAGATCTCTCCTCAAATTCAACTTAAGAGACATCAGTTGATGAAGAACTCCACAGATCAGTTGTTATTAGGAACTAGGTGGAACATGCCCTGATCTGGAGAGCCTAGGCTTTCCTGATATCATCAGACCTTGGAAGTTGTTCCTGGCTAGTATTTGGAGGGACCTCCAAGGAATACCAGGGTCATGGAAAACCAGCTCTGAACATCTCCTGCCTTTAAAATCCTATAGGGTCACCATAAGTGCATGATTTGATGGCGCTTTCCACCACCACCAGGTTCTACAGCCATTCCATTGGCTGCTCACCAGTTACTGGGCTCAGTTCAAGGTACTGACTATCCCTTACAAAGCCCTTCATGACCTTGGTCCCTCATACCTGCAGGACTGCCTGTCTCTCTGTGCTCTGCCACAACAGCTTTGCTCATTTAAGCAAGGTACCACCCTGCAAATGAGCAAAATCAACAACTGCAGGGCTCATGCATTCTCTGTTGTGGCCCTCTCCTTATGGAATGGCCTGCCTGATGTGGTCAGAAAGACTCCCACTCTTCTGGCTTTCTGCAATCTATGCAGAACTGGATTATTCAGGGTGGGGGATGCTCCACCCCAGGTGCAGCTTGAGGAAGGCCCTTGAAGAGCAGCCCTCTAAGGCAAATGTCTTTCCCTCCAGTCACTAGGGGTGCAGGGAAGTCTGAGCATAGCAAAAAGCACTCTAGGATTGGCTAGACATCTCTTACAACCAAGCCAGCATGCTTATAGCTAATAGCTTGGACTGTGATTCTGTGCTTGACATCAGCTGGCATTGCCACAATGGTGCTGGGTTTGCTGAGCACTGTACATTGCACTGGTACTGCTGGGCGTTCAACTCCCCCCTTTCTTGGACTGTGATTCTATGCTTGACATTAGCTGGCATTGCAACAGTGGTGCTGGGTTTGCTGGGCACTGAACATTGCACTTGTTCTGTTAGGTTTGTTTGCAAAAATGTCCCCCCTCCATTCAGTTTCTACAAAGATTCTCTGATTTGACTTTAGTCCTTTGGAAACAACAGAAGATGGGGTCACCTTCTTTAGAGGGCAGTGTGTTTCTTAATATCCAGTCTGGTGAAGTTTGAGGTTACTATTTTGTGATGCTTTGGCTAGTGTGAGCAAAAGTTAGTGCAAAGCAGACTCCTAGTTCTCAAAAATGTCTTGTAGATGTTTGGGATGGTCAGTCTTGGACTTCAGAATGGAGAACAGAACCCCTCCCAAGTGCCAGTTCAGAACACAAGTGATATGATGGAGTTTTAATTTATTTTGCCATTAAGTCACAGCTGATTTATGGCAACCTGGTTGGGTTTTAAAGGCAAGAGACATTTGGAGGTGGTTTGCCATTGCCTGCCTCCACATTGGCCCTGCTTAGCTTCTGAGATCTGATGAGATCAGGCTATCCTGGGGCTATCCAGGTCAGGGCTAGGTTGAGAGTAATATGACTAGCCCAAAGTCTCCCAGCAAACTTCCATGGCACAACTGGGGATTCAAACCTGGATTTCCCAGATCCAACATTTTGACTATTACACCGTGTTAAGAACATAAGAGACGCCATGTTAGATCAGGCCAATGGCCCATCCAGTCCAACATTCTGTGTCACACAGCGGCCAAATATATATATATATATATATATATATATATATATATATATATATATATATATATATATATATATATACACACACACACACATACACACTGTGGCTAATAGCCACTGATGGACCTCTGCTCCATATTTTTATCTAACCCCCTCTTGAAGGTGGCCATGCTTGTGGCCGCCACCACCTCCTGTGGCAGTGAATTCCACATGTTAATCACCCTTTGGGTGAAGAAGTACTTCCTTTTATCCGTTTTAACCTGTCTGCTCAGCAATTTCATCGAATGCCCACGAGTTCTCGTATTGTGAGAAGGGGAGAAAAGTACTTCTTTCTCTACTTTCTCCATCCCATGCATTATCTTGTAAACCTCTATCATGTCACCCCTCAGTCGACGTTTCTCCAAGCTAAAGAGCCCTAAGCGTTTGGAACAGCTGTTGGAATCTGATTGTGTTGGAACAGCTGTTGGAATCTGATTTTTTTTCTTTACTGGCATGATTATATAATCAAAGTTACATGAATTTTTCACTGTCTGTTTCTTTTCTGGCCACTTAAACAAAGTTTGGGTCCAGAGGTACCTTAAGACCAAATTTTGTTCTGCTGCTTCAGACCAATATGGCTACCCACCTGAATTTACTTTCTAGCCATTATTATTATCATCAATTAACTATTAAACTGGAAAATTTCCTTTCAGCTCTTTTCTTCTCTGCTTGGATGGATTGTAGGCAGCATGGCAAGGTCAGCTTCCCAATGCATATTTAAGCCTGAGTCTGCCACTGCAGCCACACATTTCATTGTCAGTAGAAAAGAGCACAGTATGAGCTTTTGTGGCAGGGTATGAGCTTTCATAGCAGCAGAACCTTCTGTATGTCAAAATCTGAAGAAGTGAGCAGTGACTCACAAAAGCTCATAACTTGCCACAGATGCTGTTAGTCTTTAAGGTGCTACTGGACTCTTTTCTACTGCTATAGGCAGACTAACACGGCTACCCATCTTGATCTATTTCATTGTCAGGCTACTCAAGGATCATGAGTCATTCAAACTTGACATTATGCTACCCTCTCTCCCTTTAAGCAACGATAGGCAGATACTTCCTCTCTCTCTCCCCCCTGCCAGCAGCAGCCTTCTCACCATCTTTCTTTCGCCTCTCTTTGAATCTCAGCTCTCTCTTCAAATTCATTATGTAGGAATCAATTCCATTTTGTGCAGAGTGAACTTTTAAAAACCAATATGCAAAGCTCATCTCTCTCTCTCTCTCTTTTAATGCAGCCCTGAGCTAAAAACTGCATTTGCTTTTACAATTAGCTCCGTTTTGACCTTTTGCTGGATGGAATTTGCAATGACCACATTAGGTGGCTCTGGGTGCCTTCACAATCCTGAATTCTAGAAAAGCAAAGCATGGGATGACCAAGCACTTAGCCTCCCCCCCAAAAAACCATAGCCTGACACCTTCATCCAGTTGACAGCCAAACAATGCAGCACCTACTGTTGCAGTACCCAGGCCTTGAATTCAGCAGAAGCTCACAGGAGCACAGCTCCTGAACCTTTCTGATGGTTTCCCCTCCGCCTCTCAACCTTGTCCATTGAATAGTAGGTGCCACTGCATTACAATCTCTGGATGAACTCCACCATCTATTTTTCTACAAAATGACCCCTGGTGGTACCTAACAGAGATGGGGAAATTCTTATCTATTGTAGCTACTTTTTGCTCATGAAATGAGAAGATGGGCCAGCTTGGTTCAGACTGCCTAGGTGATTTTTTTTTTACAGCCAAGCATGCCGGTGTTTACTCTTTTTTTAAAAAAATGTCAGGGGTATCTCTGTTAATAAGTTTTTTAGAGACAGCTTTGGATTTTGTACTGGGTTTTTCTTTATGCAATTACTTACTTTGTTACCTCCTTTGGAGTTCCAAAGAAAAGGAAAAATTTTGTGAATAAACCATTCAAAACCAAACCTGGAGGCTTGTGGGATATTTAGTTGGAGAACATCCTGAACTTGGCTGCAGGGGTTGTGATCAGGTCAGGCAAGTGGCTACAAAGATAGCACTTATGACCCAAAATATATGTACATTTCCTCTGAGGAGCTCAGGTTAGTGTATGATTCTCTCCTCCATTTTATCCTGACAACAACCTAAGGAAGATGAGAATCACTTATTGAGTTTCATGGCAAGCAGGTATTTGAACCTGGATCCTCAGCCCTAGCCTACACCATGTGGGTCCTTTATGTTCCTATTAAAAATGGTACTAACATAGCAGTGGTAGCGCTACAGTAGCCAGCCACCCTGAGTTGGGACAGAAATGTTTTACATAAATAAATCACTGCATCTAAGTCTTAAGGCTGCAGTCCTGCATGCACCACTATGACTTGGAAAAACCTCCCATCCAACAAACAAACATTTGAGTGGACTAGAGTCTCTGATGATATACTACCACTAACAAGACAGGAGTCCTTGAGCATTTAACAATGTCAGCTCTGATAGGCAATAGCTGTCTACAGTGACCAGGCAGAGGTTTCTCCCAGCAGTGGTCCCTGAGATCTTTTAACAAGGTTCCATAACTTGGATCAGGACCTGGGATCTTGCGCCATTGCAAAGCAGGTGCTCTAACATTGAGGGTCTCAGCTCTCCCTGAAATAATTCGCTAAAGATGCTGAGAACTGAAACTTTCTGTATGCCAAAATATGAAGTTACTTTTACTGAGTTGGACCAACTGTCCACCTACAGCAGCTGGGGTTCCCAGGTCCCCCCCTCCCCAGCCACCAGCAGGGGATGGGGGATAAGGTTGCCAACATTGTTCCCTCAGAGTCAGCGTGAGCTAGCTCACAGATTTTTAGCCTCCAGCTCACATGTTTTTGTCTTAGCTCAGGAAGGATGACCCCAGTGCACAATAATTTATGCAGTAGCTCACAACTTTAATGACACTAGCTCACAAAGTAGACCTTTTGCCTACAAGACTCTGCAGCTTAGAGGGAACATTGGTTGCCAGATCCAGGTTGAGAAACTCCTGGAGACTTATGGATGGAACCTGGAGAGGACAGGGACCTCAGTGGGGTACAATGCCATAGAGGCCACCCTCCAAAGTATCCATTGGCGAACTGATCTCTGTAAACTGGAGATGAACTGTAATTCTGATGGATCTCCAGGTCCCACCTGGAGGCTGGCATCCCTACTTCCAACTGGCAGTGGCCCTTCGGGGGGGCTTTTCTAGTCCCGGTCCCAGAGAACGTCTATGCCAGCCTAAGACATGGACTTTCTGCACTCAGCTCCTGAGCTGCAACGCCTAATATTACAAAAGGGCAGCTTCAGTTCAAAAGTTCCGCAGGTACAATCCAGTCTCTCAGCCTAAATGAGCCGATTGGGGATGGGGGCGGGAGACTCCAGATCGCTCCGCTCGTCTTCTACCCTTTCCACTCTTGCGCAAGCGCAGCAGAACCCAACACCCGTCATGTCGATGACGCAAGAGGGCGGGACGAAAGGGAAAGGGGGCGGGATTCCCGAGTCCGGACTCGGGAGGACTTTTGAAAAGCTCCCGCAGCCGCTGCAGCCGTCGCCGCAGGAAAAGACGGGGAGGAGAGGCGGCTCAGCCGGTCCTCTGCGGCCTCGACACCGCCTCGCCAGCGGGCTGGGTGGCAGCGAACACGGGTGAGGCGACGGTGACGAGCGAGAAAGCGCTCGCTGTGAAAAGAAAAGGGAAAGGGAGGGCCGCTCTGTGTTTTCCTCCGTGATTGGCTGAAGGAGGGGGGCTTCTGGGAGGCCTTTGCGTATTGGATCAGCTTCTCCCGAGGAAAGTGGGTGATGCGATTGGCTGGTGATGGTCTCCAGTGGGGGGGAGGGGAGGTTGGCATCCAATGCTCCACCTCCGGAGGCTGTGGGGGGGCATAGTTTGTGTGGAGTCTGTTTCCCCCGGACTGAATTTCTGCAGTTTGGAAAGTGGACCGTGGTCCCCCTCACATGGTTGATGCTCTTGAATCTCTGGGTCTGGGGGCGCAATCTGGCTTTGTAGTTTTGTGTATGATGTGTTGTCAGGGTGGCTCCTAATAAAATGCTACATTATTCAAGTTTTATTAATTTATATGTTGCATAATGTGATGTCTAAGCAAAAGGAAACAGGTCACTGTTTCAAGGAACTTGCTATCAGAATTTGGACTGGGAATGACAGTGGCGGGAAGGGAGAGGAGAACTCACGGCATGTAATAGCCTTGTGCTTGCTTGGGGTCAATTTTGTGAGGTGCTGTGGTGGGACAGAATTTGAAATGTGTTCTATGTGAGGCTGCTTCCAGTTTGTTTTTGAGTCCAGTGGAAAGTGTTGGGTTTGACTGGAAAAACCCTAAATGGCCTTTGACGTAGGTATGAGATGGACCTCACTTCCCCTACAGTCCTGCCTCTTTGTTTAGATAACTGGCTGAAGTGTTCCTTCTAGAGTCCCCTGTCTGAACATAAGAACATAAGAGAAGCCATGTTGGATCAGGCCAACGGCCCATCAAGTCCAACACTCTGTGTCGCACAGTGGCAAAAATTTTTATATACACACATACACTGTGGCTAATAGCCACTGATGGACCTGTGCTCCATATTTTTATCTAAACCCTTCTTGAAGGTGGCTATACTTGTGGCCGCCACCACCTCCTGTGGCAGTGAATTCCACATGTTAATCACCCTTTGGGTGAAGAAGTACTTCCTTTTGTGAGGCCAGGTGGTTTGTCTGTGAGGCCAGGTGGTTTCTACCAGGGGCAGGTGGTCCCTAATGTGCCACCCTGCCTGGAAATCTTCCTTACTTGTGTTTGCCTACTATCTTTTAAAAACTTCTTCTGCACTTCAGTGAAGCTGCTATTACTCTTGTCCCAGAAGCCTTGGGTGGCCCTTGATTACAGGCTGGTTCTAGTTAACCATTTCTGTTGGGTGGTGTGTTGGTTTAGTTTGACTTTTGTGTTGTGTTGAAGAATCTTATGTAAATTATCTTGGATATTACTTTAATTTTAACAAATACACTTTGTAAACTAATGTAAGTGTTGGAGCTCTTGAGAGAAGCGTTGTGTGAAGTACTGCCCTACCCTGCAAGGTAGTCAGTTTTGTATTATGTATAGGAGTGTGGTTTACCTTAAACCACCCTGTAAACTTGTGGCCAAGCTGAAATTTGGACTGGAGACTTCCCAGTTTAAAGTTGGCTGTTTATCTCTGTACATGGTAGGGACATAATTTTCTTTCATGTAGTGGGCCACCAAAAGGAATTAAAGGGAGAGTAAAAGAATGCTTGTTCTCTCCGCCCCCCCCCCCTCCGCCCAATCTGGAAAGAGAGAGAGTTGCTCTTTAGGAAGCAGTGATTTCTGTTGCAGGAGTGATTCCAGAATGGCGTTGGAATTTAGAACCTTTCTCTCCATATCTGTTCAGCAGACTTCTCTGCTGCCACAGATGTGTTTCCTTATGTATTGAGAAGAAAAACTCCTCCCCCCACCTTTTAGGGTACTGTATTGAAGTGGGGTTTGCAGTTGTGCTGGAAGATTTTGGGTTGATTTCAACGTTTGACTTAGAATGTACTTGTTCTTGTTCCTTTTAGGCTTGTGAATGCTTAGAAAGTATTGGCACTGAACTTTTGTAATCTATCCTTTTTTAGACTAACAGCATCATCCCGCTCATTACAGAATTATTGTTCTGAATATAAACAGCCCCCTACTGATTTTCCATTAAAGTTTGCTTGTTTTTTAGTAAGTACCTCTGCACTTCTGCTAAGATATAGTATTAAAAAGGCACTTTAAAAACAGTTGTGCAGTTTCATGTAGCAAAGCTTTTAAATATTTATATGTCTCCTTATTTGCAAACTTAAATGCAGTACATTTATGTGAGTAATGTACATTGACACACAGTGTTTCTAAAATAAGATTTTTTAAAGGGAAGCTGTTGACTTGAGGTTAATTGCAAACTGATGGTATGAAAAAAATGTGTCTCATGATTTCCCACTAGATTTAGTAACAGTTGTAGTATTTTAAAATCCAGAACTCCCATTTCCCCTATGACAAGCAAGAGGATATATAGTTAAAGGTGGTGGTGGTGGTGGGTTTAAATCCCTGTGGTGTTTCAGAAGAGTGCACATGGATAAATCTCTAGGTCCTGCTGGAATTTTAACAGAAAGCTTTCTGGTGGATGCAGGAGCTATTCCCTGTGGGCCAAGGAGAAGTCAAGATGACTGTGCAAAACACTCTCTCTCTTCTGAAATAGCTAACTATAAAGCAGACATTTAGCTGGTGCTAGTATCAGCACCAGTTTCTGTGCCAGTTATAAAGCTCACTTGGGGGCTACTGCAGCCTAGTTGCCTGATTTCATCTCCAGAAATCTTGTCAGTCCCTAAGGTGCTACAGAATCCCATAAATATGTAGAAGACACTTCCTTATCTATGGGTGGCCTGGTTTGTATACTTTCATGACTGATGCAGGGTGCTTCGTCCTTACTATTAGGTGTAGTGATGGGCCATGGAAATGCCTACCTTGATAGCCATAAGGGTGAGTCTTTGCACTGATGATTGCTGCTTTATCAAGCCAAGAGATGTGTGGCGTTCAGATAAGAGTCAATAAAGCTGGTGACAGGGCCGGTGCTAGGGTTGTTAGTGCCTTAGGCAACCTGCCCACTAGCACCTTTCCCAAATTTAAAAAACAGAGAATTGTAAGAGAAATGAAGAAGCTTTAAACTATTTACATTTTTAATTTGCACTTTTTAATTTTAAATTTTACTGTTTTTTTTTAAATTGTGAAATTGAGCAATAAAAATTGTGCGAATACTACTTGATCCTTTTAGCTGGAGGTGCCAGGGACAAGACTTTCACATGACCATTTCTACTTAATCCTCTTAGATGGAGGTGCCAGGAACAAGACTTTGTGCATGCAAGAAAGATGCTCTACCGCTGAGCTATGACTCCCACCCCATGGCTCTGTTAAAGTAGAGTAGGAAGGATGCTTGGCAGCATACAATTTCAACAGGAGACATTTTTTAGAAACTGTAATTGGCTCTTCTTCAGCTTTTACAGTTGTTTAATTTATCCCTGCCATGCTCTGAGGAGCACCCTGCACAGGTGCCATCTGCTTTCGCGTTTCAGACCCAGGGAACACAAAACCAGCCGGGCAGTGTCTGCGCTCCCTGGAGCCTGCTTTCCATTGGGGAAGGCAGGCTCCAAGGAGCACACACACAATGTGTGGGGAGAGGGGGCACCTGGCAAAGCCCCCTAGGCGAGGTAGTGCCCTAGGCCAGGTGGTGCCCTAGGCAGCCGCTTACTTGGTCTACTTCCACACACCGGCCATGCTTGGTGATCATAGGCCAGCATCCAAAAAACCCCACAAAAAACCAAGCTACTTTCCAAACCAGATTGGTTTTCAAAAGCTGGTAGGCCAAAATAAGTTTTATTTTGTAAATGAGGAAGCTTTTAACAAAGCTCCGCTCCCCACTCCAATATACGTAGTTAGAAGTTCCCAGATAAATAAGCCATCCTTGGAACTTGGCTCTGTATCTTACTTAGCATAGTGGCTAATTCAGACCTGATTTGAGGCCAAAGATTACCTGCCTTGGCTTTCACTGTCCATATTTGTTATCATCTTCTGTTTTGAAACCAAGGTAACTTTACCTTTGTAAGGATAAGTCTTAAGTCTTTGTAAGGATAAGTCATTTGGCTGGCTGGCTGTGGTGAGGAGCAATTGTCCTCTTCTGAGTCCTGACTAGAAGCAATAGCGCTGCATGGTTTTGGCTGTGCATATGGTTCTGTCTGTCCATCTGGCTTAGACTGACTCATTTGATGGTTCTGCAGTGGATACACATGTACCTTTCTCCCCCACCTTCAGGAAGCTGTGCATACAAAGCCAAGGAACAATTCCTGCTCCCTGTCTTGTATCCAGGATCCTCAAGACTCAGGCAGGCGCTGCAAAGATTGGCCACAGAGCAACTCTTTCTCAGGAGCAAGTGCTGCCCACTTCAGCCCTGGGAGACTTTAAGTCCAAGGGCAGGGGCAAACAGCCTCCTGGGTTCAGCTCTCTCTTTAAACGCCCTTGAATGTTCTGTGTGCTGCTTCTTTATGATACAGGAGGAAATCTATATTCTTCTCTTTAGGGTAAAGGATGGTGAATCAATTGTAATGTAGGCTTTACAGCCTCTAAGCATGCTTAGGTGAACGAATTACAGGCTAAATAAAAGAGGTGTTATTTCACTTGTATCCCAGGTGAGGTCAATGCCTTTTATACTGATAAGGCAAGTAAACATTGTTCAGTGTATTTATTGCCTTGATCTCTGGAGTAGAAGCAAGGCCAGATTCAGTAAGGTAATGGATATGACTGAGTGAATGTCTGTAAATGAGTGTGCTGGGCTCTAACAGCCAGAAACCTGTTCTGGGGTTCTACATTTAATCCCTCATTTTCCCAATATTGAGAAAAATCCCAGATAACTGGCTTTTAATATTGATAGGCTGAATGGAGCTGCAGTTGGAGCTCCACAGATGCTGCATTGCATTTTCAGGGCTGTCAGTGTCTCCAAGATCCAGCATACGGAGTGGATGGTGTAGTTTAGTAGTGCTGCATCTGCTCAGCATGCAGAATATCCCAAGCTCAATCCCTGTCATCTCTAGTTAAAAGGATCAGATGGAACAGGATGTAAAAGATTTTTTGTCTAGCCGAAACTCTGGAGAGTTGGTGCTGGTCATAGTACACAATACTGACCTTGTTGGGCCAAGGTTCTGACTTGTCATAACCTGGCTTTTTGTGTTCATGTGTTTTTCACTTGTCAAAAGTGACCATGGCGCCTTCAGCTTGATAGTCTTTGGGTAGTTCTACAGCTTGCTAGTCATGCCTTTGTATCACCCCCAGCCCACATTTCACTGGGGAGATGTAGACTACTGAATATTTTTGGAATTTATTTATTCTCCTCTAATGTAACATTTTCAGAAAAAAAATTGGAAATTCAGGAACATTTGGATTATATTTCAGTACTTTTACTTTCTTATCAAACCTAAACTTCTTTTATAACATACATTATGTCTTATTGAGAATGTTAAGTTATACTTGGCGCATTTATGAAATTTAAAAAATATAAATGCCTTGGTTTTCAACAAGAAAAATTGCAGATATATCCAATAGAGCTGCAAACTGCTGCTCACTGTACTGCTTTATCAGGCTGAATCTTAGTTTCTTTCATCTGAGACAAAAAGGAGGAAAAGTTTTTAAAAACAAAAGGGTTTTTTAGTAAATAAAGAAAATGTATTACTTGGCTAAAAAAAGCTACACATAGTCATACTAAGACTAGCATCATGTTTGGTTATTAAGTTAAATTTCATAACATTGAAAATGTTAAACATTTCAGTAATATACTGTTGCATGCATTAGTTGTGTCCAGAATTAGACACATTTAAACAATGGAATTTTTCTATGAGAATATGTTTATGATAATAGTATATAGATGAGTTATTCTGTATACCAATTGCAAGTTGGCTAAATCTGAGGATACTTAAATTTGAAGACTGTGCCAAGACGAATCTTTCAACAAACCTGAAAAGTGTCCTAGGTTTAAATAAAAATCTGAAATAAAATGCATTGGCAGTTTAAAACCCCCCAAATGGTAAAAAGAACACTTGTGCCTTTAAGAAATAGGTGCCCTTATTTGCTGTTGCTAGGCAATGGCCAACATTTTGCCAGCATTCCAGGTTTTTGTTATTAAAGGCAGTGGGAGCAACCAGAGTCCTTTCTGCGGCTGTTTTGGCATTTAAGGGAGGACTTTTTGTGGTCAGGCCTGGCAGTAACCTGTGGGCAACTTGTCACCTTGTAACTTGTATGATTTACCCAGGCCTGGTTGCTTGCTACTGTTCAGCAGCAGCCACCCCATAAAAGCCAATGTGGGCCTAGAGTTTCAGATTAGGATCTGGGAGACAGGTTTGAATGCCCGCTCTTTTGTGGAACCTCACTGGAAGACATTGGGTGTGAAGAACAGAAAGAAGCAGTTAATGGTGAGGTTTGGGAATTGCAAGGAGGAGTTAGACAAAATAGTGTAGAGGGGGATACAGGGGGAAGTGAGGTATCCCACTCAGTTCAGTGCAGATGGTCTCAGTTCAGCTGGCACCACATAGCTAGGTCATAGTTTTACTGGGGAGAGGCTGCCAGAGGGTAGGGAAAGAAGGAAAAGTTCAAGCAGGGGTAGGTAAAGCTAAGCTGGTGGATGGAAAGGAAAGTAGGAAGCAGGAAAAGGGAGGGAGCTCCGAGGCTTTCAGAAAAGGGAAAAAGGACATAGTGGGAAAAGGAACAATGAGTCCTTGTAGGTCCCCCTCTTGTCGTCATCTAATGCTGTAGATCATCTTGTGTGAAAATCTTCATGCTACACATTTTGAGGAAGCAAAACCTTATCTTGAAAAGCATTTAGCTAATTTCAAAAGAGAATCTGTGTCATAGGAACGTTTTTCAGTGTTCTCAAAATTTCTTGTTTTCCATTGGAAAAATTGAACAAAAAGGTTCACAGGTGGGAGATTCAATCTTTCCTTTGTGACTTTTTCTGCCCTCCCCCGGGCTTTCACATCTCTGCTTGACTCTTTGCCCCTTTTATTAAAGGATGGAGAACAGAACATACAAGCAGATGACCATAGTTATTCAGTTGAAAAACACTTAGGTTTGTTAACTGTCAGGTTAAGGGATGCTTCCTGAGAATGTAGATTTTCTTTGTTTTATGGTGGAAGGGGCAGAGTTTATTTGCAAAAGGATGCGAGTCTTCACACAGTCATGTGATTCCTACCCATTTCGACCAACAAGCTGTGCAGGGCAATCAGTCATGTGATTGGGCGGGCCATGCATATGGCAGAGGCTGGAAATGGAAGAGGCTTGGGTGGTGTAATGGTCAGAATACTAGACTAGGACCCAGGAGATCTGGGTTTGAATCTCCACTCTGTCATGGAAGCCAGTTGGGCCAACCAGACACTCTCAGCCTAACCTACTCCAAGTTGTTGTGAGGGAAAAATTGAGGAGAGGAAAACTATTTAAGCTACATTGGGAAGAATAGTGGGGTTATCAGTGAAATAAATGCATTGTGATGGGAGGTAGACGAGAATGCCAATAGGTTGGTAGGAGAGAAAACAGAAGTGTGGAAGAGTCTGCGTCTTTATAGGCAGTTATTTTGCCTTATGTGTCTGACAAGGCATGGAACTCTTTTTGCTATTTTCTTACAGATCACTTTTCATAAAGTGATCACTTTGACCCTTCCAGTATGCCAGAGGGAAGGAAGGATGCTTCCTTGCACAGAGATGCCACCTGCAGAGTCTGCAGAGTGGAAAGGCAATCACCGCTTCAGGCACTTTCTTGCCCAGAGGAATCACGTGCACGTTTCACCTGCTGCTTGCACCGCTGTTTTGCTTTTGCTTCAGTATTTAGGGCACCCTTTGGTAGCGAAGCTGCCTGTGTCAGGGTCTCTCTCTGATGCATGCATCCAGAATACAGCGTGGCACATTTTGAAAGAAATGTCAACTGTCTTAAATGTGAGTTACAGCTGAAGTATTAATCTCCACCTAGATTTCTAGGAGGGAGTACCTGGTGATGGTTTATTGCACCTATCCATGGCTGTTCAGTTTATGGATACTACTGTCCTTCTGCCCAGTAAGGGCACTCAAGTAATAAGCATGGTGTGGTGGTTAGAATATCAGGCTAGGGCCTAGGGAGCCTGGGCTTGGATCCCTGCTCTGCTATAGAAGTTTGCTGGGTGACCAAACCTGTGAGGTGGGTGGGGCTGAGAGAGCTCTCCTGGAAGCTACCCTTTCAAGGACAACCTCTGCCAGAGCTATGGCTGACCCAAGGCCATTCCAGCAGTTGCAAGTGGAAGAGTAGGGAATCAAACCCAGTTCTCCCAGATAAGAGTCCACACACTTAACCACCACACCAAACTGACTCTAAACAGCATTTCCTCAACACTCAGACCTTGTATCTGGAAGAAACGAAGAATGCCCATGTTTTCCTTTGCTATGCTGTCACTCTCGTGTTCTGATTGGTCTTGGACTTGCCTCACACCATGCTGGGCGTTGCCATGCTGTTGGTGAAAGTGGGCAGGGCCCCATCTGAGAGATGGCGAAAATGGGGTTTGACTCCATTGTTTCAGGATTTCCAGCTTTCTGCTTGCTCCTGCTATTGCAAGAGACAACTAGCATGAACACTTGTAGTTGGGATACATAGCAGGATTAGGGTGTATGTTGGGAGGGGGGGGAATCCATCTCACTATTATGGACAGGAATGTACAAGAATATTAAGTGGTGTTTTTGGATTACTGTTCAACCTTACTGTTGCAAAATTAGCCAGGCCTGCATGCTTATGAACAGTTGGCCAGCTTGTATTTGTCTTTCAAAACAAGAAAGTTGCAGTTCGGTTTTGTTTTTTTTTAGGTTTGCCCTATGCAAGTTTTGTCTTTTTAATTAAGCATAACTTCATTTCCTATAGATCTTTTTCTTCCCCACCCTCTCTAGTCTAAATTGATAGATTACTAGACCAACAGTACATTTCATGGGTGCTTCACAATATTCTGATTGTGATCAAATGCATCCTTCACAACTGCAAGCAGGAAATTGTCTTGCCTTGTCTAATGATAGGACAAAACATCTGTGCTCCTAGTATCTGTGAAGGGGGAGGCCCTCTGTGCTTTGCACCTTTTCCATTGCTGTTAAACAGGTGTTATGTTTTTCATCTGAACTTTCTGCAGACCCAGACCTGCAATGTGTAAGTTATACTTTTTGTTATTTTTGAATAAAGGCAGTAACGCTTCCCCCCTTTAAAAAAAAAAAATACTTGGCATTTGATACAATTCAAGTGTAGGTTTACCACTTGGCTGAGATTTAGGCTACAGAGTTGGCAGTCTGTAGCATAATCTTATATATGGTGTGATATGGCTTAGTGTGGAGGTGTCAAACATACGGCCCGCGGGTCAAATCCGTCCCCCAGAGGGTTCCAATCAGGCCCTCCAGCAACTGGCTGTTGTCTTTTTCATTCTCCCTTGCCTGCTTTGTCCGGTCGCCATTTTGTGTTTCTTCCCGATAAGCCAGCCAGCAAAGGAGCCTTTCCCTGCTCTTCCGCTCTTCCCCTTCCTTTTTCCCAAAGGGGGGAGGAGGAGCATCAGCCAATGAAGGAGCTTGGCTCTGTAGCTCTGCTGTGTTGATTAAGTTTGCCAGGCTCAATCAATCACCCTGCAGAGCTACTGAGCTTAGCCTCTCTTCTTTTAAGTGGTTGAAGCTCCTCCCTCTCCTTGTTCCTTGGGGAAGGAAGGAAAGAGCTCCAGCTTCGTTTGTTCAGTCCCCACCATCGGGAGAGATACAAAGAAAGCACTTTTAAGGCTAGCAACACCCCTGACCTCGAGGCTGCTACATCAATAAAATCTCCACCTATTTGCTTGTCTACCTAACTGCCCCTCAAAAGCATTAGGAGAGAAACACCAAAGTAGTTCCTAAATTTGCCATTTCTGTGGAACTGAAGTTTCCTTCAGGCTAAGTAATGGATTCCATTTCTCTCTTCCAAGTGGAGATTCAACTTACATAGCAGAAAGAATCAATAGTGGACTCCAGTGGGAATGTACCCTGGAGCTCTTTAAACAGCAGCTTATAGGCCTTTATGACAATATCTTTTTCTTCCATGAGTTCTGTTCAGTGCATCAGTATTAAGCTGGGCTTCTGGGAATGGTAATGTATTGTCCAGTACAGCAGAACTTAATATTAATCCTCTGTGCTGTTGTGAAGAAAGGTGAGAAGGCTGGATTAGAAATGACTCTCAAAAATTAAAACATAGCATTACATGTTAATTTGAAATTCTTGGTCATTTGCTTATGGATGATAGAGGTCTGTGTTGGATGATGAAGGCTTCCATTTTCTGTGGTGATCTTACTTTTGATAGTGTCAGCATGGCAGGAATTAATCTGAATGTTTTTTGTGAATGGTGTAACTGTGTACCCTGCTGCCATATTGCCATACATCCAGCAAAGGCTCAGCTAGTGTGGGATGCAGGAAGCGACTATTCACCAAGAGGGATGCTGGATCTCTGCACCATGGAGAACAGCCAGAAGCTTACTTTTGGTGGGAAGATGTGCTTTGGTTTTGGAGCATGATTTTGAAATACTTGTTCCTTTTTATGGGAGTGTGGGTTCAGTGAACACTGGGACCACCCAAAAGCCTATCAGAAGTCCCTTAGGAAGCAGATTGGTCATGGCAGATGAGCATTCATAGAGTCAGCTTGTCCACCATGCGCAGTCTTCCTTTCTCATACATACACAGCCCCGAGAGAGTGTTGGATGGCCAGAAGATAGTGTGAAATAGCCAATGGAAAGTGTGCAATAGCCTAAGTGTGAAATAGGCTTGCCAGATCCAGTTTTTTAGGTCATGCTTTGTGGATTGCTGATCCAGTTATGATATGAAATACAGTTCTCATGTGGACAGATCTGGAACCTGGCCATCTCTTAAAACAGCTTTGCTGCACCAGACTGAACTAGTTGGTGCTCTCCTAGAGTCCTGTTCAAGTCATTTTTCCTGATACTGTGTGACTGGTAAATTAAGAATTGTGTAGATTGTAGCGGCCCTAATTTGAGTGAATAGAAGTCACGGAGGTAAGCTCTGCAGATGAGAAGGGCTCTCTAGTGGTAAATGCTGCATGGTTCATTCCATCGGATCATCTCGTTTGTCAAAGTGCCTGCATTTAACCGGAGTTTAATTATTTCACAAAGGGGTTGGTTTAGAGATTAACTGCACAAAATAAAGCTGTTCAGACCCGTTTTCTCTTGCCTCTCCCCTCTGCTGTAGCAACTTGTTGGAAGTGGAACCGTTTTCTTAAGCTATGTTAAGTGCAAGCTGGGTGCGACTGGTATGCTTGCCAGTGGGGCTTCTGTTGGGTTCTGCTCAACCCCAGCCTTGCAAAGAAACCTGTGAATGGGACTAGCCCACCTGCCCACACTCCTCTTTACACTGGAAGTGGTGGTGGTGGAAAGTACCAACAAGTCACAGCTGATTTATCACAATTCCTTGTGGGGTTTTCAAGGTAAGAGAAGTTCAGAGGTGGTTTGCCATTGCCTGATGTTTCTTGGTGGTCTCCTATCTACAACCCTTGTATTCCTTGGTGGTCTCCTATCTAAATACAGGCAGGGCTGCCCTGACCTGAATAGCCCAGGCAAGTCCAATCAAGTCAGATCTTGGAAGCTAAGCAAGAATGACCCTGGCAAGTATTTGGATGGGAGACCTCCAGAGAGTACCATAGTTTGGAGGAAGAGGCAGGCTATCAAGCCACTTCTTTGTCTTTCTTGCCCCAGTAAGAGTCGCCAGAGATCACCATGACTTACAGGCACATGCACGCACACATACATAAAAAATGCATCCCCCCCCCCACCAAATACTAGCTAGGACTTACCTTGCTTAACTACTGACCTAGTTCATTTGCATGGGAGGAGCTTAGGACTGCTCCCATTGCGTATTTAAAGATCATGGTTCTATTTGTGGGGGAAACTAGAAAAATGATAAACTCTTGAGGTTGGTCCAAAGGCATTGTTCTGCTTACGTAACTTGCTTTTCTTTTGGTAGAAAGGGAGGAGTGATTGATGTCCCCCCCCCAAGCATGCTTTGCTCAAGGGACTTGTGAAAGTCCCTTCCCCCCACCTCCTGTAGAACTTAAAGATCTCTATGGTTGTAGCTGTAAGGGAAGGTAGAGAAGCTGTATGCCTTAAGGTTTGGCTTCACTTGTGGTGATTTAGACCCAACTTGTGGGTGTTCATCAATGTCATATCCATTCCTGAAGAATCACAGGCAGGAAATTGCCCTGGCTTGGTGAAGAATTGGATGTGAGGTCCGTGCTCACCAACACCTGCTGAAGAGACTGTTCTAGTGTGTGTGGTCTGACTGTTAAGCATGCTTTGCTCAAGTTTCCACATTTCTCAAAAGCTTGCCAGACTTCTCAGCTGAACAACAAACAGCAGCATGGAAGAAGGTAAAGGCAACCAAAACCAAACCGTGAGCAAATCACTAAACACTATGAGTGACAGTAATGTTAGTGCAACAAATTTAAAGGAAATTAATAGAGTATATTTTCTGTTTTCGAAACAATTTTATTTTTAAAACAATGCTGAGTGGTTTTTTCATACAAATTGGTTCACTACAATAAAGTGCTTGTGCAGAGAAATCAATGTATCAATACTCCATAAATTTCCAAAGTGCAATGAGGAATCAATAGAGGATGTACCAGGAACCACCTCAATGGATCGTGCCAATTTTATAGTCCATTTCAAGACTTTTTTCATGGAGGGGTTGAATATCATCTCAATTTCTTATAGTTGCAAATCATGAAAAACAGTCTACAGGTATTACAAGCACAAGGTTCTTTGAAGAAAGATTCTCCTTTTTATAAAACTGACAAGATCTGTTCAAGTGATTTCTGATATGTCATCTGTTGGTTCCTCATTGCACTTTGGAAATGTATGGACTTTATTGATATGCTGATTTCCTTGCATAATCACTTTATTGTGGTGAACCAATTTGTATGAAAAAATTCATCCTCAGCATTGTTTTGAAAATAAAAAATATATACTTTATTAATTTCCTATGAATTTGTTACAGTTACATTACCGCCATTCATAGTATTTAATGATTTATTCATGGTTTGGTTTTGGTCATCATTAGACTTCTGAACTTGCCTTGCTACCCACCTGATTTGCAAAATACAAATCAGAAGCCTAGTGGCACTTTAAGGACTAACAAAATTCCCACATGAGTGTACCCACGTAAACTCACCTCTTCAGATGCAAATCTGATTTGCGGTGCACTGAGTTTTCTGAGTGAGCAATTCAGTCAGTGCTTTCTTGGTGCATTTAAAAACAAGTAACCCCAGTTTTCTCTTTAAGACATTGGGAATTAAAGCTCTGGTTGCTATCAGAAGAAAGGATAAACTGGATGGCCTAGATTCTCTTCTTCCAGACCTCCATCAAAATCATTGTACCCTCCGAAAAGTCTGCGAAGCACCATTGTATGAGCAGAACGTGAAGCATTTATTCCAGTTCTGATAGCAAGTTATCAGTGTAGAGCTAGCTGTGTCTTGCCAAACCCTGGTCAAATTCTGTTTTCCCCTTCCTGAGAGTTGGTCTCAGTTATTGTTTTGTTTCATTTGCAGGTGCATAAGCGGCAACAGAGGCAGATCAGTGTGGCGGAGATGATGTGGAGAGACACTTTGTGAGTAACTAGAGATTTGTGTGTTACACAAAACAGTCATTCTTAGTTGGAACAGAAATGAAGTAGAACTATGTCTCCTTTCTTCTGGGTACTTGATGGATGGTGTGAAAGCTAGTGGCATGATAAGCTTTGATTTGGTTGAAGAAAGCGGCGGATCTGAAGGGTGGCTGCTGCAGTACTTCTCAAGATTGAGGTGCAGGAGATGGTTGGATGGCAGTGCCAAAATGCTTCAGCCTTAAGAGGACTACTTCACTTCTGATATATTCAGGTCCATGGCAGAAGCTTTCGGATGGAGGATACCATCCCAAGTCCTCTACATTTGCATGCATCAACTTGAAGGAGTAAAGAGAGCAGCTTGCTTAGCAAAAACTGAGGCTTCAGAAACACATTAACAAGCTAACTTTGTTATATGGGTTTTCATGAAGAAATATGGCCTGTATAGAGCATGATTTGATTTAGTGTTTATTTTTATTTTATTTAGTAAACAAAAATGTAAAAGTAATCTCATGTTAATTTTATGTCTCAGCAGTAAATACTTGGACAGAAATACTTAATTAGGGACCAAAGCAACTGAAGTGCTTTTATGTGGGAATTGTTTTTACTGCAAAAGACTTGTAAAAATTTGAAGACAATATTAACATACATTGCCCTGACATTGTTCAAATTTAAGGAAAAATAACAAATTCACTGAAGACAGGTGAGACTAACAGTGTAGTCCAGAGTTATTCAAATCAAAGCCCAATGACTTGTGGGCTTATCCTACTAGAATTACTCATCATAAAATTGCACTGCCATTTTCATGCATCCAGAAAACCATGCGTGATATTGTTATGGGCACAGTTGTCTGTTAACTGTTTCTGCAGAATTTAATGCTCTTCCATTGAGGCCTCTGAGGCACCTCAGAGGTGTTCATTTCATATCAGATGGTCAGTTACAATATCTTTTCCCCCATGTGAGAAGAGACATATTAATAAGAGCTTTAGATTTAGTCCTAATTTGATTTGGACAGCAAATCAAGTGAATTCAGAACTTAAATAAATGGCTTCTGATACATGTATATGGAGTTATTGGCAATGGCATCCAGTCACTGTTAATTTTATGAAACCGTGACTCTTCGGAAATAGAATATATTTCACAGAAAAATAGGAACATAAACAGAATCCTGCTGGATCATGCCATGGCACTCACTGGCACCTTCCCTTGTGCCTGATAAGTACTTTTAGAAAGTGGTGGGGCTAGGTATGGCTTTTCCCCAGAGTTTTTGCCTGAAATGTTGGAAGAGTTACTCTTAGACATGTATATAGATCTAAGTGGGTCGCCATGTTGGTCTGAAGCAATAGAGCAAAGTTGGACTCCAGTGGCACCTTTAAGGCCAACAAAGTTGGTCTTAACAATAGACTACAGGTGTTCAATTATATGGCCCGTGAGCTGCATCTGGCCCCCGCAGGGCCCGAATCCACTTCACTGAGCATTGCATTTCTTTTGTCCAGTCTCTCCTATTTCTTGCATCACAGAGAGAAAAAAAGCCTTCTCCTGACTGGCAGAGGGAGGGAGGAGGCAGGAAAGAGCCAAAGAAAGCCTCCCTTTGATGGGCTGAGGGCTGTTCTACCTCCTCTTCCTCTGGGGAGGGAGGGGTAGGAAAAGAACCAGAGAGAGAGAAGGGAAAAATAGCATCCTGCATCCAGTGTTTTAAGACCACAATGTTTTATACCTGGTATAGATTTTGTGTACTTGCACGCTTCTTCAGAGAGAGAGAGAGAGAGAGGAACAGAAGGGAGAGGGGAAGGAAAGCCTGAGAGAGCAAGTGAAAAAGAGAGTAAAAAATGGAGTCCAGTGTTTAAGAACAACTGTTTTATTCCTAGTATAAATTCTGTGTGCCTGTACAATTCTTCTTCAGAGAGAGAGGGGAGGGAGGTATGGGAGGGAGACCAGGGAGATGAAGCCGGAGAGAGAGAGAGCAAGGTATAAGCTTTTGTGTGCCTGTACATTTCTTTAAAGGGAGGGGGGAGGGAAGGGAATGAGCCAGAGGGAACAAGCCAGAAACAGACACCCCACCTTTCCATTTCTTACAGGTGGGGAGGGGAACCTAACAGCACAGCTTGCGTTCTTTTAGTGGAAGGGAAGAAGAGTTAAGCAGCACATTAATGATTACCAAAATTTGTGGCAAGGCAAGAGCTTTCAGTAGTCATTGCTCACTTCTTCAGATATGGCTAGAATGTAAGTCCACCTGTATCTTGGAGTGAAGTGATTTCAGATACCAAATAACAATAGCAAGTATTGGTAATGAGAGAAGAAACCTAGGTTTCAGTTCAGTCCAGGAGGATACATTGCCTAGAGCAGGGGTGGAGAACCTCCTTCCTGAGGGCCGTATGCGGCCCTTGAGGTCACTTGGTGTGGCCCTTGGGGATTGCTGGGCCGAACCGAACCATGTGGCAGCCTCCCTGGGGCCTGGTTGGCCAGTGAGGATCACGGGGCCCAGCCGTGCTGTGCAGCAGCCTCCCCAGGGCCAGGCAGGGATCACAGGGCCCTGATGTGCTGTGCGGCAGCCTCCCTGGGGCCTAGCTGGCTGGCCAGAATTGCTGCAGGTCCTGGAAAAGTTATTGTCACAGTTCAGTTTGCACTTGATTATCCCAGATGGTGTGGCCTAATATGCTAATATGTGTGTGACCTAATATGCTAATATTAGGGGATGTGGTCTAATATGCTACTGAGTTCCTGTTGGGCTTTTTCTACAAAAAAGCCCTGGACCTATGCATTTGCCTAGGGTGGCAGGCTGGGTGTGTGTTTGTGTGCACCAGATTAGGCTCTCCCCACGTGACTTCAAATAGAAAAAAACCTAATTTTCATTAATTTTGCTGGTCTGAATCATTCTCCCTTGGTGGAGCAATGTTTTTTAACATTGCCAGTTTGGTGTAGTGGTTAAGTGTGTGGACTCTTATCTGGGAGAACCGGGTTTGATTCCCCACTCCTCCACTTGCACCTGCTGGAATGGCCTTGGGTCAGCCATAGCTCTGGCAGAAGTTGTCCTTGAAAGGGCAGCTGCTGTGAGAGCCCTCTCCAGCCCCACCCACCTCACAGGGTGTTTGTTGTGGGGGAGGAAGGTAAAGGAGATTGTGAGCCGCTCTGAGACTCTTCGGAGTGGAGGGCGGGATATAAATCCAATATCTTCTTTTATCTTCTTCTTTAAGTTGATAATTTTTTATGGCCCGCAAATGATGTTATAAGTATCCATATGGCCCTTGACAGAAAAAAGGTTCCCCACCCCTGGCCTAGAGCTTGAATATCGGTTGCAATTCATCATCCTCTCTAATCTCCCTTTGAAATTCCTTTGTGAGAGAACTGCTACTCATAGGTCAGCAACTGAATGTTGTGGAAGGTTAAAATGTTCCCCCCACTGGTTTTTGAATGTTGTGGTTTCTAATAGCAGTAAAAGAGCAAGAGTCTAGTAGCATCTTAAAGACTAACAAAATTTGTGGTAGGGTATGTGCTTTTGTGAGTCACACCTCACTTCTTAAGACTTGCATCCTCCTGGACTGAATCTTCCTGTACCAGATTAAGACCTGGGTTTCCTATTTCATTACCAATGCTGATACCTCCATGCTTACTACCTCCCTGCATATCACACCCAATCCAATCAAGCCTGCTGTTGCCATTCAGCATGTGAAATCATCTTTATAAAGTTTCTATCTCTGGTACCTTGTGTTTCACTTTATGGCACACATGGCCTGGCCCAACAAAGTGACATTTATGTCAGATCCGGTCCTTGTAACAAATGAGTTCAACACCTTTGCAATAGATGGTATTGTCTGTCGAAGTGTGCTTGGCACATGAAAGCTCACACTTTGAATGAACTTTGTTGGCCTTAACGCTGTCACTGGACTCCAGCTTTGTTCTTAGAATTGTATATTACCTTGATCTCTGACACTTTGTGGTTGGCTCTATCTCCTGTGGCAGCCATTTTTTGTGATCGTGCTCAATTTGTCAGAATTCCAGAGGTTTGAAAAGGTTGTGGGCCCCTGGTCTGTGTATTCCAGCATACTGCTTCACACAATGACCAGTTAATTGCTCAGCTGATCATAGAAGCCAAGACCTTCCCTGATGCCGCTTCAGTGTAAAGAGGTTTGCTTTAGTTGCCATGGCTAGTAACCATTAATAGACCTATCTGCCATGAATCTAATTCCCTCTTAGGGCTATCTATGCTTGTGGTGATCACTACCTTCTCTGG
Source organism: Heteronotia binoei (assembly GCF_032191835.1). Taxonomy (NCBI): domain Eukaryota; kingdom Metazoa; phylum Chordata; class Lepidosauria; order Squamata; family Gekkonidae; genus Heteronotia; species Heteronotia binoei. The sequence continues at coordinate 45,614,843 of NC_083233.1, forward strand.
CAGTAAAGGATTTCCTTTGTCATGTGCCTATTACTTGTCCCTAAATTCTAGTATAGGAGAAGGTGAAAAAACCTGCCAATCTACCTATGCATGATTTTATATGCCTCTATCATGTCTCCCTTTAGTTATCTCTTTTTCTAAACTGAAAAGTACCAGAGCCTTTCCTCATAGAAAATGTACTTCAACACTTTAGTAAAGCACTGATTTTTTTTTCCTTTTCTATACTACATTGTCTTGCAGAGCAAGCCTAAGCATCTTTATTCATAAGTCACTCTGTATTCAGTGGCTCCTAACTTCTAGTTACAGTAGAATCCTAAACAGTTATACCCGTCTAAATCTGTTGAAGTCAGTGGGCTTAGGAAGGTGTAACTTTGCCTAGGAATTATGCTCCAGTTGTCTGAATTGACAATTTATTGCTCTACTGCTTTTCATTTATTATCTGTTGGGTCAGTTTTCATAGCCTCTCTGCCATCTAGTGCTTATAGAAGCAGATCAAATGCTTGGTGTGGATTTTCCATCATGGAGCTAGTGCACATGGTAAGCAATACTCCCTCTAAGCTGTGGAGTCCTGTGAGCAAAAATTCCACTTGGTGAGCTACTGGCATTTAAAGTTGTGAGCTACTGCAGAGATCAGTTTGCTCTGGGGCCATTTTTCCTGAGCTAAAACAAAAATGTGTCAGCCCCAGAGGCTAAAAAAAACTGAGCTAGCTCACACTAACTCAGCTTAGAGGGAACATTGATGGCTGGCGTGCACTTAAAAGCCCAGATCCTTTAGGGGTTTGGATGCCTGTGTACTTAGACAGTGAAATAATCCCATTTTAGCTGTGTGCTGGTGGAGTGCGTCATGCTAGAACAAATACAAATTGCTATGTAACAGCTGGGTTTGTAGAAAGCAATTTTGATCTTAGGGGGTTTGAGGTGCAGGAGGGTTAGTGTCCTCTTTCCCTTATTTATACTTGTTAAAAGCTTCCAGATGTTTGTTTTTCCTTTTTTGTTTTAAAGGTCCTTTACAGAATACTTCTAAAGTTGCCATGAAATGTAGATTTTTGATTACACCATGCAACATCTTTTTCTTTCTTTTTCTTTTTACTCTGGTTTCTGTTTTGATCACAAATCTTTTGCTTTTTTTTTTTTTTTGGCAAGGACTCAGCAGCAGAACTGAAAAAGAGGAACCTACCAGGGGGGTTCTGATGTCCTTGGCACCTCTCTGCTTTTAATGAGGGGGCCATAAAGATCTTTAGCAAATTTCAGTTGTGTTTTTGCTCTGTACCTTTTTTTTTTAGGTGGGTGTCTAAAATTATACTTGTGCAACTGTTGCTCTGCATAGTTTATGAATGTTTCCTCCTAAAAGACAACAGAAGTTTTGTCTGTCATTTTCTGGCAAATTTTATGTCAGACTTTTTTGCTCAAATGTTTTGTGTAAGTAGTTGAAACATTTTGGCAAAAATCTCTTTAAGTCACATAAGCCCCTGTCTATGCATATTTTTAAAAATCACTTTTTGCAAAACAGGAAAATATATAAAAAGAACACTATAAAGCAAAATGGTATAAGAACGTAAGAGTCTTGTTGGATTGGAACAGTGATCCGTCTGGTCCAGCATCCTGTCTCACACTGTGGCCAGCCAGTTCTTCCGGACAGGGCATAGAGGCTAAGACCTTCCTCTGATGTTGCCTCTGGCCAACTCCATCATAAAAAGTCTCAACATAGAATCTTTGGGCTTCATTAGAATTTCTCTCTCTTGTCAAAGCTATCTTATAAGTCTGAGTCCGTCTCCTATGGCTTGTGGTAAAACTGAGCAGGCAGATTTGGCAGAGCAGCTTCTGACCTCGGAGCACCTCTAATCTTGCAGGACAGATGTGGCAGGCTGGGGTGGCAGTGATAATGGTGGTGAGAGAATTTATTTTGAAATGTGCATATTAATGTCACACCAGTATTTACAAACAGAATTAAGACAGCATTAGATGTCAGAAATGAATATGTTTTTTTTTAAAAAGGGAGTGAATAAGGGAGTTGTCCAGACCCTGCTATAGGCTTCCCTTCTGTGTGTGCTGCTTTTCCAGCACCTGTACTTGCAGCGGTTTAATCTATTGTGTTGTATATCATTAGGCGTTTGGTGCCTCACTCCCCTTCCCGACATGGAGATTAATGTGTTCTCCTTTGCATGTATGAATCAAACAAGCACGTTAAATCCTGGGTGAGTTCCCCGTGATTGAAGAAGGAGAAACAAAAGCTTTCCGCTTGCTAAGATCTGTGTTCTTTGATACGCCTCTTGTTGGAATCTGAACACTGCTAGCCAGAAGAGCGCCTTTACAGTAGTGTCTGAAGACCCTTTAGTCTGTTGATAGCTTTTTATGCCCAACTTCTTTTGTAAACTGCTTTGCTGCAGGGGGTGGGGGATTTGGAAACAAGCGTGGTCTCTTTTATTTCAGCTTTGAGCTTCAGCACCATTTGCACGAGAGATGCTTATTCACAAAAACATGGAAAAGGCCTTCAAATAAACCCAGACTTACTCATTCCTGGACAGAACAGAATCTAGGTTCAGATCTTCCAGAGCTCCACTTGTAGCAAGTCAGTGAACAGGTATGCTACTTGTGGCATGCAGGGAGTAGTAAGGAACACATACACCATTTAGCAGGAGGGTGGAAGAGCCCTGTACACAAAGCTCTTTTTAATAAAGAAGCCAGTGATATCTCTGAGGTCGCCACAGGTCTGCTTTGGCAGTTGAAAGGAAACCTGATCAAAGCTCCTTAAGCTGCTTTATCGGGTGGATTTTAGGAGAAGGAAAGTGCAGCCCAGGGAGCAGTCTCTCTCGTGATGGATGACATTCTCTGATCCTGAGTTTTGACTCTTTGCCTGACATCCTTATTCTGCTAAGTCCTCCTTTCTTTTTTTTTTAAAGGGGGCAGGATTTTTGTTCCTGGAATGATTTTAGCATGCCAGGCCCTTTCAAGGCAGAGAGAGTGTTTGCTGTGTTTGCCAACATTTGCATCCAGACCCGTTTGAGAGCAAAAGGCTATTTGAAATGCACATTTAACAAAAAATAAAGGAGTGGTCTGGCAGCACCGTGTGGGACTTGACCCCTGCAGTGCTCTGGTGAAGAACGAGCTCATTGTCTGGTACTCCCTTGTCTAAAAACAAAAGCCTCATTTTCCCAACTAAACAATGGCTGGAGTTCCTATGTAGCTGGCAGTGTGATTTCATCGATAATCAGCCACCCCCATGAGCTTTGCTCATGTGGTATGCTAGGATGACATAGTACGTTAGGGTACCACACTTCCTTTCTGAGAATCAGAACATTAAAGTCTTATGTCCTTTGATCAACAGGGGAGTTACTAACATTGACGGCATGGATCATTCTGTGCTCAGAAGGGAGGTGTCAGCTGTGCTTCATGACAGGTATGTGTGTGTGGGTTTTTTGCTGCAAAATGGTTGAGCTGAAAAAGTTAATGCCATTGTCTGATCGCCAACGCTTGCTTGCTTCCAATCTTCCCTTTGGGAAAAATGCACTCTAAGAGTTTTAATAATGTTCTTGTTCAAAAGCACGCAAGCTGTGGCTTGAGACACTTGCCAGTTGTTGGGACACTTGACCTTGCTCCAAAAATTACGAGATCAGATGGGGTGTGGTCTAGCAGACCTCCGTGCAGTTTTAAATGAGGTCTTGGTTTGGGCAAGTCCAAGGCAGCTGGGCATTAATTTCTAGGCTGCAGTGTCCTGTGGAAATCAGAGTTCCTAAAGTAAACATTTTTAGTAGGCTGTAAATGGCATTGGATTATCTCCAGTTTGTGTGTCAACCTCTGGCAGATGGAGATACTTAGTACAGAACTTCACAGGTCTTTGGGATCTGTGCTGTGTGCTGCAAACATAATTTGACTGACTTGTTGACATGGGGCCTGTTGTGATATTCTTGCCAAATCAGATGTATTGGCTACTATGTTTGTTAAAGTAGGTTTGATCTTAAAACAGGATGTGAAACTTGATGAACTGAAAAAAGAATTTGGAGTCAGAATTGAACCCATGGTCATAATTTATGGGTCAGGAGGGGCCAAAGGTTAGATTCCTATCATTTCAGCCTTTTTCTGTTGCTACTTCCAAGCGTTAGCAAAGTATTTAATATCGGTAATTTTGTCAGTCATTGGGGAATTATGCTACATCTCTCTTCTCCCCCCCCCCCCCAAGTGCATTTTGAGCTTGTCTATGAAGGTTGGACTTTTTATTTGTTGGTCATTCCAAGACAGAGTGTTGCTTTAGTTATACCCATCTGCTTTTCATATAAAATGGTTAAAACTTCCCATATATTTAATATATTTAAATTGTGGCCTTTGCAGATGCACATCTCTCTGCTTTCTTCTTGCTCATTGCTCGGCCTCTTTTCAGTTCTTGTGGTTTTGTATTTTGACCTCAGATCCTCTTTTCAGAAAGCTACTTCTGGCTACAGAATTCATTGTACTACAGAATTTCATTGCCTTTGCAGCCCAGTGTGGTGCAGGCATGTGTATCTCTGGCCTTTTTTTTTTCATAGCCAGGATAAAAATTGCCTTGACCTAAAATAAGGAATAGTTGCAGGATTCCTGCTCATTTCCAGTTATTTCTCACTTGCATGCATTGCTCTGTAAAAATGCAGTTCATCCAAGATTTGCATGGATAGATGCTAGACTGCAGTTGGCAGGCGTGTGGCACAGTTTCATTGTTGCAGGTGCCATTTCAATATGAGCCAAGGGTGTGGCTTACAACGTTTTCATTACGTTTGAGGTCAGTAGTTAACAGGCTTCTGCATGTAAGAGGCATGATTTTAAAATGTTTTTACATGTGCATTTTGTAAAGGATTGTATATTTGCCTGTCCAAAGTATTCTAGCAGGAAATGTCTTGTTAGTTTGTCAGCCTTTTTGTTTGCATTGTAAATCAACTTGGTCATCTGTGGTGGTGGCTTACCAATGATATGACAAGATCTGTGAAAGCGAATGAATATTTAAAGCATGAGAAAGTTCATTCAGGTTCTGCCTGGTGCTTCTCTAACAGTTTTAACCCAGGGTTATGGGGGGGAATTGTTTGTGTTTGTGTGTGTGTGTATTGCTGGGGGAAAATGAAAGCTAGTCTGTGTAGTTGGCTGGCTAGCAAAAGGGTATGTAACTCTAGACCGGGGGTGTCGAACTCATTTGTTATGAGGGCTGGATCTGACATAAATGTGATTTTGTGGGGCCAGGCCATGTGTATCATAAAATGTAATGCCAGGTAGTGAAAATATGGATACAGAGAAACACAAAATACAAACATGCTTAAAACTCTTGTGATTTGTTTAAAATAGAAAGATGGGGGAATAGTGGAACTTAGCAATGCAGTTTTAAAAATAAAACATTGAGAAAAAGCATCCAAGGATCGCAGCCAAAACTAAAAGTATAAACCAAAAATACAAAATGCTCTGGGCTTAGGAAAACATGAAATGGCTGGGCATTGCAAGCTTCTTTCCCTGCCCCCAGGACTACTCAGATTGGCAGTGGCTCTTCAGTGTAATATTCCCCTTTGGCGATGGGTTCCCTGGTTAGAGTATCACTAGGCACTAGTTCTAAGGTCCATTCATCAGAGAGATGCTGACTCAAAGCATCAACCCTTTATTTGCAAGGTCCTACAACTCCAGCAAGGAACAGCTTCTAACTGGCCATATAAACTCTGAAAAGTGCAGCTGAGCTCCACTCTATTAAAATACATTGCAGCATAGAGCAAGCTGTAAGGAAAACATGGAATGGATTTTCCATTAAGGTCTCTGTGCCCATATAGACTACTTCCAGAGTAGTCTATCTGGGCACAGAGAATTTAATGGAATGTCCATTCTGCATTTTCTTTGCAGCTTTGCAAGCCCAGAATTGTCTTGCAAAGAAAAAGGGAGAGAAGGAGAATGAGGATGGAGGATGATGATACTGGATTTATATCTCGCCCTTCATTCTGAATCTCAGAGTCTCAGGTGGGGCTGAGAGACCTCTCATAGAAGCTGCCCTTTCAAGGACAGCTCCTGCGAGAGCTATGGGTGACCCAAGGCCATTCCAGCAGCTTCAAGTGGAGGAGTGAGGAATCAAACCTGGTTCTCCCAGATAAGAGTCTGTGCACTTAACCATTACACCAAACTGACAAGGAAGAAGGATCTGGGAACATCAGCAGCCTTGGAGCTTCAAAGGGGTAAGGACAGGAAGATGGAGAAAAGAGCCCTGCAGGCCTGATTAAAGCCCTGGGTGGGTCAGTTCTGGACCACGGGTCGGACTTCTGACACCCTTGCCCTAGACAAAACTCAATCTATAGTTGCTTTATAGCCTGTGTTTGGCAAGCAACAGTGTTTCGCTTGCCCTTCCTTCAACTTCCAACAATTCAGTTAGAACACAGGTGCACTCAGGGTTTTTCAGAGGTGCCCCTTGTGATTATCTGACTCTTCACCCAAGTATTTGCAAGATTTTCCCCCTTGCTTGCTTTGTGAATGTTGAGTATTTAGTTTACATTCTAAACACTCAGAGATAAAGCTCAAACAGCCCTGACAGGTAGTCTAGTCAAAAATGAGAACTAGTTTCCAGGCTGAAGAAAAGGGCAGTAAAGCATGGTAGGCAATAAAGATGACAAAGAAGAGAGGACAGGGCCTGGGCAGCTAGGCTATGATGATCAAATGTGTTAAGCTTTTCTTTTCCAACCTTGACTTATGCTGATAAGGGAGGTGGTGGGTAGATGAAGGGAGGGATGCAGGTATTTAGGGCTTTTTTTTTTTAGCAGGAATGCACAGGAACGCAGTTCTGGTTGGCTTTGCATCAGTGGGTGTGGCCTAGTATGCAAATGAGACCCTGCTGGGCTATTTCTACAAAGAAGCCCTATGTGAAACAATGGTGATGTCAGGAGGTGTGGCCTAATATGCAAATAAGTTCCTGCTGGGCTTTTCTACCCAAAAGGCTCTGCACGTATTCTTATGAGAGTCATGGTGGGGGGAACCACTGTTGAATGCACAGACATACACCCAGGGTATGCCCCATTAGTCTGGGAAAGACGGATACCTGTATTATACCTGGAACATGAGAGCAGCTTTGACTTCTAATGGGCTACGACAATGCTTTATGAATAATTGGACAGTGTTGTCTTTGATACATCACTGATTTATTCCTGGACTGTTTTATGTCTTTTCTGTGGATTGTAGCAACTGGGAGGGGAGGGTGTTCTTAGGTCTGGGGGCAGTTTTTACATGGTATAGAATGTTTGAGTTTCAGGGCAGATGGGAGCTGGTAGATGTGGAGAGGGGTGTTTTCAAAGATGGCCTATGATAGGCAAGAGTGCTTGCTTCTTATCTGTCCTCAGTCCCATCCTATTTCGACTTTAATATTGTGATATACCAGATCAGTGAGAAATAAAACTATACTCCTGTCTTGGTTACTGGAGGGGGAGAAAATTGATTTAGCTTGTGTCAGTGATACTTGTTGGGAACAAAATGATGTGGTGCTTGTTGCAGTAAACATCTGGATATCTGGAGCTTCCCCAACCCCGCACTGGAGGCTGGGGATGGGTGGTGGCTGCTATCACCCTCCCTGAGTCTTTTCTGTCTTGCAGATTCCTGGTACAAACTATTGATTGAATGCTCCTTATGTTGGCTTCCAGGAATAGACTGGGCATTCAATTTGACTACTGGCTGTCTAGTTTCTTGGTGGCTCCCCTGTCTGAGCTGGTGGAGGTACTCTGCAGCTTGGTGTTAGAGATACGTAGATTCACTGATCTGGGGAACATCAGCATTCATGCCTGAGGGTGGGTTGGTACTTCGTAGTTTCTATGGCAGCCGTGAGCCTCTGTCAGGTTGTAAAAAACAACATCTTAATCTTTGGCACCAAGCCATTTCAGAATTGGAGGTTCATGCTATGTTATGGTCTGACCACTGTCTACTCAGAGCAAGGGTGAATGTGCCATTGATCTGCAGGGTAAAATGATCTGCCTGTGGAGACTCATGGATCCTGTTGTAGAATGCTTGGTCTCTGGTTTACACATGAGCACACACTGGGAATTGAATTATGAACCAGGTCTTCTAGAAATACCTCTGACGTATTGGACCATACTCAGTGTTACTTAATATTTTAATCCAACTATGCATTGATTATATGCCATTGATTTTATTTACAGAATGGTGGTTCCTAGGGACTATCTCTGATGAGTGAGGGCTCCTCAGTATATACAGAATTGATTTAAAACCATTGCTAGGAGCTTTACTTTTTTAGTATGTAGCTACCATTCTGTATTGAAATATTCTTTTTGTTATAAGTAATTATGTTGTTAATTTCATTACATTAGGTTTTTAAAATTAATTTCTGGGTTTTTGCAGAACTCGCTGGGCCTGAAAAAGTTATCTCACATTTTATATTGATATTGTTTATGATTTTACATGTGTGTTAATACAATTATGACCACTGAAGAAGGCCCTTTGGTCTGACATGCTTTGGGTCCTTTGTGTAACCAGCATTGTGATTCTTTGATTGGAGTTTTTAATGGTATCCTTTTTATGTCATTTTTAATCCTAAAATGCTGTGCGCTGTGTAATAGATATTTGCATTTTATTTTATTTTCTAGGAGCTCAAGCTCTTGGTTCTTGATTTAGTTGTTGATCTCTATTTAAATGTTGACAAAGGCCATGCCTGTTTGTGCTTGTTGCTTTGATTGGATCTGTTGGCAGCTTTTGATACAGTTGACCATGCCATCTTGCTAAGGCATTTGGAAGTAGAAGTAGAGACTAAGGGAAGTGCTTTGGATTGGTTTACATCACTTCTTAGGGGTTGCACTCAGAAGGTTGCTGTTAGGCCCCCATTGTCATCAGTGTGGGATCTGCCTTGTGTGGTTTCTCTAAGCTCTGTCCTATCCTCCATAGTATTCAATCTAAATGTAAAGCCCTCAGGGAAAATCATTTGTGATTTTGGACTAGGTTGTCATCAATATGCTGATTACACCCAGCTCTGTATTTCTTTATCCAAATTTTCTGGTGATGCTGTAAAGCTAGGTCCCTAATGTGATGCTCGTGGGTGATTTTGTAGCTGACGTTGCTTTCACCAGCATCCATTTTGTGGTTGTGCCCACCACTACATTGTGTCAGAATTTCAGAGTTGCCATCAGCTCAAAAAAAATTGGGCATCCTTGTTGTAGAGATTCTCAACTGGTGCCTGACTGCTGTGGTGAAATGGCTATGAGTGAACAAGTTGAAACTAAATGCTGGCAAGGTGAGATAATGTGATTGGGAAGGCAGAAGTCCTGAAGGACATTGTGCTTGTCATGTTTAGTGATAGGGTCCAGCTGATGTTTGCTGACTCAATTGAGAGCCTAGAGCAGGGGTGTGAAATATATGGCACGTGGGTCAGATCAGGCCCTCAGAGGGCTCCTATCAGGCCTTCGAGCAATTCACTGTTGTCTGCTTCTTTCTCCCTCTCTTTCTTCCTTCTGCATCACAGCTTGCTTTGCCAGACTTGCTCAATTAAGCTACAGAGCAAAACCTCTTATTTTCTCCATTGGCTGACCAGCACATGAAGCAATTTATGTACAAAAGCTTGCAATGCCCAGCCATTTCATATTTTCCTCTGGGTCCTAGGTTCAAAACATCGACCATGAGATTTCTGTAATGAATGTCAGTAAATCAAAAGTAGGTTTGCAATTTACAGATATACAACTGAACAACACCTGAACAGCATACTCAAAGTTGGTACAGCACAGACATTGTCTCCAGATTTTGATGTAATAATTCAGAGCAAAAAGTGTCAGTTATTAGACAGTAATAAATCTTTTAAGCATGTTTTTTTTTAAAAAAAAATCTTTAATTGTGTTTGTTATACACACACACACACACACTGTGGCTAATAGCCACTGATGGACCTCTGCTCCATATTTTTATCTAACCCCCTCTTGAAGGTGGCCATGCTTGTGGCCGCCACCACCTTCTGTGGCAGTGAATTCCACATGTTAATCACCCTTTGGGTGAAGAAGTACTTCCTTTTATCCGTTTTAACCTGTCTGCTCAGCAATTTCATCGAATGCCCACGAGTTCTCGTATTGTGAGAAAGGGAGAAAAGTACTTCTTTCTCTACTTTCTCCATCCCATGCATTATCTTGTAAACCTCTATCATGTCACCCCTCAGTCGACGTTTCTCCAAGCTAAAGAGCCCTAAGCGTTTCAACCTTTCTTCATAGGGAAGGTGTTCCAGCCCTTTAATCATTCTAGTTGCCCTTTTCTGAATTTTCTCCAATGCTATAATATCCTTTTTGAGGTGCGGCGACCAGAACTGCACACAGTACTCCAAATGAGACCGCACCATCGATTTATACAGGGGCATTATGATACTGGCTGATTTGTTTTCAATTCCCTTCCTAATAATTCCCAGCATGGCATTGGCCTTTTTTATTGCAAACGCACACTGTCTTGACATTTTCAGTGAATTATCTACCACGACCCCAAGATCTCTCTCTTGGTCAGTCTAATAAAGAGAACAGGATTGTAGTCTGTACCACTGCATATGCTGCATATTTAACTGCATTTTAACTGTATGTTGTATGTTACCCTACTCTTACTGCATTATTTTCTACTTTTATAATTCCATTTTCCACATAGCACATCTGATACGTCTACTTTTTTGTAATTCTGATCTTGTTGCATTGCTTATTAGATAGATCTTATGCAATTTGATTTTATTCTTTTACATCATGTAATTTGCTTTTAAATGCTACTAAGAAAGGCAGATCATAAAGTAGGCAAATAAACAAAATGCTTTGGGAAGCCGTGAGGAGACATTTGCTAGAGAAGATAGAGGAAAAAGGCAAATCTGGAATGTTCCGAATCTGAACATCAAACCTTATTTCTCCTTGGATGTTTCAGATATAAGTTTCAGATCAAGGGAAAGTAGGTTGCATTTATACCTAATTGATTTCTTCTTCTGCGAAGGTGTTGTAGTCTTTCACTTTTGTACTGTATGCATCTACTCATGTATCCATTGTTTGCGTATATTCTTTGAGATGAACCATTCTTTTTCTGAAATTGGAATACTTTAGTCTTTGCAACTACACAAAACCCTCTCATGCTTATCAAATATAAGAGAGAAACAGAAAGCACATGCTTAGTTGGTAGTATTTATGACAAGACATTTCCAGTGCTTCCCCCTAACTTTGCAGTAGCTGAATTGAGGTAGAGATTCTGATAGACTCTCAGACTGCAATTCTCTTAATGACTGGCTGGTGGCAGCGAAGAGTAAGCCCCGCATGTTAAAGCCTGTTAGTTGATAAACTGTGAGAAGTGAACTCTAGGGATGGGTACAAATTGGCACATGAACCTAAATTTATGATGAACAAAGCCCGGTTTGTGGTTCATGAACCGAGGCTCATGCCAGCCTGCCTCCTTATAATGAGAGCCAGTTTGGTGTAGTGCTTACGTGTGCGGACTCTGGGAGAACAGAGTTTGATTCCCCACTCCTCTACTTGCACCTGCTGGAATGGCCTTGGGTCAGCCATAGCTCTTGTAGGAGTTGTCCTTGAAAGGGCAGCTGCTGTAAAAGTTCTCTTGGCCCCACCTACCTCACAGGCTATCTGTTGTGGGGGGTGGGGGGAGGTAGAGGAGATTGTGACTGCTCTGAAATTCAGAGTATAGGGCAGTATGTAAAGCTGCAGTACTGCAGTCAGAGCTCTCTGCTCACAACCTGAGTTTGATCGCAGCGGAAGCTGGTTCAGGTAGCCGGCTCCAGGTTGACTCAGCCTTCCATCTTTCTGAAGTTGGTAAAATGAGTACCCAGCTTGCTGGGGGGAAAGTGTAGATGACTGGGGAAGGCAATGGTAAACAACCCCGTAAAAAGTCTGCCGTGAAAACGTTGTGAAAGCAACATCACCCCAGAGTCGAAAACGACTGATGCTTGCACAGGGGACTACCTCTACCTTTTTATATAAATTCAGTATCATCTTCTCCACGAACCTTCCACCACTCTCCTAGGTGGCTTTAAGAGGCAGACATGCTGGCACTGGCAGCAGAGCTTGGATCTAAAGGAACAAATAAACTCAGAAGGCATTTAAATGCTTTCTGAATTCACTTGCAAGCTGCGTGGCAGCAGTGCAGCTTGTAAGAACCAATTAAAGAGAACCCTTTAAATGGCTTTTGCAAGCTTGGACTGCACTTGTGTGCAGTGCAGCTTGCAAAAGCCATTTAAAGGGAAGCTCTGCCATATTATAAACCATGGATTGGTTTGTTAAATGGGAAGGTATGTGGAGTTTTGTGGTTCATAAGACCCCACAAACCTTCGCAAAGCTCCATTTTTCCCAGGTCGTGCCCTTCCCTAGCCAACTCCGCTTTATAGTCTAGCAGCTTATGTCTTGAGCCAGCTGAGTACCTAAGTCCTTATTCTTTGTTTTAAAAACAAAGACCTGAGAGAGATCATTTTACCAAAACTCCAGCCATGTGTGAGGCTGAATCTAAATAATCCAACCCTGATAGTAGGAACAGTCAGTAGTGTCCTATTCTGCCCCCCTCCAGCCCCTTAAACAGATTGGACAGTATGAGAAGAGCATCATGGTTCTTTTTTTCCTTCAGACATCTTGTCAATATCTGTTAAGAATTAATGTCCTCAGATAGTTTCAACAGCGTTTTAATTAAGATCTCATCTGGAATGTATGTCTGTGTCCACTGGTAGAAGCAGAAAGTGTGTCAAGTCACAGCTGACATTATGTTGACCTCATAGGGCAGGGGTGGCCAGTGGTAGCTCTCCAGATGTTTTTTGCCTACATCTCCCATCAGCCCCAGCCAGCATGGCTGATGGCTGGGGCTGATGGGAGTTGTAGGCAAAAAACATCTGGAGAGCTACCGTTGGCCATCCTTGCTGTAGGGTTTTCAAGATGAGAGAGGTTCAGAGGTAGTTGGCCATGAACTTCATCCGTGGTCTCCTATCCAAATACTAGCCAAGGCAAACCCGGCTTAGCTTTTGAGATCTGACGAGATTGGGCTAGCCTGTACTATCCAGGTCAGGATGGGGTTGCTGTAGAGATAGCTTTAGTCTGTTATCTGTAAATTAACTGTTGACATAGTAATAATTCACCTAGTAATAACAACACTTAGGATGGCTTCTCATGATGGAGCATGTTGTGATGAGGGAATTCTCTGTCTTGTATACCACCCAAGAATGTGACAAGGGAACTAGCAGACCATGGCAGGAACAGCCATGGGGGGAATCTTCCCTCTCTCCAGTGGGTCCCATTTACCACCTGATGTTTATTAACTTTGTTTCCTACTCCCAGGCTACAATATTCTCAATACCAAGAACAGAAACCCAGCTAGAGGATCCAGGAAACTCTCTCCCTTACCTGTCCTAGTTCCCTGAAAGGGCAGAATTTCTTTTTACACTGGAAACAAACCATATTGTATGGAGGAAGCTGAATAGGAAGGGCTCATTGGACTTTTTCAGGTTAGCAACAGTTCTTTCCACTTCTGTTCAGATTGCTCATACACTCCTCCCCACCATAGCTTCCTTTCCCCTACACTTAATGTATAGTTCTTTATCCAAAGCTAATTCTGGAAGTATCACAGGGGTTGTGAAAATGTGGCACATTTTCATCAGACCATCGGCCAGTTAAATTTTCTCAATCCACTTAACTGATTCCCTGGCTCTGCTGTGGTTTAACTACATGCAAATGAGCTTACTGCACAGCTGAAGATGTCTCTTGAAGGAAGTGGTGTATATTTTTTGTTATTGGGAGTTTGAAGGAAGTAGCCCCTTCTTAATCTAATTTTAATAAGCACCAAGTGACCACTTTGTGAAAGGCAACCTCATGATGAGAGAAACATAGGTGAAGCGTGTTTGTGAAATAGGCCTGCAAAATGGACATCGGGCACGTGTCATCGCAAGCAGCTGTCATGCTGCTTAGTATTTGTGGAAGCAAGGCATCTGCTGATTTCTGTGGCATGTCAATCGCAACCTTACAACCCTGTAGCGAAACTTCTCAGGTTGCTGTTATCTCCACTTCTGGTCCCTCTCCCCTCCCCCCAAATGATCTTGGTTTGAAGATGGCTCCCCCCCCCCCCCCCCAAGCCAACCCCAGAGATCTCCACCCTGTGTAGCCCTAGTTAATGCTCTGCAGAGGCTTGAATAATTACACTTTTTAATTTGCCACCTACTCTTTCATTTACCTGCCAGATTGATGTTCAGGCCTCAAGGGCTCTGGCTTTCCTGTCAGTTGGATAACATCACCTGAAGCACTTTTTGGGGAGAGGAGTTATGGCTTGGTGTTGTGTTAGCAGCAAAATGAGTTGTTACTGAGGAAAGGAGAGCCTGAGAGATGGCTGCCTGTGAGATGTGATCTCTCTCTTTCTTTACTTTAATTGTTGCTTTCAGCATGTTGAAGTTGCATGTTTGAAAGGTATGTATCCCGCCCCCCCAAAAAAAACCCTAATTTTTTTTTTGAAGTGACTGAGGTCCTTTGAAGAAGAGGGTCATGCTAACATACAAGATCTGTGGTTATTTTCATTTTCTTGTTAAATGTTCTATTACAACGTGGCATTAATTCAGAACAGCAGGACATACACACTACACTGTAAGTGAACAAGAATTTCTGTACAAAGGAGTCCTTTTCTGAGAGCCAGTGTGGTATAATGGCAAACTGAGTGTTGGATTAAAATCTGGAAGAATGGGGTATGAGTTCCTCCTCTGCCATGGAAACTGCTGTGTGACCTTGGGCCATTCATGCTCTCACAGCCTAACCTACCTCACAAATCTGGTGGTTGTGAGGACAGAATGGAGGAGAGAAGAGCAATGTTGTAAACTGCTTTGAGTCCATTGGAGAGACAAGCAGGTTGTATATATAATTAAAGAGAATTCTTAATGGCTGGAAAAGAAACCCTTGGATGGATGCCTGGCCACTTTCTTGCAAAACTGGAGGTCCTGCAATTTTCTTTCCTGTTGGACGGGGGTGGATTCCTGTTCACCACCCATTCCAGCAAGCCCCTTGGCCAAAATATTTGTTCGTTTGCTTGCATGTATTCTCGAGTAACTTAATGTACAAAAGAATAATTTGGGCTAATGTGTACCCGGTCGGATTTTAGCGTTTAAGTCAGATGTTACTTTCAAGTTCCTCTTTTTCTAGCTTTGTTATATATTGCAGCCTGTCTAAAAAATGGGAGTGATGAGCACTGATTGTGCTGTTAATCTGTTTGCTTAGTTGCCAGAAGGTGGCATTGCTGATTTTGAGTGAGCATTGCCTAATTTTCTGGATCACTCCCCCCCCCCCAATCCTATCTTTAAACTTCTTTGCCTCCCACCTCCATATGACGGTGCTTGACAGCCATCCTTGTGACTGAAATTCATCATTATTCAGGGAGCTGTCCTGTGACTCTGCTTCACCTTTATCACCCAGTTAACTCTTAAGACAAAACAAAACGTCATGTTTCAAAATATGAAGTTTCAAGCTTTGGTTACCAATGGGCTAGCTAGCTAAACTTAAAACACCTGGTTTCCTCTTTCCCTTGTGGAAAGCCCAAGTATTGTGTTTCTTGTTTAATTCCTGATCAGAGTACTTTATGTTTTTAGCTTCAGCATTATGCCGAGAATTCAAGGCCACTGAAGACTGTGTTCTTCCAAATGGCTACACAATAGTGGGTTCGAATGGTTTCCTGATCCCCAAGCTTAACATTTTGACCTTCCAACCATCCTCCAGATAATAGGACTGGAATGGCTTTGAAATCGACACTCCCTTTTGGTTGGGGAGGAAATAGCTAATGCTTATAACAGAACTGGCCCAAAAGTGTGCCATGGAAAGAGCTTGAGTTCAAGACTTGTTTACATGGCTCTTTAAGTAGTCCATCTATGGTCTTCTGACCATGTTGCCCCCTACCTCTTGTTTACATGGCTCTTTAAGGAGTCCATCTATGGTCTTCTGACCATGTTGCCCCCTACCTCTTAGCTTCAAGCAGTGGTGTACTATCAGGTGTTCCCACATTCAATACAGAGCCATTCAGAGGAAGCTTGTTGCAGTTTCTGAATGTTTAATGTTTTATTTGGTGATGTAGTTATGAGTCCTGTTCCTAACTTAGTCTTGGCTAGCAAGCGTACTAAGAAACTACAGTTCATTGACAGTGCCCTCTATCTGCTTCCTGATTAGTGAGCTGTACAGTAGTTTGGGCAAGCACCGGTGTGGAGGAATGTGTCCAGTCATGTTCTCATCAATGGAATTTCTTTGCTTGGGGACTATTGTGTCTGCAGAGGGATTGGTGTTTTCCCTGTTCAGATTGGCCTAATAAAATAGTGGCCTTGGATTGGGTATTTTTGTCAGTTGCTTGCTATGCAGATTCATGAAATCCCTACAGTGAGAACTCAACTTTTTGCCTCTATGCCTGATGGACCATTCTGAGGCTGTCTACGCTTTGGGGACAGCTTGATACTGCAGTGAACTTTCCAAATGATTTGGAAAGACAAGCCAGCAGCCTGGATGGGAGTGAATTGGAGAGCTCAAACAAGCGACAAGGTGTTTCTCATATTCCTCTCCCCTGCTGCCGCTAAAGATAAACCAAAGATGACCTTAAATTGTATGTGGATTTGTGTATGTAACTTATGATTTGAGCTGAATTAGGTGTGTTTGATATTTAATTTGAGTTTGAGATGACAAGTGTACCCTGAAACCCTGAATAGATACCAATTTTCATTTGCTAACTCTAGAAAGCATTAATCGAAACTAACTCATCCTATGTATTTTTTAAGATGGTATAACTCCTGTCAGATTTCCCCAGCCTCCGTGTACATGTGAAGATGGATAAATAATATATGAGATGAGGAAGGGGAAGGAATTCCTTCTCTGCTAATTTCTATAAAAGTGCTCAGTGACCCTGATTGTGAAACAAAATCTACAACTTAGTTCTTGGCCTGTGTCTTGAGACCGTGCTCTTCTTAAGTGAAGATCACACATAGGTTTCGTGCCTTTGATGAGCAGGGCTTTCAAGCTGTTTGCATGGCGTTTTCCCAAATGTTAAAGCAATTCTTTTTGAAGTAGCTTTAAGCTTGCCATATTCAGAAACATGGAACAATTTTAAAATTTGAAATTGGTTCCAAGCTCTGCAGCCAGTTTTGACTTTGACTTACATTACCTTGAAAGGTCTAGGAGAAAAAATTTGGGTTGATTGTGCTCAAGAGTAGTGAGTGGAATGGAAAGGTACCTAAAACACAGCAGGGAGCAGATGCAGTTTGGGGTTGCTGTAGATGGCAGAGAGTCTAGCAGGGGTTATGGACAGTTGTAATGCTGCATATCATCAAAGTGCTATCTGTAACTTACTGAAATCAAAGTCTCAGTCACAAGTGATAAAGCCATTCTTAAATCCTTTTATATGAGCAGCCTCATTCCGTTTGGTGGTTTGTCATACAAAGGTCAAATGAGGCAAGTTGGTTGCTAAGGTGTAGGGTTTGAATCCCCATGCTGCCCTTTCTGGACATCCCATAGTTTGCCATGTAGATAGGCAAGGAGTGTCAACAGTGTGATCTTTGTGAGCCATAGAAAACCATGTATCCCTAGTTCAAATTGTGATCAGATTCCTCTTCTGTCCATCTCTGTTGCTCCCGCCATGAATACTCTTGAACATTCTTTCAGTCATTAATTAGTGACCCTTGATCTCTAGGACTTCAGCTGTTAGGTACTGCAGAAAACATTTTGATCATTTTGGCACCAGTGCTTGCAGATCAGTTGTGACAGTTTCTTTCCCCTGACAAATGCAGATGACAAATGTCTGGGCCAGAGTTGCACTGTTCTGTCTGCATCACCAGTTCATATGGGAGGGAGTGTTAGAAGAATGGTAGAAGGATGTGGCGCCATGTAGAAAATGCAGCCCACCATCTGTTCTGAGTGCCTCCCAGGAGAAAAATGAACCAGCAGTTGCTTGAGCCTGATGTATTGGAGCCTTTCATTTCTGTATAGGATCGCAAGGCTGAAAGGGAGGTAGGAGATCATCTAGTCTGTCATCCAGCTGCATGTCAGAATTGCACTGCAGAGTAAAAACACCTAGGCAGTCCTTTCAATGTTCAAGGCAATTTGCAAGTGTCCTTGCAGCAGCTTTGTATGATGCTCCTGTGTTTCTGTCTCATGTTGCAGATGGGGGCTTCATATTCTACATGCCATCACATCCTATGCAGATGGAGGCTGAGAGTTAGTGGCTTGCTTTAAAGCCACCTGGTGAATCAGAAATACGAACCAACTGCCTCCAAGGTCACAGTTTTAGCTGCTGTGCTATGCTGGAAAAAAATGCCCTTGAGTATATGAATTCAGCACTCGTAAAGAAGAGTCCTACTAGATTAATCCCACTTTTCACCTCCACCATTGCCTTTTTACATGCTGGCAAAAGAAATGCCCCATCAAGCAATTTTGTATTCATTTAGGGACTGCTATTCCCAGCACTAAATGGTTTTTCTTATCCTCAGCAACTGAAGGGAAGTCTAGGCTGCCTAGGCCATCCAGTGAGCTTCACAGAAGAGTAGAGGGTTTGACTCTGGTCTTCCCACATCCACTCTTGGCGCTTTATCCACTGGGCTTTCAGTGGCTTTGCCTCACTTAACAAGAATTATCCTTTTATCAAAGCTGTGCAAAATGAAGTTGACGGCTGGTAAGGTACATTGATCAAATAACTTAAATGGCCGGGGTTCTAATGCACACTGCCAGTCATCTAGTAAAATAACTTAGGTGGTTCAGACAATTGAGCCAAAGGGCTTGTCAAACTGAAGTGAGTCCCCACAGTCTCTTCTGGGGAAATCTTACCCTCCCACTTCCCTGCATGGTGACAAGTTACAGCAGACCTGCCGGCTTCCTTGGTCATCTGTAATGCTGGGACCTGTCAGTCCATGGCATTCCTCTCAGTGGAAAAAAATAACTGTGGAAAGAGGATGCCAGGCAGCATGCATTGCCCTACCATTGTGTAAGAGGAGGAGGGAGTATTTCCTCTCCTCCAAGCTTAGTTATTCACATATTTATTTTTGTTCCGGCAGTAGCTTCCTTGTCAGTCTCTGCTTCGGTTGGCTGTATGTCTTTATTAATAGTTTCTGCGCCAGTTGTGCACTGAGGGCTAGCTCAGGTCTGTTTTGGAGAGAGGACAGAATTGATGGGCCACTTCAGAGTTACTGGAACAGTAATAGTGAGATTGGTCCACTTTGGTGAAAATAACAGCCGCTTAATTCACGGCAGTGGATAAAGTCCATGAACCTCTAGGTGAAGAACAAAGTAGAGCCACGTAGCTGATGGGGCTGCAGGATGGCATTCTGTGCTGCAGTGTCTTCGAGGGGTCAGAGCCTTTAGCTGGCATGGAGGAGCTCTTGCCTCTTGGTGATTGGGCTGCACTCATCACGCCTCCTGTAGCCTTGTTGTGTTTCCCCGGGAGCCAGGGATCAGCTGGGCAGTGTATGTGGTGGTTTCTACTGGCTGAGCCAGACTGACTCTGATGGGAGTTCTCAAAATTAGTGATTTTTTTTTAACAGCACCGGCACTTAGTAGAATTACCAAGTCATGTTACTATAAAACAGCAAATCTCCAGCCTGCTTGTGCCAGCCAGGTAGTGTTTTAGCTTGAACAGCAGGCAACCTCTTTGCCCTTCAGCATCCTCAGTGGGTGCAGTAGAGATAGAAGCCATCTTCTGACTGATTTGTTTTTTTTTTTTAAAGGCAATTAATTAACCTTGATTTCTGATGCATGAAGAATGCCTGAGCTCTGGCACAGAGGCAACGAAGATTATGTAATGTTGTATGGTGTAACTTGAGCCTATGGTGCTCGGCAGTAGAACGCACATGGGTTTGTGGAAGGGGGGGGCAGGCTGTCTATGCAAATGAGACCTACTCACTCATTGTTGGTAGTGCCCACCTGAAGCAGGCATCTCATGGCACATGAATGTGTAGCTGCAATCCAGTTATGTGAAAACAGCCTGTGGTTTTGTGGCACATGTTAATAAATTCGCTTTTATCTGCAATAAATGTGAGGTGGAATCATCAGCAAAACCAGATCTCTTGAGTTTCACAGCATTTAAGATTTTTTTTTAAACTGAGATTGGACAACCAGGGATTTGCATGTAGTGTCTATATCCATTCCCCCCCCCTCCCCCTTTGGAAGCTATGGGACATACTGGTGATTTTGAGTAAAATGCTAGCAGTACAAACATCATTTTTCTCAAAGTGCTGTATGGAAGAACATCTTACCTGCTTAACTAATGGCTGTATTCTCCCAGCACGTGTAAATTGGGGACAGCTGAGCATCTTTCAGTTCGGAGCTGCATGCCGATATAGGGCTTGCCCAGGGATCTTGGATTTCAGCCTACAACTACAGTTTTCCGTGCAGTTAGAGAATTGAAAACAAAATACATGTAAGGCGCCAGTTTGGTTTTATGCTTTTCTTCCCCCCTCTTGAACTGTAAATGAAGCTGAGCAAAAATAGCAGTGATTAAATAAAAAGCACTCGATTGGTGCCTTTTCCATTATATTTAGATTATTCTCTGAGGAGACATTCAGCCGTGCTGTTGAAAAGAAGCCTGCTTTGGTGGCACCCTGCCACAGTGAGAGAAGCATACTCTCCAGTCTATAAAAATCAATATTGGAGTCTGTTAGTCAAACCTACCATGCTAGTGTGTGAACACTTATACCTCTAAAAGAGATGGACCACTTATATCAGTTATTCAAGGTGTCCCTAGGCTTGGGGGTAAAATTCCTTGCTATTATGTATTTTCCTCTTGAATAAATTCTCAGCATAGGGTCATCTTTATAGGTGCTATTTTTCTTTTAAGTGCTCTCCTAAAACCAAAAGCACACACATGCATTTCTGGTGGCTGCCTGCCTGCCCCTGGAGGTCACCACCAAACAGACCACAGATCTGCGGGTGGGGTGGGGGGGAATGAATGGAGTGGGGACTGTGACGGACACCTGCGTGTGCCCGGCTGCTTCGTCAGGACTTCAGGCAATTTGTGAGCTCTTGGGGAGGGGGGGGGCTGCTCTATTTGATTGTTGATCGGATCCCTGCAAGGACGGTTATTAGCTGCACATTGCTCTTGGTTTCCCCGCTGCAGACAGGACAGCGATATTCATGTTCCCAGAGCGTATTGTAAAATGCATGAGATTTCTGCTCATCTCGCCGGGAAGGCAAGGGTAGGAAAAATGAGAACGCCTTGAATCTGAAGCTGTTTAGAAGAACATGCAGGGATCTGCAGAAATGTATCCTTGTTCTTACTTTTGGTCACTCTGACTATGGATTAGAAAAGACTGTTTCCCTCTCTCTCTTTTTTCTCTCTTTCTCTTTCCTTTTTAATTTTTCAATTATAATTATAATTTTATTTTTTTTTGCAATAGACCCTTTTTCCATGATGGCATTCTTATATT
This sequence comes from Heteronotia binoei, assembly GCF_032191835.1. Taxonomy (NCBI): domain Eukaryota; kingdom Metazoa; phylum Chordata; class Lepidosauria; order Squamata; family Gekkonidae; genus Heteronotia; species Heteronotia binoei. The sequence goes on from NC_083233.1 coordinate 45,636,183, forward strand.
CTTTGGCTTGCACAGAAGCGGCTGTCTTTGGTCACTGATCTCTCTCAGCTGTGTGGCCCAAGGCTATGCTGAGATTTCTCTCTCGCTGGTATTGTTGCAGCTCAAACGAAGAATGTTCAGAGGATGACAAGTGTATTCTGAGTAGGTACGTTGCTTCGTTTCCATTATGTGGAACCCTTCACTCCCACCCCTCTTTCTTCTGCTTCTTTTTTTTCCTGCTACCATTGGTCAGAAATCAGGTTAATAGGTACAGAATGTAGTACAGTGCTGCAATGTGACTCTGAAGGTAGACAATAGCATTACAGGCTCATTCTTTAGGGGGGTGGGTGGGAAAAAAGAGGCAATCTTTTTATAGAATAAAGCTGCATTGTGGTGGCTTGCACAGTGCAGTTCCTCTCTCTCTCTCTCCCCGTCTCTCTCTCTCTCTCCCTTGCTTGCTTGCTTTTTCTGAACATATACTGCAGTCAACACTTCTCTAACGAGGTGGCACTATTGGTGAGTTGGAGCCATAGAATCATCTTACTGCTTTAGGGGACGGCTGGGTTTAAAAGGAGATGCCTGGCTGCCCCCTTTCCCAGACTGGAAGCTTTGGCTTAAGGTCATTGGCAGGCTGGCTGGTCTTGTTCCTAGCAGCAGCCTCCGCTGGGCCAGTAGCGTGTGACTGGAATGGAAGTTCGAGTTGGTAGTCTGTTATGGAAACACTGTTTGCTGTTATTGTAGTACCGTGGTGACCAACATGCCATTGAAATGGAAAACGAGTTCTCCTGCTATCTGGAAATTCCCAGTTCCTGTGCTTAAAACATCCAGGTCGTCGCCACTTTCTCCAGCATACATGTAAGTGAGAGAACTGAGGGATACCTAAGGTGGGCTTTGTTTTGTGAGATTATCCCCCTCCCATGAGTGCTCTTTTGTGAGACTTGATGCTTTTTTTTTGTGGTGCCGTTTTCTCTGCTGTGACATTGGTCTCAGAATTTTTATTTTTACCTTGCGTTTCTCTCTCTTTAGAATTTCCAAATTGTAACCTGCCTTTTGTTGTCAGTTCCCATTTTTTTCACCCTCCCCTCCCCATGATGGATGTGTTGAATCCTTTCTTCATTGCAAATGCCAAGAAATTGTATGGATTTGGCCACATCCACAATTTATTTTTTTAGTGCACGTTATCAAAGTTCGTCCGGTCATGGTCTTTAATGCAGATCTTAGATGAGCCCGTTTGAATTACCACCACACAGTGCTTCCTTTTTTAGCTTTTGTATTCCACAAACAGATACATAAGTGGTGCTTACCCTGGTGTTCTTTTCCATATTAGTGTGCTTGTATGTGTGGCATCATAAAGTATTGAGATTTAGTCTCGCTTTGATTGCATTGTCTCACTCTTAGCTATTCAGTCATTGTGGAATGTCTCCAAACAGTAGTCAAAAATTAAGTATTGCCTTATTGGAGCAGACTTGATTAGCTTAGCATTTTCTATTTTTAAAAAAGTCATGGTAGCATTTTCAGAGAATAGTTCTAGATTTCTGGCTGACATTGACCATAGCACATGGCATGCCAACAATGAATGCAGTAGAAGTTAACTTGATACTGGTAATGCTCATTAGCCAATGAGACAAATAGGAACAGCTTCTGTGGTCTTCAGATCTGTAAAACATGAAATATTTTCTCAGTCTTGTCTTTGATGATTCTCTTCAGAAATTGTATGAATGGAATGTGGGACTTTGATCTGTATATGTATTGCTTTGGTCAGTGGGCTTGTCTCTCAACCATTATTTCCATATTGCTCTAGTAATTTTTTTTTAAAAATGTGCATGTGCTGAAAACTTTTTTTTTTAAAAAAGCATTTGAGTTTGGAGCTTTTCGAAAAGGTTGTGGTGGTGCTTACAATCTTTAAAGCAAAATTGTACAATGATGAAACATAGGAAAAAACAGCTCCATGCCGAGGAGTTTCAGGTAGTGTTCTGTTGCTGAGAAGACCAAGTATTGGATAGTGGTCAACATTGATGTGGATTTTTGCAGTCTCTGGCTGAAGTGTCACTCTGCTCCAGGCTAATCTGGTCTACCTGTCACTTACACAGAAAAACAAAAAAACAGCTGGCATGTTTTTTTGTAGCTAGCAGCATGTCAAAAATACCTTGTGTTTAAAACCTCGTTAGATATGGTTGATGCAGTGCCCTGCTCACATACAGCAGTACACCAAGTGTGTGCATCCCCTGAAGCAGGCAAACCACAGCTTTAGTAGAAAAGTAGGTGGTAGTACCATTATTTTTCAGGTCAAACTGGCATGCATTCATTTGTCCTTGGCTTGTAAAAGCAAGATGCTGAGGTGTAGTTCTAACATTATATAAAGGATTACGTAAAAGGCTTTGCAAATGTTGGTTCTGTTGAACATGCTGCATGTTAACCTCCAGGCTATAACTGACTTAGCCTTTTACAAGCAGGAAGATATGGGGTTGGTTTGTTTTATTTACACACATTGGGCATAGCTTTTCATGTGAATTTGCCACTGTCCACATTAAGCCCTTGGGATAGTATCAGTTATGAACCCATGGATATACTATGTCCACATTAAACTAGCCACTGAATTACTGCTCATATAGGATTAAAATACACTTTGAGAATGTACACAATGAGAATGGAAAATTTAATGTGTTTTCAAAGTTGGGTTTTTTTTAAAAAAAAAGTAGAATATCTTCAACAGGATTATTGAAAGATCACAGATTTGTAAACCTTGCCCATCCTAACTGTTCTAGTACAAGGTGCCATCAGTAGTAATACTTGGTTTTTACAGCCAATGGTGGTCTCCTTCTAGGTATAGTAACATGTTATGATTTGGACTGGAGTACTTGATGTCTTAGTGCGTTCAAAGCATATGTGCTTTTGTAAGATTTTTGTTCCCTATCACATTTCTGTTAGTCTTAATGTTCTCTCACTTCTAAAATTACAACAGAGAAATGTGAACACCTGTTTTTTGCCGCCCACTTCTAACACAGTATCACAGAGAAGGTGTGCAGTATTTTCCCGCTTTGCTTACAAAAGCGTCCATCTAATTTTTTTTACTTAAAAATGTATACGTGTGCCTCATGGTCAAAGGGTTAATGCAGATGAAGCACTCTTGTTGATTACTGAGGTCACTATAACTCTGTATATATTGCCTCCAGGTCAACTCCCCTGTGAAATCCATTTGTTAGACTGATGGGATACTGTAAAAGCTCAGTGTTTCTTAGCACACTGTATGGCTCATGCTTGGAACAAAAGATTGGTTCCACCCTGGGCTACTTGCTTAAGCATTTGGTGGAAGTCCAAGATCTTTAGAGTTTAGAGGACCCTGTAGGTAATCTTTAACTCACATGGGAAGGAATGATAACATTGTTGTAAATGTCCTCTGCTGGACTTGACTGGCAGGATGTATGTGCAGAGGAGATGGCTTGTGAGCAATTGTCTACATGTGACTTGGACTTTAGATCCTTAGAGGTTCTTCTTTTCCTTCCTTCCTTCCTTCCTTCCTTCCTTCCTTCCTTCCTTCCTTCCTTCCTTCCTTCCTTCCTTCCTTCCTTCCTTCCTTCCTTCCTTCCTTCCTTCCTTCCTTCCTTCCTTCCTTCCTCTCTTCTCTTTCTTTTCTTTTTTTCCCTCGCCTTTCTTGCAATGTGGGCTTGTTTAGTTGATTGGGACAATATCGAACATCCATAAATGTGCTTATTGGCAGGCAGAATGCCCACCAGCGCTCGTGTTCTCTTCTGTGGCGCCCCCTTCTGTGCTTGAGTATGTAGCAGGAGGCATATATCTTGCTGTTTCTTTCTTCAAACCTCAGTCATATGAGGAAAGAACTGACTTCTTTCCCAAGCCTTCTACATGTGCTTGATGCCTTGGTGACTATCACAAACAATGGCTGGCTACTAAGTGGAGATAGTGTTGTGTGGACTGCTGTTGAGTATTCTCTATCTGACTGCCTCTAAAATTGGGTGAAAGTTAAATTGCTGGGCAACAGAGGTAGTGGTGAATGTGTGGGGTATGTGTGAGCCCTGCAGTCTAATGGGTCAGCTGAACTTTGGGCAGGGCTGGATTTGCCTACCTAGATTTCCCAGAACTGACAAGTCCATCCAAGGCTTTCCCACAAAAGAGTGTGGTTCTTCTTTTTCACCTAGCTTTTATACTACTGTGGCAGGCAAAATAGCTCCCCCACATGGAAAGGTGATACAGTTTAGGAGTACTGTAGATTCTGCAACTTGATGGGCCTTTGAGGCATGTGCTGTAGCTTATGCCTCCAAGGATAACCTAAAACTACATTCTCAGAGGGATAAAAGCCATTGAACAAATAAGACAGACTGAAGCAAGGTTGCTGTCCTGTGATTGGGGACCTCTGTGGGAGAAGTGTCGAAGTATGTGTAACTGCTTGGTATGATTTGCTAAGCAAATGACCTTGGAGACCATAACCAAAGGAGATGTCCTTGGAATCCAAGCATCAATCAAAGGTATATGGATTTCTGGAAACCAGAGACCATCACTTCCTAATGAAAAATGCAGTTTAACATTTCCTTCAGATGAACACAGTAAATGAGGTGCCAATTGTAGTGGTTAGTGTCCAACTAGGGCTAGAGAGACCAGGTTCAAAGTCCCTGTGTGACAAAAGCTTACTGGGTGACCTTGGACCAATCACTCTCAGCCTATCTTGCAAGGATACAAAAGGAGGAGAGAATTCATGTTTGCCACTCTGATCTCTTTCAAGGCATATGGTGTGGGAGCAATCAGAGGTGGCAGGTTTGGATGGTCCTAGAGTCTTTAAATGGATGTGTTGACCTTGAGTTCAGCAATGGAGTTGCTGCTTGCTGCTTTATCTACACCAAGTCAAGGAGACGTTTAAAATATACAAATCCACAGGTTGACAAGGTGATGTGCATCTCCACTTGGAGACTGCGTGAGTCAGACTACAGCCCTGTGCCATTGAGGCAGGGACCAGAAGGTGGAGGAGGGAGTACTTCAAGCTTCTTGTTGTGCTCTTGCACACCAAGGTGTCTTAGAATAGCACACTGCCTGCATATTAGATGACCTCTCGTGCTTTTTGTGAATATTGCTTCTGCCTTATCCAGGTTGTCTTGCAAGGCTGTGCAGTATTGTTATACATCAAAGGCAGGTCCAGTAGCATTAGAAATGTACTGAAAAGAAAATACTCATCTTGGCTCAAAGAAGCCATGACATTCAAATCTTGACAATCCTAGTTAACGCACTCAATGTTTTTAAAACATGCAGAAACGTGATTTTAATACACAGGTAAGATGCATCTCTGCCTTTCATGCCCTAAATCTTTTCTTGTGGTCCAGCTCTCCCTACTCCAAGTCACTAAATACCTACTGAAATGAGAATTTAGCTGTGACAGATCTTTGAAAGGTAGAAGGGAATGCGTTCCAGCCTGGGCTATATCTGTTCTCCTGTTGTGGCTTTGGCAGATAAGCAGCGTAATCACATGTATGCTTTTTCTCATTTGGATCTTGGGCATCCTAGAGGGAAACAAGTTCTGTCCTGGATCAAAATTCAGAGTCCCAGAAGCCCCTATTTAGTAGAACAGGGAAGTATTTTGGAATACTGTTAGGGCAGATCAAAGGGAACAGGCAGCTGTTAAAAGTAACCAGGAGCCACTTCAAATGCTTCCTAGAAGCAGTGACGGTGGATATAGAAGTGACTTGAGCATCTGCGTTTCACTCTTCTGATGGAACCTCTGAAAGGGAAGCTTCCACATCTTCCCTATGGTAGGAAGTGTGAGTTCCTGGTGCAGCTACAAAAAGGTGATGAATTAGTCACTTGAACATCTGCTGTCTCGGCTTCTGAGTATCACCCAAGGTCCCCTGAAAACCCACAGCCTAGACACACTTTTTTTTGCAGGCAGTTTCCCCTAAAATTGGTGTGTGTGTTTATGATTGGAGTGCGACCTTGTATCCCTTTAAATCAGATTCTGTAGAGGCTTTTGAAAGATGCATGAAAAAATTCTGAGGAGGTGTTGCAAATTGGTCTGTGGGATAAAGTTTACAAAGGAAAGTCTGTATGCTGAAGCTAAATTTTATTAGGAAAGGGTTTTGGGGTCTGCCTTTTTTCATGTTGTATTGTTTCTAGTATCGCTTAGCCTTATTGCTTTTCCCTTTCATATCTGTCTGCTGAGATGAAGATAAGCAGGGAGAGTTTTGCCAGGCAGCAAGTGGATGTTTTTATGGGAAACTGGTTCAGCAGGCAAGAGGGACTGATTCTGCTGACTTATTTGGCAGCACCTTGTGGGTGCTAGGGTGAGCTTCTGAGCTGGTTTCATGAGAGGATTATACCATGCTAGAGGCATGTGGAAAGTGGAGCTTGTTGCTTCAATTCTTCCCCTGTAGTAGAATGCTTGAAAGCGTTTATTTTTCAATTCCTTCTTAGAGTTGGAGCACCTTTCCTGTGAGGAGACTCTACAGTGATGGTCACTAGTTTCACTGGTCGTAAAAGAGAATTGGACAAATTAATAGAAGACAGATCTTACAGTGGCTGTTAGCCATAGTGGTGAAATCTCCATCTGCTAGGGGCAGTGTGGCTCTGAAAACCCAGTGCTGTGGGTCAACAGGGGGAGACTTTGGGCTCTAGACCCTGCTTTTAGACCTTCAGGAGGCATCTTGCTGGCCACTGTTTGAAAGTGGGATGCTGAATTAGGTGGGCCATGGGTCTCATTCAGCGCAGCTGCTTTTCTGTTCTTATGAATTTGTCTGCACAAACAAACACCTGACCCTGTCCCATGTGAATCTGGTTTTGTTTCTGGAAGAATTTTTTGTGTGTTTTTAGCATTTAAAGGAAAATTGGCTGTTTGCTCTTGTAGACCCTTAAAACTATTGGAATGTGCTTGTTGTCAAATCACATCTTTCTTCTGTGGTTTGTCTTTGCATGAGTGGAATAGAAAAGCAGTACCTGCTTCTTGCCACAAAGGCAAGCGTGTTGCCCGAGATGTCCTGCATGGTGGCGTGCTGCACAAACTCCTCTTCTGGTCGACTGTCTGGATTTACAGCTCTGTGTTACCAGTGCTTGTGTGTGTGGCTCCCTTCCCATCCCAACAGTCTTCAGTTGAGTTGCTTTGCCTTGGCAACAGTGTTGTTGCTGCTGCTGAGACCCATTGGCCCTCTCCATTTTTGGCAGTCGCATGAGCATCGTGGAGGCAGAAGGGTTCCGACCCCAGGAGGCGATAAGGATGAGGTGTGCCGGCTTAGCCAAATAGCTGTCCTCGCTCGGCTTGCGACAAGGTTAAAAGAACAGAGTTCTGATCGGTTAACTCTGCAGGCAAGCGCTGTGCTGTAATTGCTCTAGGGTTTAGCACCAGCAGTATTTTCTGGCTGGGACTGTGAGTCATCCTCCTTTTTCCAGTGAGAGAAGAACAGCAAATGCCCAATTAAGCCACTTTCTCAGGAAATGCTGATACGAGCTTTCCCCCATAATCTTGTTGGCCTCCCTTCGTTCTTGTCAGTGCACTCCAAAGAAGCCTGGACTTCTGTAGATTTATATTAAAAAGACTTTTTAAAAAAGAATGTCTACATGATAGTCATAGTTTAAGTGCCATAATTAGTCACCAGTAGAATTGCATAGTTGTTCGTCTCCTCTTCCCAATCCATTTCCATTGTATAGCTCTTGGAAAGGGCAAACCATATGCTGCAGTCAGACCGAGGGAGCTGCCTGTTCCCTGGTGTGACTCTGCCTACCTCAGCGATGCAATGTGAAGCTAGACATTAGATTAGACTTTTTATCCTAATTAAGCAACTTGCTGTCCAGCCCTCAGATTTGCTGCACCAGCAACCCAGTGTTTATGGCGCGCCAGCTGCTGTGTCACAAATCTTGATGCTGCGCCTGTGTTGCAGGCAGAGAACTCCTGTGTGCCTCTTCAGAGTGGGTCAAAAGTGCCAGCCTGGATTTGCAGTGTGTAGATGGGGAGAAGCAGCTTTACAAAATAAGTTAATAGCCCTTCAAAAATGATGGACCTGTCTATCTGTATATGCCTAGGTTTTTTGTGATGCAGAAAGAAAAGGCGTGGTGGTGGGAGGAACCACTGATCCAACTTCTTGTAAACTGAATTGTTTGTTCTCCTGGAAGCAATGCTTATTAGACTGGTCCCCTGGGCCGGGCAAGTAGGGATTTGCAAATCTGCCCTCGGAGGGATGTATGAGTTGCACCATTCATGGCTACCTGGAAGGGACCAAATGTAGAAGTCCAGCAACCTGCCTAGACAGGTGTGTCTGTCCCCGTTGAATCTATACGAACCAAAAGTGCTCTGGTATGGTGCTTTGATGGGGTGTTCACAGAGCAGATGTCTCTTGTTGACTTGAGTCAACAGCATAAGTGCTCCATTTGTGAGACTTACATCCCACCTTTTCTTTTAGTGTGCTCAAGGTGGATTCTGAATGTGGAATGTGCATTCTGTATTAAGATTAAAAAGGTAGTCCCCTGTGCAAACACCAGTCGTTTTCGATTCTGGGGTGATGTTGCTTTCACAATGTTTTCACGGCAGACTTTTTATGGGGTGGTTTGCCATTGCCTTCCTCAGTCATTTACACTTCCCCCCAGCAATTACTTACCTTTTAATTTCTCTCTGGATTTCAGATTTTTTTTGGCGTTCAGCAGCTAGAATTTTTACAGCATAGCTGTTGTGATGCCATTCAATAGAAATTTTATTAGAAATTAGCTCTTCTTGGCTTAATGTAAAAGGGATAGATGTTCTCTGTGTATATTGAAAGATGTAGATAGAATTCATCATCTTGGTAAGGTTACTTTTGTGGGGGAAGGATGCAGGAGCTTTGTGTTCTTGCTAGTTTCTGCCTTAATTGCGAGAGGGTTTGGCTTCAGATAGCATTATAAATGTTGTGTGTGCATTCATCTGTTCTGTTTTGGTAGCTGAAGCTCTCTAATCACAAATTGCTATAATGGCATAATATGTGAAGTACCTGGCTAGTTGGGTTACTTTTATTTCTTTTAATGCTTTGGGATAAAAAGTCCTGGATTACGACGTTGTCTCTTCCAATTACGTTCTTGTTTTTAAAAGTTTTAGAAATGTGTTTCTGTATGCATAAACGTGCCCTGAGCCAAATTTATACAATTTGTAGTACTTCACCTAGCTTAAACTTGAGAATTCAGTAAATTTGATTTTACCCAAGAGAGAAACTCTTATCTGGGCAGTTCTTGAAGAGTAGTAAAATTTAACCCTTTTTTTTGCAGTATATTTTCATTGGAGCATTTAAAAGAATGTTTTAACAAACAGAGCTAGAGTGGTCACAGCTGCAGATGTTCTTGTTTTTATTTTGATATTAAATTACTTGAGACCAGACAAGGCTTTTTGTTATTGTTGTTTTACTGTTTTAAGTGAATTCAGATGAATTTCCCTGGTTTTCTCAAGACAAGAGCATCTGAGTCATCTCTAATGCTGCTTATTTCCCTTTTTAATGTCCGTCATTTCTTTCTGCATCCCCTTTGGAATTGCATCTCTCAGCCCCCAGGTAACTAGCAGAGATCAGAAGGCTCTCTGAGGCCTGATAGAAATGTGATGCTGGCTGAGAAAAGTGATCACCTGTAGGATTTTGCATTCAGTGTCTGGTTTAAACCAGGCTGCCTACACTTGCCAAGCAGCTGTGCGTTCTTTGCCGCATAGCTGTTTTGCACTCATTGTGTCTGGTGTAAACTGGGCTTCTACCCGTGCAAAGCCCCACAGGTGCGGTCTTTTCTCAGCCAGCATCATATTTCTGTCAAGCCTCAGTTGAGTCTTTTGGATACAAGGGGTGTCAGCTCTCCCCAGCAGATTGCTAAGTTACCTTGACACCCCTTCCTCAAAAAGTACAGACAGTGGCACATCCCTCACAGGGGCCTAGGAATTCTCCTCACCCCCCACCTCCACCTGACTGTTGCAGAGTTCAGCTATATGGTTACGTTAGCCACATAATTCACTTTGTAAGCAAGGCTCCATGGCTTATCCTATTCCAGGCTGATAAGCAAGCTGGGGGCAATGCATATAGAAACTGAATAATGCTAATGGAGTGCTCTTCTCCTTGTTGCTTACTATTGTGGTGAACTGTGTTGAGTTGTTGCTGCTTATTGTAAAAGTGGAAGTGGTATATCAGTGGTCAGGCTTTTCATAAGAACAAGATGGAAGAAGTCAGGGCTATACAAAGGTGGGATCTCTACATCAAACCACTTGGGATATTGGGATCTCTGCATTTTTAGAAGCTGGGGGCCATTTACTGTTTTCAGTGGTAAAACAGCGCGATTGCCTTTTTAGGTAAGAAAGGACTACCAGCACACACACATGTAAATGTTGCAGTGGGGTGTGACTTTGGACATCAGTTTTTCAGTGTGCTTTTCAACCAGAGGGGAGTTTTTTAAAAGTTTGACCTGGTATGAAGGGCCTGCTGTCAAAAAAGGTAAAACCAGACCTCTGTTGGGTATAGCCCTGATGGGTTTGGGATTAAAAAACTGCTGACTTCGTGTGGATACCTTCCTCAGTTCAGTGCAGATTGAGTTCTGATTCTACACCTGTTGCAGATGGCTTCCACAGTTGTAGCTCTTTTGTGGCAGTCCTAACCTTTTACTGACATTTATGATGATTAAAAATGCATTTGCCTCCCCTTTTTATTTAATGACATCTATTGATCAGAGCAATGGAATTAATTAGAAAACAAATTAACTTTCTTCTTTTCTAGAACTCCTGGTAGTGATATGAGGAAATGCCAGCCAATATATTTACATTAATTGTTTTCTAATTAATTGTAGTGCTTGGCGTGCCAGCATTAATAAATACAAATATAATGCCTTTTGTAACTGTGTGCCTAAATCAGATAGATCTTCTGGATGTGTGTGAAAAGGGTTAAGTTTGCAGCCAAAGAAACTAATTGGCTAGCTCAGGAGAAAGGATCCCATATGCAAATAAATTTATTACTCATGTGGGAGTGGGGGTTTTTTTTTTTTTTGGCAAATCTGTCATTCATTTGAGAGTTGCTGATGGTCCTGGTGGCCATGGTGATCATTATCCAACTATTAGAACTGAATGGGTTGAGTAATGAAGGTATCTTCATTTGGAGATGTGGTATTTGTAGCAACCTTTTAGCAGTGAAATTTTAAAAAAATCTGTACTTGTTCTATGAATGAAACTTTTCTACTGCTGATTATTTTGCTCTGAACAGCCAAGGAGCCCTGCTGGATCAGGCCAAAGATCTGTTTAGTGTAGTATTAAGTAGCAAACTAGATACCTCTGGAAAGCCCACAAGCCAAAGTTTCCCTGTAGGTGTTCTCCCTGGTATTCAATGGTATACATTCCTTTGAGCATTGCAGGTTTGTTGAGCCATCGTGGTTAATATACATTGATAGACCTATCTTCTGTGAATTTGACTAGCCCTCTTTTGAAGTCATAGAAGAGTATGCTAAGACTTCATAGAAATAGTTAGACTAGACCCCTTCTCCTACATAGTGGTAGTTCTGGAATGTGTGTGCTTTATTCTTCTGACAGTCTGAGGATCCTTTTTTGTATCTGACTTCACCAATTGCTTTAACTACAATTGAGACATGTATTTCATCTTCATAGTCAAGTCATTGTTGAATACCTTAATCTTTTCCCCAAAGGATGTGGTCCTAGTAAAGGATACACATAATATTGTTTTGCTGCAACCATTTTAAGTTTGACATGCAAGAAAGGATGCTTTGTTCCTTTATCTTCATCTGGTCAACTTATTGTACATGTGAGGTTACTTGGAAGTAGGCATACTGTTTTCTGTCTGACTCCTTTTACTTGCCACTTAGGGTGGCTTTTGATCTTGGTGAGCATCTGGGGGCTGTTTTTAAGCTTGAAAACATTTCAAATATATACAACTTTTAAAAACAGCATACCAACAGCTGTTTTATCTGACTTTTTTTCTTTGCAAAAATAGACCTTTAATAACAATTACATTTTCTAAAACAGAATGCAGTAAAGGAAGTAAGTCCTTGGATTTTTAGGACTCTGCAAATGCTTTATGTAGTTAATCAAGATGCGGCATGAGATCTTTTTTCAGGTTATGTCTAACACATTAGTTGCAATTTACAGTGATGCACACTCCCAACAGTTTAAATGTTCCCATGCAACTGTGACTTGGTGGTCACATTTAAAAAAATATTTTTGCATTTTTATGCTGTGTGTTCCATGTAAGTCACACCTACCTCTTAACCTCATGTTCACTGTTTGGTCCAGTTTGTTGAAAAATTCTGTATGGCAGGTTCCTATTCAAACTCTCTGTGGGGCTGACTAATCACAGAAAAAATTCTCCAGTTTCAGAAATTGCTTTAAGTGGGTGTGGTCTACCTATCTGGAGACAAGAACATCTCAACCTCAAATGTGTATTCTCACAAGAATTCTTTAAATGATGCTTTTGCCTTAGTCTGTGAATTGGAATTGCACAAAGGTTGTTGGTGGGAGGACTGCAAATTATTTTATATAAAAGAAGTATAATTTAAATTGGAGTTTAACATTCACTTTGGAGCATTTTGCCTGGGGTGGGGAAGGGGCAATTATGCTGTTTAAGTAATTTTTGAAACTGATTTGAGGCCGATGTGTTTCACTTGTATGTTGCAATTTAGATTTTTGTCACTGAGACTGGCAGTTGCGTGTTTGACATGTGAACTATTATGAGTAGAATAGATTGCTTCCACACAAGAGCATGAATATCATCATAAAGCACACTCAAGCTGTCCTACACAAGGTCACACTAGTGTGCCTGCTTTCCAAAGGAGGAGCCGTCATTTATTGTGTGGCTTAAGGCAAGGAGTGTACTCCCTGTGAAATGCATTGTGGATTTCTGTCCAGCTGCAGCTAAATGCCTTGGAAGGTGAAATCTTGGAAGGATAATAAATTTGCCAATAAATAAATTATGGCAAAATTGTCACAATTTTATTTCATCCTTCCTCCATGTAGCTCAGGGCAGGTTGCATAGTTTTTTCCTCCTCAACTTTATTCTCACACTGCACTGGCACAATACTAGATTGGAGATGGGGTTTGTTTGGTGTATTTTGCACAGGCATACAAAATACAATCCTGTGCTCCATAAGGAGTGATTTTAAGTTTACTCTGATGTTGAACATTGGACTTGGTTTAACAATGTTTACTAGCTTCAGTGGCTAGCATCTCCCAGCAGAGCTTGAAATCGAACCCCCAGACTGCTGCTTCACAGTTAAACATTGCTTGGTAGGAAGCTGATCCAGTCCCCTGGTTTAGAGTCTTCAACAAGTATCTGGCTGGACCACAAAATAAACCTTTCTCTGTGACTGCCATTCCTATGTAAGAGGAGGCAGACATAAGCTTAAGGCTGTCTGCTGTTGGTTTTTGCATTTTTAGATCCCTGGTTGAAGAGGAGGACCCTCACATGAAAGTATCTCTTGGGAGCAGCGATATGGGTGTGTCTGCCCATCTGCAGTCTTCCAAGGCAGGGACCACGAGATTTTTCACCAGCAATACTCATAGTTCAGTGGTACTACAGGTAAGTGAACAAAGTTCTATGCATTATGGAGGAGTGTTTTTGAGATGTCCTCAGTGGGACTTCTAACTCTTTGTCTGTATTTGATAGTGCCGCTGGACATCAGGCCATCTTGACTTCAGCTTTACAAGGTTATCCATTTTCTCTTCTCAAGTTTAGTTTAGGGATTTTGTTGTTGTTTTTGTTCTTTGCCAATTAAACATTCGGATCATATTGGAAACAGTGCCAAGAAATCTGGCCTTTCCCTGTAATTGAAGGAGTGCGCAGTGTGTATCTGACATTATACAAGCAAAGAGACATTTGCCCAAGACTCTTCTGAATGCCTTCAAGGGAATTGGCCAAGCAAAGCTTTCTTTTCAGTGTTAATATTTTGCTCTTCCTATCTTTTGTTCCCTGGGCTCGGAGCATGTGTCCATGAGCAATTCAGTTTCATTATCAGCATTCTGTGCTGGAGTCCAAACCCATCCTGTGAGTATGGTTATAGCAACCATCTGCTGCTGCTACTGTGCAGTACGTTGATCTGTGACTTGCATTTGCAGTGGCTGTGGAGCAAAGCAAAGCTCCGTACCCTGGCTAGGTTGCATTGTTCTCTCATTGTCCCTTGCCTACGCAGTCATTCTGTTTTTATTTTCTGGAAGCTTAATGTACTCTATGTGCTCTACTGGCACACTCTTGGAAATGGAATGTTATAGTGATGGCCTTGGACCCCCATGAGTTATATGTGTCTCCCATACACATGCACTGACCTATGGCTGATCCAGCCCTCTTCCTTCCCCTCTCCCTCTCCTACACCCAGGGCTTTTTTTGAGCAGGAGTGCACAGGAACACATATGCAAATGAGTTCCTGCTGGACTTTTTCTACAGAAAAGCCCTGTGTGAAACAAGGGTGTGGCCTAATATGCAAATGAGATCCTGTTGGGCTTTTTCTATTAAAAAAGCCCTGCCTATGCCCAAGAGGTAGTGTCAAAGGAACTCTTAGCAGGGTTAAAAAGCCAAAACTTACCACTGTAGTAACAAAAGAAAGCTCTTATTACTCAGACTTACAAATCATTTCCCTGTGATCAGTACTATTCTTACAAAAACCTGTTATACCTGTTCACCAGAGGCAACAGTGGGATTAGTGTACACAGCACAAGCAGTGATCAGTGTTTCTGTTTTGAACTCTCTGTGAAGGAAGAAAAATACAACGGTCCTTACCTCCAGCCTGACAGATCACAGCGTTCAAGATTGCCAGTAAAACTGGAAATTGTGCATTACCTTTTATTAATAACATCAATCTTTTAAATAGGGTATCATCACATCTAATAAGTTTTGTTGTAATTGTGGAGGGAAATAGCCTGGATGAAAGGCTGTGTCATGTCACTTGAATGACAAAGAATGTTCCTGAAAATTCTAGAGGAAAGCTAATATGGTGTTTCAGAATCTTGCCTTATGAAACATTTAATTAATAATTCTAAAAATATAGTTCATAAGAGGTTTCAGTGTCCTCTCAGATCATTGGCATGGGTTCCTATTTTTCTGTTGTCTCTTTCCTTCCAGTCCTTGCCGTTTCTTAACCATCAGTACTATTTGTGGAACCTTCCTTGCTTTGGGAACCAGAGCTCTATGCAGCTCACATTGTTTTAGTAAACTCCTTTCTTTCTTATTAATATATTTAGTTCTTTTATATCTGAATTGTTCTTTCTGAATTTTTTATGTTCTCTACAGCTTCTAGAGAAGTTCTCTACAAAAGATTTAAATGGTTTGTAGATTTATAAGCAGACACTTACCTGGGAATATAATAATCTTTGACCTCTAATATTTTAAGTTTTTCATTTATATATCTATGTTTAGGATTGCACTAAGTGTGCACTTGTCTTAAATCAACTGAGAATGATGTAACTTAATTTAGGATAGTACTGTTGGTAACTAAACTGTACCTTTGATTGCTGGTCACAGAAAGAAATAGCTTATAAGGAGCTGGCGTCTGGTCCCAATTCTAGATTGTGGATTACAATTGTATTGTTTTAGATCGGTTCAGCGGATTATTCTTAACAAGAGTTCTAGGATTAAGTTGTGGAAAAAAATCATAGAGGGGACAGTTCCATAAAGTTAGTAAAAATCTTGTCAGGGTGTCTTTCCCTGTTTTTGTTTCTATCTGTAGTGACAGTGACTGTGGTGGTTTAATGGGGAAACAACTGCTCACTAAGTTCCAAAATCTTTCTGAGACTCTTAAATACTGAGTGGCCTATCAACTGTGATTCATACTGATCCAGCAGCCAGTGGAGAATGGGTGCAGTCCATGCCTAAGGTGTCTTGGGACACATCTAGTGATCAAACAAAGGCCTCCTTAGACATATCTATCTCTGAGGAGAAAAGCCTCTCTTCCTCAGAGTAGGTCAGCTGTTCAGAATATTCAGGCAGCAAAGCCAGTTTGGTGTAGTGGTTAAGAGCAGTGGACTCTAATCTAGAAAGCTGGATTTGGTTCCCCACTCTTCTACCTGCAGCCAGCTGGTGATCTTGGGCCAGTCACAGTTTTCTCAGATCTTTTGTTTCAAGAGCAGTTTTCTCAGAGCTCTCGCAACCCCACCTACCTCACAGGGTATCTGTTTTGCGGAGAGAAAGGGAAGGAGATTATAAGTTGCTCTGAGACAGAGGGTGGGGTATAAATCCAACTCTTCTTCTGTTACAATCTCCTTATAGTTGAAAGGCTTCAGAACGACTGTTTTGATTGTTAAATTGAGCACAAGTTGACAATGAGGGAATAAAAAGTGGAGACCTGCTTTCATACTGCTGTAGTTAAATAATGCGGGGCTGCTTAAAAACCTCAGAGCCACCCCCATTTCTCAGTTCCTTGATCTTGTCCCTGCAACAGCATGGCCAAACCCATTTACAGAGTCTCTCCTCTTGTAGGGTTTCGACCAGCTTCGAATAGAAGGTTTGCTTTGCGATGTGACGCTTGTGCCAGGTGATGGAGATGAAGTGTTTCCTGTTCATAGGGCGATGATGGCATCGGCTAGCGATTACTTCAAAGCCATGTTCACAGGTACAGTTAATGGTACTTGAGTGTTAAAAGTCCTAGTCTGTGAGAGTGTCTTCCAATAGTCTCCACTGTTTTCAAGTTCATGCTTGTGTATAAAGCAGCCTTGTCTCTAGGTCAAGAGTGGTTTTTTTTAAAACAAAAAAAAGCACCAGGAAGTGCTTTCAAGCCTTAACTGTATTTTCTCTGAATTTTTCTTCTCAGGTGGAATGAAAGAACAAGACTTAATGTGCATTAAGCTCCATGGTGTGAACAAAATAGGTTTAAAGAAGATCATAGATTTTATTTATACTGCAAAACTTTCTCTCAACATGGACAACCTTCAGGATACTTTAGAAGCTGCCAGCTTTTTACAGATCTTGCCAGTTTTGGACTTCTGTAAAGTGTTTCTTATATCTGGGGTAAGACTCTTTTGAGTTACTGCTCAGTTTGTCTTTCTATGGGTTTTAAAGCATAGTGAATTCCCCAGCCTGGAAGATGCTTCACTGACTTAAACTGGAGCAGCATGGTGATTGCAACAGCTGTGGTAGAGAGTTTTGCAGCTTAATCCTTCTGTAGCAGAGATGAGGGCAGAGCTAGTTTGGTTTATGGCTAAGCTATGAGCGATCTTGCTGGTCATATGGTTGTAGGTGGACTTCCATTGACATTCTTGCCTACTCAACAGCTTCTGCAATTTTAATCTTGATACCTCCTGGGATGTCTTCCCTCCCCCTCCCGCATAAACCCCAAGCAAACTGCATTACTAAGTTTAAATATAAATAAAACTAAGACACATATTTATTTCCTTTTAATGCCTTTGGAGGGAACAATGACTTCTTTATACAACTTATTATCAGGAGCATACTTAGTCTATGTTAAATGTAACTCATGTACAATGATACCAGTGTATCAAGTGGATATGCTTGTATGTTCAACTGTAGTATGTGTGCATTGTGGTGAACTTGGCTTTTCCAAACATATAAAGTTTCCCTATATCTGAAATGTGTGGACACGGTACCTTGTCAGGCTTTGTTTGGTATATGTTTCCATGTGGGCTTGGTGTTCAACATACATTGCAGGCTTTCTGAAACGTGAGGAAGTTGTGAAGGTCCTGGTTGAGAACTGTTTGTCTTGAAACAGGAGTTTCAAGGGTCTTTATGTAACAGCTGTGCTCTTTTGCATTCAGAGATTCTGCATAGGTTTTGTTTGCACTCTGGGTTGGGCAAGAGCATCTCATGGTTATATAAAGGCCATTATCTCTGATTTATTTGCATGTTTTGGTCAGGGCAGAAGGGCTTAGAATCCTCATTACCTTTTAACTGTGTTGTGCTTAAAAAGCAGAGATGTCCATGCCATTTTACACATTGCTTATGTGTGCTTTGCTCCCAAACCTGGGCTAGGGCTAACAGAGACACTGACGTGTCATTGACTTGCATGCAACCCTTAAAATGGCATTGGTGTGGATTTTAAGACTTGTGTTAAGGGGGTGGTAGAATAATCTGAGACTGCCTCAAGGCAGAGCAAGAAAAAGCAGATTGTGAAGCATTTTGTATGCTGAAGGTTCTGTGTGAACGTCTCCATTTTCTGTTTGAGCTGCATAATCCTGGAGCTTGTGTTTTAAGTCCCCCCAATTTCCTGTTAGAGGTCAGACAGTACTTCACAGAGGGAGTAGAACTGGAAATCTGGAGCTGGTCTGGAATCTCAGATAAAGGAAACAATGTTGAAATTCTGGATGTCTGGACACTGGAGTACAGAGGACAGCCAAGAGGCAAGGAGAGATCCACAGACTTTATCCCTGGCATTAGCGATGAGGATATAGGATTATCTGTGTGTCGGTTACGCTTGCAAACCCATTAACTGCTGGCATCTCCTAAATCCTCTCCTTTTTCATTTCTGTTACTGCCGCTCCAATTTACTTCTCACAATTTTCTGGCTTCTGCCAGGTTATTTGGGTCTGCTGTCATCAGCTACTCCTATCTCAGGCATTTTCTTTTAGCTGCAGTAGCTGTATCTGACACTCCTTGCTGCCTTCCTCTGCTACTAAACTATGCAACCAAAAGAAATTCTGGCCACTTCTCAAGAAAAAGATATTAAAGTTCTCCAACTTTTTTTTTTAAAGAGCCAATGCAACATAAAGCCAGTAGGATGGATGCAGCCTCCTTCCTTCCTATGTGTAGCTCTTTGATAATCCCCATCATATGCAGTTCATCACTCCTTCTTTATAGGAACACAGGCAGCCCCCACCATTCCCTCCACATAACAGAGTTTGTGCCACACTTGTGCCACTTCCCCCAGCATGATACAGCCAGTCAGCCATGCTGAATGGACTTTCTGGGTTCATGGCTCTCTCCTCGTGGGACTTGTTGAGAGTGAAAACCTTTAGTACTGTTGCCAAGCAGGAGCGGAGAAGAAAAGGTTTGGGTGAGTGGACAGAAATGAAGCTAGAAAATCTGAAGGAGAAAGAGTTAGTGGTGGAATAACAAACTTTGGGGTGGGAGATGCATTGCTGATAAGCATTTGTAAGGAAAGAAATGCATGGTGGGGGTTCAGAAATGAATGGATGGGGGGAAGAGATGCATGAGGGCATTGAGGAGCGGATTGAGATGGGATTACGTGTGCTAAGAAGAAGAAACTGGAATGGGGGCAAGTGAAGGTTTAGAGGCAGAGAGGCCTGTAGGGGGAAGAAGGAAGTAACATGCTACAGAGAACTCAATATGGAATGGAAAGAGAAATGGCAATGCAGAGAAGTCTTTGGTGGGTACATATGTATGAACAGTGTACCATGAGGCACGGAGGTGGGTTGATGGAGCATGGAACCCCTTTGAAAGTTGTGGAGGTTTACATAGTGATTTGGTCCTCTTAAATTAATACAAGTGGTCCTCCATGTGTGCACTCCTGCCATTTAAGTGCTTTAAATCACAGCGTAGACAGCACTTGCAGCCAGGTCAAGCAATAGTCTGAAGCAAGGGTGGTTAAACTTGCTTAAAGTAAGAGCCACATAGAATAAATGCCAGATGTCTGAGAGCCATAAGACATGAACGTCAGATGTTTGAGAGCCGCAAAACAGGAAGGAAGAGGGGCAGGGATGGAGGAAATAAAATAGATGGGAGAGAGAGGTAGAAAGAAAGCAACTTTAACTTTAAATGCATTCTCCAAGCTGCCAGCTGGCTTGGTTTGGACAAGCGATTTAAAGAGACAAATGCCTTCTCCAAGCTGGCCAATGGAGCAGTAGGGGCTTCAAGAGCCACACAATATATGTGAAAGAGCCACAGTTTGGCCACTCCTGGTCTGGAGCCTTCTGCTGTATAGGTAAAATCACCTAAGGAACCTAATACTGATCCAGTATTGATATTGAACTTTTGGCCCATATTAGAAAAAAATGGTTTGGTTGTCTGTGTATTTTTTCCCCAAGGCAGATGTTGCTTTTTTCATTCATTGATCCTCAAAATATCCCTGTGTAGTTGGTATCTCTTATTTACTTGGTTATGTTAAAGGTAGGCCACTGAGACCAAGTGAGTTGTCCAAATCCTCCCTCTTCATCTTCATTAAAGTCTACAAACGAAATTCAGTAGTTTCTTACATAATAATCTTGAACTGTAGTTTGTCCAGTGTTCTGATGTCTCGGTACGAGTTCTTGCTAAGGCTTCCTGATATGGAACTGTTTTTCTTATTACCATCTTAACACCTAATTTTCATATTTTTTTCCTAAAAAAATAGCAACCCAGTAATCAATGGCAGGTTTATATCTTGCTACAAAATGTAGCTGGATAATATGATAGCAGTCACATAGGGCTGCCTGATAGATTGTACTGATGCTTTCATCACATGCCTGGTTGGAGTACCAGAGCATCACATCCTAAACTGTTAGTAGGAAAGAAATCTTATAGAAACTTTATTTTTTATTATTTTTTTGCGTCAGTGTCCAGCCAAAATTGGCTTCACAAGTGTATCATAAGAATAGAAAATGGAGTGGCACAAATGACATGAAAGTCAAACGTTCATCAGAGAGAGGTCTGTCAGCCAGGTCTGGATCCAGGCATAATGAAAGGCTGCTTATCTGCTCATTGTCCTCCCTCTAATGGAAGTCAAATGGATGCTGAGATTTATGAGGCTTAACTTGAAGTAGACTGTTTGGAAATCAAGGACTTCAGTTTGCTGGAGTGGGAAGCCGTGCCGTTAGTTTTAAACTCATAAGTGTATGCTATTTTGAGTATTTTCCCATAAAGTTAGAAGCCATTGTTGTTAGCCTTTTGCACAAAAACTCTTGTCAGTTGGGAATCAGGGAAATTAACAGAGTGATGCAGAAATTCAGCCTGAGGGAATTCACTAAGGCATTGCATTCATCCTTTGGGTTCATCGCAGATTTCACATCTTACATGTTTCTTACTCCTGAGACCTGTGCAAGAAGGGACTGGAATAGTACTAGTTTTGTGCAGATTTTAAAATAGTGTATATTTTTATATTGCCTTTCTTCCACATGGCAAACTCAAGGCAGTTTACAGAAATAAATATCCAGCAATAGGATGATCCAATTAGAACTGTATAAAACCAGCAGTCTAAAAATCAATAAACTTACCATCCGTAAAACACAGTTAACCTTGTTAAATTTGGATTAAAAGCACTTTTGTAAAAGACCCTTTTACAAAAAATAGATGATTTTATAAAACTTGTGCAAAATTAGGAAGGAGGGGGGTGCTGTTGAGACCTCCCCAGGACCTTGTTCCAGCACTCAGGAGCCACTACTATAAAAGCCCTGGACTGGGCCAATCCCACTTGAATGGGAGGGGACAGGCTGGAGGAGTTGGTGCAATGAGTGTAATTGGAGAATGGACTTGTATAAGAAGTCTGTCCTTCAGTTATGAGGGTCCCAGGCCACAGAAAGTTTAACGATTAAAACCAACACTTTAACTTGAACCTAGAAGCAAATAGGTTGCCAGTCTAGGTGCTCTAGGTAATGCCATCAAAATATTAAACCAGTTTTAATCTTATTCAGAAGATTAACCCCATACTCTGCACCAAATGCAGCTTCTGCATGGTTTTTAATGGCAGCCCCATATACAATAAACTGCAGTATTCTAGCCTCAAGGTTACAGTGGTATGACATTTGGCTGGGTGCTGCTGGAAATAAAGTGTTGGGCTTGATTGGTCTGTGCTGTGATCCAGCAGGGCACTTTGTGTGGTTTAAGTAGCCCTCACATCCTTCAGAGATTATTAGGGCTGTTTAAATCTACACATCTCTGCATAATTTCGTAACACTGTCTGGGTCCCCATAATGTAGACTTTGTGTGGGGCACAATTTTCTTTCGAAGTCTTCTGTTGCAGTGTTAGCTGTCCACTTAAGGATGTGTTCATGTGTTAGATTTCTTTTAGAGGTTGGTGTCTCATTTCTTCATCGCCTAGTCCTGTGTTACCTTGAATGTGCCTAAAAGAACATGAAGCTAGAAATTCAAAGGGTTTTGATTCCTCTTTTCTTCTTTTCAAACAGGTTTCCTTAGAAAACTGTGTTGAAGTAGGGCGGATTGCCAATACGTACAACCTCACCGAAGTGGATAAATATGTGAACAATTACATCCTCAAGAACTTTCCTGCATTGTTAAGTACTGGTGAGTTTGTGAAACTCCCCTTTGAGCGCCTTGCCTTTGTCCTTTCGAGCAATAGCCTTAAGCACTGCACTGAGCTGGAACTCTTCAAGGCTGCCTGTCGTTGGCTGCGGTCCGAGGAGTCACGAATGGAATATGCGGCAAAGCTCATGAAGAACATCCGGTTCCCTCTGATGACCCCACAGGATCTTATCAACTACGTTCAGACAGTGGATTTCATGAGGACTGACAACACATGTGTGAACTTGCTCCTGGAAGCCAGCAACTACCAAATGATGCCCTACATGCAGCCCGTTATGCAGTCAGAAAGGACAGCCATCCGTTCAGACAGCACCCACCTGGTCACACTGGGCGGAGTGCTGCGGCAGCAGTTGGTGGTCAGTAAGGAGCTGCGGATGTATGACGAGAAAGCACATGAGTGGCGGTCTCTGGCACCCATGGATGCGCCCCGGTACCAGCATGGCATTGCTGTGATTGGGAACTTTCTTTACGTTGTTGGCGGTCAGAGCAATTATGACACAAAAGGCAAGACGGCGGTTGACACTGTGTTTAGGTTTGATCCTCGCTATAATAAGTGGATGCAAGTGGCTTCTTTAAATGAAAAGCGAACCTTCTTCCACCTAAGTGCCCTCAAAGGACATCTGTATGCAGTCGGTGGCCGGAATGCAGCTGGCGAGTTAGGTAAGTGGCTGCAGATGGAAACTCCTTGCATTATAACAAATCAGTAGTAGAAGAGTTGGTTTTTATATGCTGCTTTTCTCTATTGAGAGGCTGTGGTTCAAGGGTAGAGCATCTGCCCGGCATGCAGGGGGTCCCAGGTTCAATCCCTGGTATCGCTAGTTAAAAAGACCAGGCAGTAGGTAATGCGAAAGACCTCTGCCTGAGACCCTGGAGAGCTGCTGCCAGTATTGACCTTGATGGACCAATAGTCTTATTCAGTATAAGGTAGCTTCATGTGAGTTCATGTATGTACTCTAAGGTGTCTTAAAGCTGCTTACAATCTTCTTCCCTTCCTCTTCCCACAATAGTCACCTTGTGAGGTAGGTGAGACAGAGGGAGCTCTGAGAGAACTGTGACTGGCCCAAGGCTTGATGTGAAGGAGTGGGGAATGAAACCTGGTTCTCCAGATCAGAGTCCACCACTCTTAACCACTACACCATGCTAGCGCAAATTAGTGTTGTTTTACATGCAGACATACCTAACCTAGTTCTCTGGTGATCTGAGGACTGGGGCAGTCCTCCACAGATGGGCGTAACCAAACTAACTGTGTGTTTTGGCTGGAGTAAAATGCAAAGTGAGAGGCTATGGGACTCTGCCTGCTAATTCTGGGCCTTCTGCAATCTCTTCATGCTCATGTTGTGGGCTCTGCGGAGTCTTGGTTCTGCTTGCTTTTCCTCTGCCTCTTCAGTGCAAAACACACACATACTTTGACAATGTCTATAGGGCACCATATGAGCAACTAGTCTTCATGTAATTTATTTTGGCTTGGTAAGTTTCAGCATCTTCCTGTTCCTGTTTTAAATCTTGGATGTTTTCTGGGCTGTTTCACAAGTTGCATTGATTTGCATAAGCAGCAAGATCCATTTGTATGAAAATCAGTATCTGGCTGTCTGCGCCTTTGATCTTGAGTCTGAAATATTCGCTTTTCCTTTTCATTAATTGCACTGTGAGCCATTTTTCACTTTTATTGCAACCTTCATAAATATTTGCAGCAAAAGGATGAAGAATTAATGTAGGCTGCTCTTACTGCCATAGCAGAAAGGGTTAGCAGAAAGGGTTAGGAGAAAGAGGGGTCTGCGGTAGGAGATGAGTTGGCTGGATCTCCCTTTCTTGCTGCAAAGGGAAAAGTAGCACATAGCAAGCCATGCCTATGGGTCTGTCCTCACCTTGCTAGGGGCAATTACAAAAACTTGCCTGACATTTGCTTTCCTGGTCGTCCATTAGTAAGTGGTAATGTGCTGTTGATCAGTGTTGACTTGAGGATATTCTATCACAGAACAGCTTCACATGAGTCTTCTAAGCTGCAAAGCATTTCCTCAGTCCACTTAATGTGGGGGCAGGCACGGATTTTGAGGCAGAGAATCTCTGCTGTTATCTCCTCTTGAGCATAGTGGTTGGGCTCCATCTCACTGCCTTGGCAGCTCAGTGGAAGCTGGAGGGAACTGCAAAGCAGGTGGCATTAGAATCTCATTGCTTTTATTCTGAAGTGCCTGGCCCTGCATGGGCGGGGGGGAGGGGAGCAGCAGGATCCACTTTTCTCTGAGAAGTCCAAGGCTTGCTGAGACATGGCTGCACTGCTGTCGAAGTGAAAATTTGAACTCTTGTTCTCATGCTTACAAAGCCAGTAGCCTGTTTCCATGGTTGAGGAACAAGCTTTTGCATTCCTCTTCTCCTGCACACACACACAGCTCATGTGCAAGCTGGATACATCACATGATGGCAATATTTATGCAATTTTTTCCTTAAAGTGGGATTTAGGTGCCTGTGGGCCTCCATAAAGACCTCCTCCTGCCTTGCATGCTGGCTAGAGTGTCAGTATTCATTCCTGCAGCCTGCAGAAAATATGAACTGAAAGCAAGAAGCTTCTGGCTCCTTAAAGACTGACTAATCTGTTGTGGTCTAAATGTTTGCACACACAAGAGCATGATGCAGCTTGGTGATCTGTGCATGAGCACCCACTTGGTGGAGAGAAAAATCCTGTATTACCAGGTGAGCTTAAAAGATAAAAAAACACATTCAGATAACACAAGGCAAAGCAGCTGCTCACTTTACAAGGTCAGACTCATTGTCTATGACCACCTCCAGAACTCTCAGGGTGCTTGATCAGGATAACAGCACATATGCAATAATTAGTGGTCGTGTTGGATTAATGGTGTGTTGAATTAGCAGCCTGTTCAGACCAAGAGAAAATGTAGTAATTTGTTCACTCTACTTTGGCTTCACCATCTTTCTGCCCTCTTTGCTTAAGTAGGGAGAATCCAAGGGGAACTGGAAATGTTGATCAGCTAGTTTCTCTGGGTTGTCATTTTTATTCTCCAGTTTCTTACTGAAAAGATAAGCCTGACTGACCTATGTCAACTTCCAAATAATGATGTTGGTAGGTGATGGGAAACATAATGTTGCTGGCTGTGCAGGTGCACAAGCTCTGGATGCCATTTGGGTGACTCTGAGAGATCATGCATCAGGCCTTTGGTTTGGTTCCTCTTTGCAGGTGAAATATTTTTTATTTCACGTTGAAGGACCAACCCTCTTCCAAAGCCTGCATGGAATATTTGCTGTCTCTAGGATTGGTTGTCAATCATGAATGTGCTAGAGATTTCTGCAGAGACAAATAGGTACTCACAAGGGGTATTTGGTTGTTCTTCCTGTTGTGCTGGTATCCTAGAGGGATCATAGAGCCCAGTATGGTGGAAGTGGCTGGTGTATCTGACAAAGATCAGGAAGATCTGTTTCAAATCCTCATTCAGCCATGAAGCTGGCTGAGTAACTGGCTGAGTAATAGGAAGCAGAGAGTGAGTATAAATGGGCAGTCTTCACAGTGGAGGACGGTAAGCAGTGGGGTGCCACAGGGCTCGGTACTGGGTCCCATGCTCTTTAACTTGTTCATAAATGATTTAGAGTTGGGAGTGAGCAGTGAAGTGGCCAAGTTTGCGGATGACACTAAATTGTTCAGGGTGGTGAGAACCAGAGAGGATTGTGAGGAACTCCAAAGGGATCTGTTGAGGCTGGGTGAGTGGGCGTCAACGTGGCAGATGCGGTTCAATGCGGCCAAGTGCAAAGTAATGCACATTGGGGCCAAGAATCCCAGCTACAAATACAAGTTGATGGGGTGTGAACTGGCAGAGACTGACCAAGAGAGAGATCTTGGGGTCGTGGTAGATAACTCACTGAAAATGTCAAGACAGTGTGCGTTTGCAATAAAAAAGGCCAACGCCATGCTGGGAATTATTAGGAAGGGAATTAAAACCAAATCAGCCAGTATCATAATGCCCCTGTATAAATCGATGGTGCGGTCTCATTTGGAGTACTGTGTGCAGTTCTGGTCGCCGCACCTCAAAAAGGATATTATAGCATTGGAGAAAGTCCAGAAAAGGGCAACTAGAATGATTAAAGGGCTGGAACACTTTCCCTATGAAGAAAGGTTGAAACGCTTGGGACTCTTTAGCTTGGAGAAACGTTGACTGCGGGGTGACATAATAGAGGTTTACAAGATAATGCATGGGATGGAGAAAGTAGAGAAGTACTTTTCTCTCTTTCTCACAATACAAGAACTCGTGGGCATTCGATGAAATTGCTGATTAGACAGGTTAAAATGGATAAAAGGAAGTACTTCTTCACCCAAAGGGTGATTAACACGTGGAATTCACTGCCACAGGAGGTGGTGGCAGCCACAAGCATAGCCACCTTCAAGAGGGGTTTAGATAAAAATATGGAGCAGAGGTCCATCAGTAGCTATTAGCCACAGTGTGTGTGTATATATAAAATTTTTTTGCCACTGTGTGACACAGAGTGTTGGACTGGATGGGCCATTGGCCTGATCCAACATGGCTTCTCTTATGTTCTTAAGCTCACTGGCTGATCTCAGGCCACTCTCAGAGGCAGTTTGGTGTAGTGATTAAGTGTGTGGACTCTTATCTGGGAGAACCAGGTTTGATTCCCCACTCCTCCACTTGCAGCTGCTGGAATGGCCTTGGGTCAGCCATAGCTTTCACAGGAATTGTCCTTGAAAGGGCAGCTGCTATAAAAATCTCTCTCAGCCCCACCTACCTCACAGGGTGTCTGTTGTGTGTGTGTGTGGGGGGGGAAGTAGAGGAGATTGTGACCGCTCTGAGATTCAGAGTATAGGGCGGAATATAAATCCAATATTTTCTTTTTCATTGAGGTAATTGAGGGAAGAATCTCTAGAAGAAGGGCGCCATAAAAATGTAATGGATACAAGTGGGAATATATCTCTGTCAGTTTGAACTCACCAGTTGGTTGTTTCACTTCTCTGGGGAAAGTCTGTAGCTCTAGGGATACTTGCTGAAAATCTTTCAAGGCTTCAGACCTGTTCTGTGATGGGAGAGTTATATTGCATAGATTGACTGTAGACAATTGATTATATAAAATGTTCTGAAGCTCTTTAGTTGGCATCAAGGAAGATGGGCATAAAGAGTCTATGGCAGGGGTGGCCAACGATAGCTCTTCCGATGTTTTTTTTTGCCTACAACTCCCATCAGCCCCAGCCAGCATGGCCAATGGCTGGGGCTGATGGGAGTTGTAGGCAAAAAACATCTGGAGAGCTACCATTGGCCACCCCTGGTCTGTGGCTTTCCAAAAGTGTTCCTTGGTTATCTGGGAAGTGAACTGGCTGCATAACATGAATGAAGCTCAGGTGAATCCAACCACTGAAGGCCTAGTAGAGTACTGCTGGGCAGTAGGATGCACTCTGGTTTTACAGATGTAAATAACCTCAACTGAGGCAACCTATATGCAGCCAGCTGTTTTGGCTTGACCAAGATCTTCAGCAGAAATGTAACCAAATTGTATCAGTGGAACAGCCCTTGATTTTTAAAAGGTGGAATTGTAGATGGTTAAGGGTGGAGAATCTGTCTTACAAATCCTTGTAGTTAGAGAACTTCCATTGCTTCAGACGCTGCTTTTTTTTTAAAAGAAGCTACGTTTTCTACTGAAATGAAGAGTTCTGAAAAAAGGCTACAGAAACCTCCCTGGGGTGTTCAGTGAGCACTTGGGGGCCTTTCCTTTGGCCTTTGTTCTCCTGTCAAGTGAATGGGTTATGACTGAATGTTTGGTCACTTTGCTGGGGGTTGGCCTCCGGAGGTTCCCTCTTCACCTGCTTTGATTGCTGAGGCTGTTTTATGCTGGGAGGAGAGACCTTGTGGCCTTGTCTGGGCTGACTCACACTTACATGCTCCTCACTTGATGATCTGCAACAAGCTGCCCAGCATGTGAGCTCTCCCTGCCTTCTGCAGAGGCGAAGTGAAGTACAGAGGCTCTGCTTGACTGAGGGTAGCCGCCGCTCATATGCAAGTTATTGTACGGTTTTGGAGGCTGTGAGTGTGATCACTTGCCGTTC
Organism: Heteronotia binoei; assembly: GCF_032191835.1. Taxonomy (NCBI): domain Eukaryota; kingdom Metazoa; phylum Chordata; class Lepidosauria; order Squamata; family Gekkonidae; genus Heteronotia; species Heteronotia binoei. The sequence continues at coordinate 45,664,332 of NC_083233.1, forward strand.
TCTGTTCTTAAGACGAGGCAGCATTCTCCTTATAAACTGCCAGAACCCCAGGCTGTGGTTGCACACACTCGCTTGAAACTTTGCTAGCAGGATTTGAACTGTAGGGACCCTTCTTGGCTATCATGCAAACTTGGCCAAATTCACATGTGAGATTCATGCTGTACTTCCTGTACTTCTGTCAGTATCTGTTTGGCAGGCTGACCTGGGAGCATGCTTTGTTCACGGTAGAATGGAAATGATGGAGGATGAGGTGATCAAAGCGGGCAGACAGGGCAGCCATTAGCTTTCTGTGGATGATGGTACAATAATTCTGTGATTTAGACAGGTGCTTTTGTGTGTGTGTGTGAAGTAAAAGTTGCTCATTAGGGTTTCAAGAGAACTGCAGGGTGCATCCCCTGTACCAACTGTAAGCTGGGAATTTCGTGTTTGCCCATACTGTTCTTTAAAGAAAAAAAAAGCAAACAGGCCCTGCTTTCTGTAAGAATGTCAACGTGTCAGAGAAGAGATCTAATCTAGTATACTAGTTTTCAAGTGCGAGGGCTCACTCTTTTGTTCCACAGAGCAGCATCTAAAACAGTACTGCAGCCTCTTTCATGGTTTCATCTATGAAGTCCAGCTTTCAAAGAGCATTGTGCTCTGCAGCCAGATGTCCTAGCCCAGCTAATGATGTCTGTAGAGGGAGGTTGGTTTGCCTCTGTAACTTTTAATTTTTGTGTTTTGGCAAGTCGATGCAGATATGTGGAAGCTGGGAAGGGACATAGGCTGGCTTGCCTTGGGCACCATTAATTCAGTCTCTGTGTATGTGCATGCATGTTCTTTCATTGGTTGGAAGCAAATTGAAAGGGGAAGGTTTTGACATGTTCACTTTCTTGTGATCGAGCAAAAAAATAAATAAATCTGGTGGATGCACCACATAGTGCTGAAGGGAACCATGGCTGCTGGTGAAGGCATCTCTTAGAGACCCTAAAAGTTTTTAAAATGGCTCCCTTAAATCCTGTGTGCTAAAATGATTGCAGGAGTAAAACCTCAAGACCTGCTTGGCTACCTGTAAGGGAAAAGCCCTTCCAGCCATGAGCACATCAAGGGTGCTCCTGAACCAGGGTCTGAGGGCTGCCAAAGACAAGTAAGATAATCCAGCCCTTATATAACTAGCTGTCTAGCTCTGGACACAGAAACCAAATACCGTTGAAGCTTTCTGTACACCTGAAGCATCACAGAGCTCACTTGTTTTTGCCTCTTCTTGTACTTTGTGGCTTGACTTGCTTGAATAATCTGGTGTGTGATATGTGGGTAGACTGTAACAAGGAGATTTTTTTTTCAACCCCCCCCCCCCTCTTTAAACAGCCACAGTGGAGTGCTACAATCCAAGGATGAACGAATGGAGCTACGTGGCCAAAATGAATGAGCCCCACTATGGCCATGCAGGGACTGTCTATGGGGGCCTGATGTATATCTCGGGTAAGCATTCTTTATTTCTGAAGAAATTTCATGTCCTCTTCCCCCCCAATTGGTTCAAATATGCTACAATGGGCTCTAACCTCTGTGGCCTGAAGACCCATCCCTGTCACCTTCTTTCAGAGGCCGTGTCTCTTGTGTTTGACAAGCTGCAGCTCTCATTTCACACAAAATCATTCAAATGGGACATGCTGCTAGATCCCCAGCACTCATTTTAGATACAATTATCCCAGCTGGTAGGAGATCGCCTTTGGAAACAACCATTTTAAGAAGTAATTTGTGTGTTTCTTTTAAATCTTCGGAGGTTTTTTTCTTAGGAAATCACAGATCCAGCCTCCATGCTGCTTCTAATCCTACGTCTGTTTCGTTAAAAAAAAAAGAAAAAGACTTGTTTTTGACTGGGATAAGTCATACTTCAGGGAGGCTTAGAAAACCCAGCAAAAGCTATGATAACTGCTATGTCTTTGGGACAGAATGTGAGACCTTTGAAGTTTAACCAGAGAGTATAAATCATGGCGTCTTTCAAAGACATTCTCAAAAAGGGAAAGATATCAGACTTCAGACTCAGTTCCTTTTTTTTTTTTTGTCTGATTCACGTCAACAAGCTGTGCCTTAATACCTCATTCAGTTGGGAGCTGCAGTTACACCGAGAGAATAAGCTGTCAAGTCCCCAAACAATTGCTCTCTCTCCAGGGAGGGCAGGATGCCAGGGCACCAAATGGACCTCCCCACTCATCTGTACTCTGACTGTGCCTATCTCAGAGCAGAATGTGTAGGGCACGGTGCCCAAATGTGTGCTTGTTCTAAATGCCTCAGCTTGCATCAGAGTTTCCATGAGAGAGAGAGAGATGCCTTCTTCACATAGTAATGTGTGTTTGTGCGCGCGTGTGTGCGCTGCCTCTAATATCTAAAAGTGGGGAGTGGCCACAGTTCAGTGGTGGAACACATCCCACCCCTCACATACAGATGATCCTAGGTTCAGTCCTTTGAACTGGAGGTGCCAAAGGATCCTGAATAGAATGAAGGGGAAAGGCCTTTTCCTGAAATCTTGAAGAATGTGACAAGCAGCAACTATACTGTGCTGGGCAAAATGGATCAAGGGTCTAACTTAACTATAAGGAAGCTTAATATTTCCAAAGGAGATTCTTTCCCAAAATCAGTTAGTGTTCCCTCTAAGCTGAGTTAGCATGCGGTAGCTCACTGATTTTTAGCCTCCAGCTCACACATTTTTGTCTTAGCTCAGGAAAGATGACCCCTGAACACAATAAGTTATGCAGTAGCTCACAACTTTGATACCAGTAGCTTACAAAGTAGAATTTTTGCTCACAAGACTCTGCAGCTTAGAGGGAACATTTATCCTGGCATACCCATGCATTCATCTATTCTTAGTTTACCAGAGTCTTCCATAGGAGCCAACTCTGGAAGAGAGGGCAAGCTGACATAATGAGGCAAAATGAGGCTGTGGCTTTTGCAGGGGGCATGATCACATAGCTAAGGGTCAGATGGATAGTGGCAGCCATGATTTAAGAGGGGCTCAGGGCAGTTTAATTTAAAAGGTCAAGGAGGTGCACAGGTTAAAGAAGCAGACCCCTTTCTGTCTTACATCCTTCAGGCTAGGGTGCTGGAGATGAGCTGGACTCCTAGATGGGAGGGAGGAGGGAGAGGGTTCAGATCCTGCCCCCTCAATTTGTGTGGTGCCTTGATGCTTGCTTTATTTGTTTATACCCTTTTCTACCCACTGGAGACCCAAAGGAGCCTGTCATATCATTCCCTTCTCCTGCACTTTATCCTCACAAGAACATCTGTGAGATAGATTAAGCTGAGAGAATGTGATAGTCCTAAACTTACCTGTTGAGCTTCCATGACAGAGCAGGGGTTCCAACCCGTTTCTACCAGTTCCAACTCAGACAACTGTAATTCCTATGCTATGCCAGCCTGTGATGAATTTTGATGAAAAACTGGATAACATTTGAAATTGGCTGCACCCATTCTATACATGAATGGGTAAGACTTGCCAAAAGAAGTCCCCAGACATAACTGCCAGGGGCTTCTTTGACTCTCAGAAGTGGTGTTATCATCATGGCTTCTCTCTATGGAACCCTTGGAATTGCTGGGGCTGGAGGTGAGCTAAAAGTATTATGGGCAGTGCACCCCTGCAAAATTTGATTCCCAGGATTTCTCAACAGGCTTACCAGGATTTCTAACATCAGTGTTAGCTGATGTAAGTCTGTATAGCACAACTATGTCTTGGAGTAACACTGTGTGGGCTTCCAAGCACTGAAGAAGATGGAGTGTGAAAGATTGAAAATAGGAGATGGAGGTTGGAATGGGCTGTGGCCCAGTGGAAGAGCCTCTGCTTTGCATGCAGAAGATCCCAGATTCAATCCCCAGCATCTCCTGTTAGAAGGAGCAGGCAGTGGGTGATTTGAGAGACCTCCACTTGAGATGCTGGAGGTGCATTCAGGTGTCACATTGACTGTAGCCTAATTAAGCAGTGGCAGGTTAGAACAGGATCTTTCTTCAGTTCCAGCAAACACATATTTGTGTTTTGGAGAAAGCATTGGAAGAGGCCTTGATCCATCCCTAGTGTAGGAATGTAGGCACACGTGTGCAGTCCTATGTGAAGATGATAATCCTCTCCAGTTGTTCATCCATCCGTATGTGTTGTTGGTGAGCTGTATGCAGGGCCGGATCTAGGGGGGTGGGGGCAGAGGGGGGTGCTTGCCCTGGGTGCCAACGGAGGGGGGGGGGTGCCAAATTGGGTATGGAGTCCATTGTATTCTGTGGGACCATAAGATAGAATGGCCCATAAGGTGGCATCATTTTTTCATTTTGCACCCCCCCCTCCCTCAAAAAACATGTAGATCCGGTCCTGGCTGTATATTAGAGTGGATGTGCACCAAAAGTGTTGCTGCTAGAATGAAAAACTGTTGTGTAGCATCCTTGTTGCTCTTGCTACAACAAACCCACCATAATGTTAGACTTTATTAATGTGTGTTCTCATTAGCACTCTGATGTAGGGTATATTTCATTGGTTTTCTTCCCTCTCCAGGAGGCATCACCCATGATACTTTCCAGAAGGAACTCATGTGCTTCGACCCTGATACGGACAAATGGACTCAGAAAGCTCCAATGACCACAGTCAGGGGCCTTCACTGCATGTGTACTGTTGGTGACAAGCTGTATGTCATTGGTGGAAACCATTTTAGAGGAACCAGTGACTATGATGACGTTCTAAGCTGTGAATATTACTCGCCAACCCTAGACCAGTGGACACCAATTGCTGCTATGCTCCGTGGTCAGAGTGATGTTGGGGTAGCTGTGTTTGAAAATAAAATCTATGTGGTTGGAGGATATTCATGGAACAACCGCTGTATGGTGGAAATAGTTCAGAAGTATGACCCAGAAAAGGATGAGTGGCACAAAGTCTTTGACCTCCCGGAATCCCTGGGGGGCATCCGTGCCTGCACGCTGACAGTATTCCCTCCTGAGGACAATACAGGGTCACCTTCTAGAGAATCTCCTCTTTCGGCACCTTGAGAAATATCTCTGGACTCACAATGTCGTCGTTCCAATACTGTTGCACTGCATCATGGGGTTCTCCTTTTGTCTTTTTCTTCAGTAGTATCTCTAAGGCTTACCCAGAAGCAGGCACAGCACAGTTACAAGGGTGGAGGTGTAGGCAGAACAGTGATTTTTGTTACTTGCGCTATTTGGTCTAGAATGTCCCTGGAGTGGACAGGAGAACATTCTAAACAAAATATTTTTGGAGCCAAGTGAGTAACAAATGAGGCAAGCAAGGTGGTTTGTTCCTAAAAGAAATATTTGCATTAGATGCGTTGATGTTATGTATTGGGTGTGAGGGAGGTCTAGAGAGTGCTGCTGGAAAGGGGGACATGAGGGTCTAGGTACCTGTGTTTACTCGGTTGTGGAGATTCAGGCCTTCTTTTCTTTCCTGCTCCTTTGAAAAGGAACCAGTGCAAATTTCCAGCGTCTGTCTTGCCTCTGCTGCCTCCCCCTTTAACAGAGCATTTTTGACCTATCTGTGTATCCAGTAGACTCTGTGGGTGCTGTTTGGATGATGTGGAGTTCAGAAGGCAGGCAAGCAGGAGAAACCCAGCAGTTTGGAAAACATGAACAAGTATACAACAGGCAGACCCTGAGATTATAAACCAGGGTGTGTGCGTTTGTGGAATTTTTTTTTTAAAGTGTTCTTTTTTTCTGGGCCATAAAATGAAATATAAACATGTGAAGCTTTTAATATCCCCCCCCTTCAGTCATTATCAAAGCTTAAGGTTTTCATACATAAGATTACAGTTCAGCCATGAGAACTGGTTGGATGCCTGCGCCAAGTTTTAGGTAGACAAGGGCTAGAAATGTTTAATTTTAAGCCACTAAATTTTGACCAAATCCTTCCTTTCACATGAAATTTCTCCCGCCCCTCCCCCCCTTGTTGGCAAGATAAGTTGCCCATTTCACCTCTGTATAAAATCTCAGTTAACGTGGTTATTTAGCACAAAATGCAGCTTGGGCCAAGAGCTGCTTTTGCTCAGAGAATTCAGACTACCCTGTTTCTTTTGTTCAATAAAACCTTTAACTGCAATTAGTTTGGGTTTTTTTTAAAAAAGGTCTCATTAATGCATTCTTCCTCCTTTAGCCTCCCTGTTGCCAGGATACCTCCGTATATGTCTTTTATGTGTGGGCAGCAAACCTGCTGGGGAGCCAGTCTGCAGAGAGCTTCCAAAATTGAGAGTTTGACCCACTTTCTGGAAATAATGTCCAGACCAAGTACTGGTTGTGAATTCAGTGCCTTGCAAATGTGGCCATTGTGGCTGGGGACAGTTTCAAAGGCCTCCAGGTAAGCTGAACTTAAGTCCTCCCACCAAAGCTGGAAGCATTTCCTGTGCAAGTTCAGAACTGATTGGCCAGCTGTTGCATGGAGTGTTATCTGGAGGTGAGACAGGAACAACATTTGATATGCAGGGTGGAGGAAAAGCACACAATGTGATCCACTGGAGATTGCTATTCAGCTTCCTAAGAATCTGTACATGTGTGTTTTATTATTCTTTTAAGAGCTTCTAGCCTTTCTGACACCAATATGCACTTGAAAGTGTGCAAATTGTGCTGCGTGAAATTTCAGGAGGGTACCTTAACATTTCCAGTAGAAGAGCGTTAGTGTCTCTTCATTGGCCACCCAAACAAGAATCAGCATGCCAGCTGGATCCAACTTGCATAACTTGTACAAATTGCAAAGTCCAACTGTACTGGATTGCATTACTGGGACACACTGGGTTCAGAATCCTCCAGGTTTGGGAAGAGTGAATTTTCAGAAGTAAAAGCTGTTGTAGGATTCAGTATCTAAGTGCAAAAGAGTTGTTCGGAGCAGATGTTCTTTGGAAGCTGTTCTCTATGAAAGCCTGAGCACAGGGTCATGCAGGGCTTGTTGGAGCTTTCTTACTTTGTAAATGTTGGGATATTCCTGGAACACTCATTCAGTGTCCTCCCTGGAGCTGCTCTGCCTGGAATGGAAAGAGCCACGTGTACCAAGAACCAGTAAGCTTGTTGGCATTTCTGTTTTTAGAAATTGACATCTGGGAATTCTGACTGTGGGTTTCTATCCTACATGCTTCATAAGGTGTTTGAGAGCTTTTTTTGAATGGTAAAGGCTTGTCCCGTCACAATAGTTGTCATTAAGGCACCCAGCTTGCCTTTAGGTTGCCTTGTAAGAATTCGTCAGAATTGAGCAACCCTGCCGTCTTCTGTTTTCCCTTTTCTCAAAGCTGCAGCAAGCTAGCTTTCTCTTTCTCTCCCCACCCCCTTCAGTTAGTCTTATCGTTCTATTCTTGTTTTGCTGAAGTGGCAACACTTCAATGAGAGGGCCTTGCTAGAGTCATCATCAGCAACTGAAGGGGACCAGGAATGCTGTCTTACTGCTAAAACAAATGGAGGTCTTGTGCTGAGACTATGGTTCATTGATAGAACATCTGATTGGCATGCAGACTGTCCCAGGTTCAAGCCTTGGCATCTTTGGCTAAAAGGATCAGGTAGTATGGGATGTGAAAGACATCAGCCTGAGAAACTGAAGAGCCACTGCCAGTCAGAGTAGACCAGAGGTGTCAAACATATTTGTTACAAGGGACGAATCTGACATAAATGTCACTTTGTTGGGCCCTGATGCCATAAAATGCAGTTCCAAGTAAGGGAGATATAAACTTTATAACAGACGCAGGCAAACCCAATTAATAATATTATTTTTTACTCAAAATACCAATATGTTCCAAACCTTAACACTCCTGCAACATTTCCTTACAGCATAACACTGATGCCTGCCCTCCTGCTTCCACTGCCCATTATTCAATAGTACTGGGACCATAGCATAATGCATAGCCTCAGTCATTTGGCAATAAAGGTAATGACCAGTTGCTCACAGGACAGATAAGAGCCTTGGAAGGGTTGGTTCTGGCCCACGGGCTGTATGTTTGACACCCCTGGCAGTAGACAACACTGACTTTTTAACAGGCCAGTGGTGTGACTGAGTGTAAGGCAGCTCCATGTGTCCTCTTGCAGTGAAAACAAATATAAATACAAGTGAGTGTAGAGAGGGGAGGCGAAAAGAAGATGGTGGGCCTGAATGTCATGGAATGCAAGAAGTTCAGTCTGTGACATTTCTTTATCCATCTTCACTGTGACCATTCAAAGCCACAGCAGCAAGGCTGTGTTCATCAACGCATGTAGTAGGTTAGAGACACTTGGTCTTTATTCAGACAATGAAAAGTGCAACCAAGTTTCTCAGTAAATGCTAATTAAGGAATTTAATACTAGATGTTCTTCCCTTTGAAGTTCCTTGATCGAAGAACCTTGATTCATGCAGAGTGGTATTTATATGTCTGTGTTCAAGGTGCTTCAGATCCTTGTCCTTATAACAGCCCTACAAGGCTGCATAGTATCACCATATTGTAGACTGGGAGGAGGGGCCTAAGAGTAATTGCAAAGGTGAGAGGTGAATTGGGGCTACCCAGATAAATGGTTCAAATCTGTAGCTTTGTGGAATTATATAACTTTTTCAATGTAAATCCAGGATTAGTGAATTTCTGTCTTCTATCGCCTACTCCCCCCCCCAAAGAAAAATTCCCATAGTCAATAGAAATGTACAAAAGTTGGCAAATGGAAATACCCATAGAGGATCTCATAAAGAGCCAAAGGGAATGTGTGTTAAATCATCCTGGCTGTGCATTCTTCACTGATATTAAAGCTCTGCTTTACTGGATAATGCTGAGGTCTGTCTAGTCCCACACTTTTCAGGAACCCCAACAAGATAGTTAAAGTGCTCCTGCCAGGCTAGGACACATTTTCAATCCTCTTAATTGTGTGCAGAATCTTAGGAGCTTTCCCCTGCTTTGTGGTTCTCAAAACTCCAATCAAACTGGGAGGTGGGTGGGGGGTCCTAGAATGCAAATCTTGCAATCTCTCCCTCTTGCTCTCACATGTGCTCATTTCTTAAATACCCAGCTGTTCCGGAGAAATTTTCTGTTGAGAAGAACACTTCACTGGACTGCTCCATTTATATTTAAAGTTGCAGCTGTTTTGTGGGTGGTGCTGAGCACAGCTGCAGGAAGCTGTTTAAGCAGCTGTCGACACCTGATCTGTTGGAGCTGCTGCAGGATTTGGGGTGGGGTGGAGGGTTTTTCCTTTTGGTGTCTACTTTCTGTTTAGATTGCAGATCTCATTGTTACCAATGTGGGTAGTTTTTTCCCTCTTCCATAGTTGTGTACAATTCTCTTGTCCACAACCATTATCTTCTTTCTTCCCCTGCCCCTGAATTCTGCATCAGTTGAGCAATTGTCTGTCCCTATACCAGGATGTGCATTTGGGCTTATCCCTTGCATGTACCTATGCAAAGTACATGCTTGCCAACTTCTCCCAGCATCCTGTCTTTCTTCCCACTTTAGTTAGTAAGTTGTGGACACTTGGTGGTCTGCTTCTCTCTCATTTGTTTATCCTCCTTACACCAGGATATTTTTACCAGCCCTGACAGGCTAGGTGTCCCTTGATGCTGACAAAGCACATGAAGCATTTTCTGCTGGTTGTTTCTGGTTATCTTCAGATATGCTGCTTTTGCATAGGGAGATTAAGTTTAGCCAGGATCAATGGTAATAGCTGTAGATAGATCCATGCCCTCTTTAATTATCAAAATATTTATGCCCCCCTTTTCTGCCCAAGGACGCTTACAACATCATTCTCCCCTCCATTTTATACAGGCATTAAGCCCCCATAGGAGTCTAACTAGTCCAGATTCACCCATTGAGGTTCGATGGCATAGGGGGGGACTTGAGCCTTGGTCACCCAGATTCTAGTTTCATAGTATTTGTTTGTGCCTGATGATCACCACTATATAACAATGGCTCTTAAAGCTATCTATGCTAGTGGCCATCTCCTCATCTTTCTGTAGTAAATTCCATCCATCACATTTATTAGAAATAACTTATTTCTGTGCTGCTTCTTCACAGTCCTGCTTGAGGCGGCTTATAATTAAGCCAAAGCTTATAACAAAAAAGCCATTCGACATAAGCAGCATAAGAAGTGTCTGTAAAACTGGCGCATACCACCCTGAGCCAATGTTGTCAGTCAGGATTCTGCTACTGCTGCAAGATCTTTTTCCTAAGTTGTCACATATATACTGAAGGGATCTTAACAGTCTCTGAAGTTAAAGTTCTTTGCTCCGATGTACATCACTGATTGGACTTGGTGTGAAATTGCAAGTGTGGGTGGGATGAGGGTGTTAAGCAGGAAGGTTGTAGCTTCCTTATACTGAAGCACAAAAAAAGGCCACTTCTGGTGCAGAAACTAATGTTCTTGTTAAGAAGAAAATCCACAAAAGTATTCTGCAATATGTAAAGTATCCTCTGAGGGAGCAGGTTCTTCCCTTTGCAAAAGCTACTTGTAAAAATATTTTTCTCCCTAATTTAGCAATAGTTCTTTTTTTTTTTCTTGGAAAGGGGCTTTGACAAATGAAATCAGAATCATGCTGTCAATCAAAAGTGCTTGGCAAATTGCTTAGAGGGAGGAATCATGTCTGTATCCACAACTACAACTGTTTCCTCCCCTGTCAATCGGCACTCTTGATGAGAATATTCTTCCTGAACATACTGAGAGTCTTTGTGGGTGGAATGCAGCTGATCTTTCCATTTTTCTGGGCCACAATCCAGCACAGAGTTATGCACAGAAGAACCCAAGCCAGTTTCTATAAAAGTAACAACTCTAAATAAGTTAACACAAAAGAGAAGACTTCAGCTAGCACGTTGATGGACTCAGCTTCCATGCTGGTGCTTTGGCAGGGCTTCCCTCCCCAATTCTGATATGCATATAGAGAACAGCTGCTCAGATCTTGGCTCAGACTATATATGCCCGCAGCACTTTGAGAAACATCCCCAGAATGGGCAGTTTGTAGTTTCATTTTGTCCTGAGGAGGGTGAAGGAGAGAAGACTACACAGCTGCATTGACACAAAGGGCTGTGGGAGTGGAGCAGATGATGCTGGCCTCATCCTTGATGCAGGGGCTTGTGATTGGGACCTCAGACATCTGCCAAGCAGGCCATCACCCTCTGTGCCAAGCTTATTTGGTTGTGCCTGATGTTAACCATCTGCAATTGCTGCTGAAGGGACCACATGCCTGAGGCGGGCCCTTCTGTGCATTGCGTTTAACTTTAGTTCCCCCCAGTCTGTTCCTAGAGCATCAGGAAAGCAGCTAGCTGCAGTTTAAGGACAGGGCTACATGGATGCTGTGATTCCACAAGACTGCTACATGTGGTAGTGGGTGTAGTCTGGGAACTGGCATGTAGATCCCTTCAATAAGTCTCAGTTCTCCATTTTGTTTTTTTAAAGTGAGTTTTTAGTCCTTCCAACATTTGCCGAAATCTCAAAACACACAAAGGTGATGGGTTCAGTGCTTTGCATGTATGTATGTGACCTTGGTGAGGTTGTATTTCCCATAACTGGCACAACCAAGAATAACTTATGTAGATTATGAGGAAACCTGCACAATTTCTTCTATCTGTAGAAGCTGTGCAGGTCTCCTTGATGTATTTGTCTTGCCTCACCCCAGTCTGATGAAGCACCCTTCCAGACAAGATCTGGGCCCTGTAAAATCTGATTCAGTTCTGCAGGATCTGTAAAACCCCAAATGTTCCACCTGGCATACAGTTGAAGATATTGGATTTATATCCCGCCCTCCACTCCAAAGAGTCCCAGAGCGGTCACAATCTCCTTTACCTTCCTCCCCCACAACAGACACCCTGTGAGGTGGGTGGGGCTGAGAGGGCTCTCATAACAGCTGCCCTTTCAAGGACAACCTCTGCCAGAGCTATGGCTGACCCAAGGCCATGCTAGCAGGTGCAAGCGGAGGAATGGGGAATCAAACCCGGTTCTCCCAGATAAAAGTCCGCACACTTAACCATTACACCAAACTGGCTTTCTTGAGGCAGTGAGACCTTCCATCTAGTCTGCCCTCCCCCAGCTCTCCTTTCCCCGCCTCTTCATCTCGCCTCTCATGACTCTGTGGATAAGCTCTATAAACCACACAGCTGCACTACCTCACCTGGATATTATCTCGGCAGTGCCATCTCATTTTAGCTTTGATTATTATTGTATGAAATTGTTTTTCATAATTTGATTATTGTTTTAATTTGTTGTACCCCCTCTGAGCCTTGCCATGCAAGGAAGGGCAGGCTAGAAATCTAATGATATAAAAACCCCCATGTAGATCTTGAAATGCAGCACACAACATAAGAACATCCCTAAGGCCGATAGCACTTTATAGCATGGTTGGAAGGATTGCTGAGATAAGGTATGTGTAGCACTTTGAATAAAGTGGATTGAATAAGGTAGATCCCTGCACTGAGGTACAGAACAAAGTGGCTTTGCTTAAGTCCACCTACCAAGTACATGACAATGTCAGATTTGAACTAGGCTTTATTCCTCAGTTCCACCAGGCCCCACCAATTCTAAGTAATATGAGGGAAGCTTTCTGAATCTTTACTGTTTCTATCAATGCAGGAGTGCCCAACTGCAGTTCCATAGCTGTTCCTCAAGTTCTGATGTTCTATAAAACACTCAGGTTTTCTAAAGATATACTTTAAACATTCCTAAATCCCAACTGTTCCAAGTTCCCAGACTTAAACCTGCTGGGTCCTAAATAAACAGGCAGGCAAAAATTCCCATTTTTCAGAGTCTCCTGTACCCTGGGGGCATCTGTTCATGGTCACAAACAACTAATGCCAAAGACAAGGGTGTGTTGCCTTTTTATTCCCCCAGTGGTGGAACTACCTGATTGTGTTGGGAAGCCTGAAGGTTGAGGCAAGCAAGGGTTATGCATTAAGTCACATCACCACCCCAGTCCCTTCGGGCCTAAGCTAGACAGACAGCAGAATGAGCTAGCAGAGTGCTGAGATGGTAGAATATACTACGTAGCTTCACATTGTATGAGAAGGTTATGTTTTTTAAAACTGTCCTACTTTAATGCTCTGTAAATGAAAAACTACCACAGGATGGGCTCCCTGATGGACATTTAATTTTGGCAGGTTTTTTTAAAATGGGGAAAGGGAAGGTCCCCTGTGCAAGCACCAGTCGTTTCCGACTCTGAAGTGACGTTGCTTTCGCAACATTTTCACGGCAGACTTTTTATGGGGTGGTTTGCAGCTGCCTTCTTCAGTCATCTACACGGTCATTTATACAATCATCATATATATACACACACACACACACACACACATACCTTTACAGTCATCTATACAATGCCCCCACCTAAAATCTGAAGCAATACAGCCAGTTCTACCATCTAATTGTTACATGGGTAGATTTAGCTTCGGTTAGCAGCCATTCCTGCTCCCCTAAGTTGCAGTTATCACTAGAAGGATGCCCTGTTTCCACTTCCCCTGCCCATAAAATGCTTATTTTTGCCCTCCAAAAGAAACAATGTTGCTCTTTTAGTCAGGAGACCCCAGCTGGTGCTTTTTGTGCCAGCCAGCTAAGTTGGGACACTTAGTTGTGAGTGATGCGTCAGGCCATTCTGTTCATGAGACTCATCAGTGCTCAAAAAAGCATCCACGCCTTCCTCAGCCACACTGTCAAGCGGCTGTGAATGGAAGCCATGGCTACAGTTGAGCATAAGAAACTTGTGTTTAAATACGTCACACAGCCTCATTCGCCTCCTCACCATATTTCCTCCAAAGAGCTGGGTGGAGCTTCATGGTATTCATGGAAATGGTGATTCAACACAGACTCAGCTGCACCCATCACTCAAGTGGAAGGCTGACTTTTTATTTCTTAATAAAAGTTCTTCGATGCAGTGTGATGTCAGTTCCACATGGTTTAAAGCCAGTTGTGCCAAAGTTTTGAAGTTTTCCTGTGTGTGTGTGTCCTTATACAATACACACATACAATCTGTGTGCATAGGTTCATCTACTCACTAGGGTCATCAGCTTTTTTATTGGTTAGAAAATCTCTTCATTTTGGAATAAGAGTGCAGAGTTTACCTATGAAGAGTTCAGTCTCTTTTCCGCATTCCTTTCCTTCAACTTTTGATTTGCTGCTTAGCATAGTTAGTTGCAGGTTGTTGCAAATCCATATGTTAGAAAAAGTCTGGCTTGTTTTACGTGCCCAACAGGCCCTTTCATTTTCTTCTTGCAGAGTGGTCTCTTAAATAGACGCTTGATTGATATCAGTGTACACGGAATGCAGCTTCAGTGCTGAACCTGCAGATGGTTCAGGTATATTTAAAGTCATAATAACCTTGTTAATGCTGGCCTCAAGAGATGGATTGAGGGTCCCAGACATAGCAATTATTTGTGGAGTGGAACAAGTCTATCCTTTCACTAGCCTGCCAAGCCAGGCCTTGGTTAGCAATGCCTAGCTATACATGTGGCTATTTTGGGCAGATACTGTGGATGCCAGTAGCCTTGCTATAGTGGATGTTTATTGGATGCTCTTATGAGCTCCATTATTTAGATGCTCAGTAGCCAACAAACTGGAACTACCGTCCTCCAAACTGTCAGAAGAGTTACAATTTTCCTCCATTTCCCTGGTGCCTGCCGTTCTCTTCCTGCAGCATCAGGTCCCCACTCCTTCATTCACTCGGTTTCCTGCTAGTACTGGAAGCATCTGCTTCCTGATGCTTGCAGGCTTTCCTAAATTATCTGCAAGCAAGGAGTGCAAATGCAAAAAAGAAGAAGCAGTGCTTGATCTCCTGCTGCGATCTTCTTGCTTCAATCCTTCACTTATAATTTATCCAGGAGAAATACAGCCTTCCAAGAGTCATCCTAATGGATCCTGGTTTGTATAGTTCACATGCAGCAAAAGGCAGGGGTGAGCTTCTGGTATAGGATTCTCCCATCTCCTGACACACAGAACATAATTATCATGTATACCTGTAACAGAATACAGATACCCCCAACATATGCATGCATGTGCTGTTGGAGGAGAGTTGTACAGATACCATGGACGACCAGAAAGACAAATAAGTGGGCTCCAGATCAAATCAAGCCTCCCTAGGAGTTATAATGACTAAACTGAGGCTAGCCTACTTTGGTCACATTATGAGAAGCTAAGCTGCAAGGCTGTTAAGGATAGGATGTTTTGGAGATCAATAATTCATAGAGTTGCCATAAGTTGGCAATGACTTGGTGGCACATCACACACCCACACCCCTGATGGAAGAAAAAGCCACCATACACATTTACTAATGAAACAGGGGTCCAGGATCTGAATAAATGTGTAGTTTCAATCTTGCATTCAGCTTGTACAGGCATTGAATACAATGTGAAAATTACTCAATGCATATATAAAGAAGAATCAAGCGTACATTGTATATTGGTTGTATGCGTGTTCACTGTGACTTATGAACAGGGCTTAAGTGAACATAGGAGCACTTGTGATCTTGCTGCCCTTTTTTGGTATTGATGGGGATAATCATGTGAGTTGAAGCAGTGGTTTTAGGGTGCAGATTACAGACTCCCTGGCATACATTATGCTGTTGGGGGGGGGGTGCTAACTCATGCAGCTTCACTCGGCTCATAACTTTGTGCATGGATTTCATGTCACCTGTCATCGCTAACCAAGATGTGAAGAATATCCTGCTGCTAATAAGCAATTTCTCATCGGCTTGAATTGCAAAGTGCAAGCAGTGCACTCAGTCATTTGAAGAAATGCTTGCTTTTAATTGAGCACTCAGAATTGTTTGAAATTGTAATGCACATGTTCTCTGTCAGTATGTTTTTGTTCTGCTTTCTTGTGGTTGTCCATGGCCCATCCAACCAACCCTGCCGAAAATGATATTTCCTTAACAGAGCTGCTTTCTTGTTAGAGTCTGGCTTGCCTCTCATATTCTAGTTCTACAGGCTCCTTTATCCCAAATGCATTTATTAAAGGTACAAAACACTGCCCTCCTCCATTGTTTCTGCTCACCTGTCTTTAACGGCAGTTGCTAGGAGGGAATATATGCTAAGATAAAGGACTGACCTGTGAGTAACAAACAACATTGTAAAATTCTCTGGCTAGCCAGTTTGGTGTAGTGGTTAAGTGTGCGGACTCTGATCTGGGAGAACCAGGTTTGATTCCCCATTCCTCCACTTCCACCTGCTAGCGTGGCCTTGGGTTAGCCATAGCTCTGGCAGAGGTTGTCCTTGAAAGGGCAGCTGCTGTGAGAGCCCTCTCCAGCCCCACCCACCTCACAGGGTGTCTGTTGTTGGGGAGGAAGGCAAAGGAGATTGTGAGCCGCTCTGAGACTCTTCGGAGTGGAGGGCAGGATATAAATCCAATATCATCATCTTCTTCTTCAATTAAACCAGAGGCAGCTGAAGACTTGCCACAGCAGCTCCATGCCGATGGCTGCAGGATGGTCAGAGTGAATAAGTAAAGCCTTTCCAAGCATGGAGGTGAATGGTGGGCAAAGCTTTACCTGTTGAATTTGTGCCTTGTGTGGAATAGTGGTAACCCTACTGGCATATGCAATGAGGTCAGAGTTTGACCCCACAGGTAGGGCTGAACTTTTCCCGACAGGGTGAAAGTATAGGGGTTAATACATGCCTGCCTTTGGGCTGGCAGCCAGTCACAGTGCCATTTGAAAAGAAACAGCAAAATAAATGCAAGAATAGCATGGCAGTGGCAACATCTGTTCCAAAGGAGTACACAGCTGCCTGGCCCTCAAAACATGACCCCTTGCTGCTTCTGAATTCCTAATTAGTGCTTGCAGCTAATTCAGGGCCTTTTTGGAGCCAGTCTCATTTTCAGGAGGAAAAACTATGCTGAGTTAGACAGCAGTTAAGGCTTTTTCTTTAGAAATTTGCTGAGATGCTGTACGAATACAGCCTTGCTCTAGAGCCCCAGTGTGTGGGACTGGCGCTGCTCTTCTAGCGAGGGGGAGAGAAATCAGTGCATGCTCAGAGATGCTGATGTTTTATTACTTTCAGTTTAGGATTTGCTGATACACATACTGCGTCCTTTGAACAGCTGCCTGAAAGATGTTGCTTTCCCTCAAACTGCATTGTAAAAGATGTATCTATTGAATTTTCTACATGTTATACAATTGCTGAAACAATGGAGCCTCTGTCGGGGGAAGGAAGAGAGGTGGCAGATCTACACAAATTCTGGCATGAGAAATTAGTTTTGGGGTACAGCAGAAAAATCTGGTTTGAGTCACATGCCACAAAGATTAAATTGCAACCAGAGGGAAGCAGAGCAAACAACGACATTTAAAGATAAATTCAACACAACCCCTGAACATCATCTCTATTTGTGATATATGAAATAACATGGCAACAGCAAAGCCCTCAGCTGGATAGCCCAGGCAAGTCTAATCCTGTCAGATCTCAGAAGCTAAGCAGGGATGACTGCAGTTAGTACTTGGATGGGAGACTTCCTTGAAATATCCAGTCAGGAGGACAGGAGCAGGCTATGCTCAGCCCCCTTTCTGAATATCCTCCAGGGCCCCAGTACAGTCAGTTGCCACTAGAGGTTGACATGACATTCAAGAGTAAACACACCCACTCACACAAATATACAAAAGGAAAAAATGGCAGCAGCAAGGAAATAAACAAATTGCAAACAAAATAACAAAATGGGTTCACTGGCAGCCGTGTTGGTCTTAAGGAATAGAACAAAGTTTGGGTCCAGTAGCACCTTTAAGACCAAGTTTTATTCAGCATGTAAGTTTTCATGTGCATGCACACTTCATCAGACAATGAAATGGGGTACAATGAGCAGTGCTACATATAGTTGGTGGGCAGTGGTTAAGCTTGCAAAGTAGTCATTGGGTGTTTAGAGGTTACAAAGGTGTCTATGTCTGTGTTCTTCCTTTGAAAAGGTGTTCTAAGTCCTCATGCTTGCTGAGATGCATCTGGGAGAATGTCACCTTTGACTGTTAGATTCGAGTCCAGTAGCCTTTTGACTGTGACAGTCTGCATTGGCAAAGGACAGCAGATTCTGTGCTTTAAGTGGTTACTGGGAGGCTGTCCTACTTTAAGGTTGACTGAAGTGGGGAAAATGTTGGCAGCCTGAAGGATGGACAAAACTGCCCCCCTCAGACCTCAGTTCACTGAAAAGCTCTCTTCCTTGCACAGTCCTATTTGTTTCAATAGAGCTTGTGCAGGAGAACTTCCTCGTAGGCTGTGCCCCATGTTTATCAACAGGCACAAAGCACCATCTGGCTTTTCCACCTGGGGTGGCCAGACTTCTTGCCCAGTTGTCAAAGAAAGGTGCCTTCCCAATGCATCTCTGTTTCAAAGCAACTGATACAAATCTTTCTGTTTCTTTGCAATGATACATTGTCATTGGTTTCAATCAACCTCATTTTTGTTGTAGCTGATCATTATTTTATGCATTCGCATGGAATGAGTGAAAATTTCATACTTTTTCAAGGTCATTTTTAACAGGAGAAAATCAGTGCAAGAGTTCAGGAAACAGCGCAAACGTAAGAAATAAACCCAAGAATTTACAAGCAAGAAATAAAATCAAAATGGCAGTATTCCAACTAAACCTGACTACTTGTGTGAAATTCAGTCTCCTCTCAAATTTCTGCTGACTGTTGTTCAGCAACACCCTCTCTGTTTTCACCAGGTCTTGCAGAATTCACTTCTTAGTGCAGAATTTATATATATACAAAGTATACATGCAGTACACAAAAAACACAGTGCAGTTAATTGGCTCACTTGCTTCTTGGAAAAGACAGTGTAGAAGCTTCAATCCTAGATTGTTTGGAAAAGATATCCTTATCTCTCCTGTCTGTAGCATTCTGTTGTTGTTCTGAAAAGGTGCTTGCTGGTCCCTGTTTGGTGCATCACTAAATTTAACCAAATCTGGAAGACTCCTGTCCTCTTATCATAATTAATACTTACGGTCAGGAGCAGCTGTGCCAGTCAGTGTCTGTAATAAGAAGGATAATGTCCCTCCGGCTTCCACTCATTTTCCTGATGTCTTCCGGGGGCTGGGATGCTGGAAGATTCTGTGGTTGCTGTAGCATAACAGATAAGGACCAAAAGCTAATTAAGATTATAACCATTTCTTTGGGGGTTTTCTTCAGTGGAAGAAAGGCTGGTGTGCTGCTTGATCTGAGCTTTACAATGTCCTTTAGTGCTGTTATTTCTTTGCCTCCAATCTTTCACTTTCCAGGAAAAAGTTTGGCATTTTGGCTTTTGTGCAGTTGGTGCTCGATCTACTTCCTAACTCTTCCTGGACTAGCCGAGAGTCTTTGTGCTGGCCTTTCATGCTCTTGACTGTCCTTCCCTCATCTGGCTTTCTTCTTCGTTTTCATATTATCAATTGTTAAGCATGTTAAAAATAAACATCCTTTTGTTTTCATGCCTAAACGGAATAGAAGGGGTGGGAGTAGTCAAAGCATAGAACTGTCACTATGTAGGGTTGCCAACTGGCTTGGGTGAACTCCTGGAGATTTGAGTAAAGGAGGGAGTTCAGTGGAGATGTGATGCCACAGACTGTGACCTTGGAAGCTGACATTTCCTCTGGGATAATGGATCTCTGTAGTCTGAAAATCAATTGTAATTCTGTGAGAACTGGAAGTTGGCAACACTAGCTATCAGAGCACTTGCTTGGCATGAAAATTGTCCCAGGTTCAATACCTGGCCTAGCCAATCAAAGATCACTAGTTAGCAAGTGTTTGGAAAGACCTTTCTCTAATAACTGTCAGAGTTCACACCAGTGTACTGAGCGAGACAATCTGATGATCTGGCTCCATATGTTATAGGAATAGTTGGATTCTGCCTACCCACAGCATCCTCAGCCCTCTGATCACCTCCTTTTAATAACTATGCCCTTTCTCTCCTTTAGGCAGGAGTTCTTGCTCAGAGCTCCTACCTGACATATCCTTAGCAGTGTTCTCTCTAAGCTGAGGTGGTGTGAGCTTGCTCACAATTTGTTAGCCTCCAGCTCACACATTTTTATTTTATCTCAGGAAAGATGGCCCCAGAGCAAACTAATTTATGCAGTAGCTCACAGCTTTAATGCCTGTAGCTCACAAAGTAGAATTTTTGTTCACAAGACACTATAGCTTAGAGGGAACATTGATCCCTAGCCTTCCAATATCTCTTCAAAATCCTTGTTTTTAATGAAGCCTTGACCACTGGTCTTCACTGTCAGCCAAAACAAAGTCAAAGTACACATCAGAACTCACTTTCTCCCATTAGTCTCCCTTCCTTGCCAACCTTGTCTCCACCGGCTTTTAGATTGTAAGCTTCTTGGGTATAGGCAGGGCATTTGTTGTAGAAAAAGCCCAGCAGGAACTCATTTGCCTATTAGGCCACACCCCCTGATGGCACCATTGTTTCACACAGGGCTTTTTGTGTAGAAAAAACCCAGCAGGAACTCATTTGCATATTAGGCCACACCCCCTGATGCCAAGCTAGCTGGAGCTGCGTTCCTGTGCATTCCTGCTCAAAAAAAGCCCAGGGCGTAGGAAGGCTTGTCTCTGTCTCTCAAGCAGACCCTTGTTTTCAGTCTCCAGGGTTAACAAACTGAACTAATATATTAAGATGTACTAAAACTGACATCTTACTTTACCCCTAATTTAAAAATTCTTTAGCTTGTCTTCTGAGTTTTACATGTCAGTTGCCATCTCTAAGCCTTTTCTTTTGTGACAATTGCAAAATTATATAATACGTATATATTTAAAAATGAGTCAAACCATCTTTGCTCAGAGCTGTCAAGTCTTATGCAACACCAAGAGTTTATGGGGGTTAGATTTGGTGCCTACAACCCAGCCCCTCTCTTCTGCATTGATCTCCGAGTACAGGCTTACTGTCAATCACCTGCAGAAGCCTGCGTAGGCAGTTGGGGTTCAGCAACCCACTCAGCAACAAGAGCAAGAATCATTCAACGAACCCACATCAAGGCAGAGATGGTTCATATGCAATTTAGGCATAGAGAGAGAGGAAAAATCCGGTAACAAGTGTTCATTTCTTTCAAATGTCACTCTAATTTTCTGCTTCGTGGGAGCAGACAATCGGTTCCTATGAAAAATAGGTTTCTTTATTTTTTTTTCTATAGTAAATGTAGCAAATGTTTTCTCTTTCAGCTTTCTACCTCTGTCGATCTAGATCAGTGGTTTTCAAACTATGTACTGGGGAACATTGTGGTTGCTCCAGACGCTTGGCAAGAGGCTCCTTGCTGACAGTGGGAATGTCACATGCGCATTCTTGCAAGACAGCTGCCCTACCAGGACTGATTGTCATTTGCAATATGTCGCTGTGTGGTGGGAAGTATAGATGGTAGGTTGGTGACCTGATAACATACAGTGAGACCCAGCAGCCCTGGCTGGGGCCCTGCCTGAGTGAAGTCCCAATTTTAAACAGAGGAGGTTTGTGCATATATAGAATAGGTGCCTGTGCAGTGTTTAAATTGGGCACCACTAACACCAATGTCAAAGCTTCATGTACATGCAAAGCAATCCAGCATAGACAAGACACCAGATGTGTGGAAGATAAGATCCTGTTCTTTGCATACATCTATTATCATTCTTAACTCAAGCCTGAATGCACACCCTAAGACCATCTCCTCTTTCCTGAATTCTTTGCAGTGGGAGGAGGTTTTCAAAATACAACTTTATATAAAATGCATTCCGTGGTACAAAGCTTGAAACTCACATTTCTCTTGGGTTGAAGATACCTTCTATCCCTTTTTTCCCCTTGATGAGACATCTCTGATTGGCATCAGGAAGAGGAGGAGAAGGAAGCAGCAGCAGGAGCAGCTGGCAAGGTTGCTGTCCATGGAGCCAATATGGTACACACGCTCTGCCTATGACTGTCAGTTCAGATTGGTAAAGCAGCTGTCAGTCGCCACCAGTGCTGAATGGAACTGCATGGGGGCTTTCCAGTGAGGTCAAATGTTTTTCTGTGATGGATGGGCAAAAGTGACAGCACATATTCAACAGCTGGCATTGTGGTTCTTTGCTTTTGCTGTATGGTAAAACAAAATAATTGCTTTTGCTGTATGTAAAAACAAAATAATTGCAAGAAGGAATATTTGAGGAAGGGAAGGCAGCATGGTATAGTCTGCTCTTGTCAGATCTTGGTACTGGGAAGAGAGACCATCAAGGAAGGCTCTGCAGAGGAAGACAATGGCACCTTTGCTTCTCGCTTGCTTTGAAAACCCCTTGCTGTGGTCTCCATGTGACTTGACGGCACTTTACAGGTACACAGAGGGTTATTTGCAAAGCTGTAGAGTCACTTTGCAGACTGATAATTTTCAAACAAAAGGGAGTCAAAATGGAGCATTAGATTCTCTCAAGGACTTCAGAGAAGAGTTCAGCTTTCTATGGAAAACTGAAAACTCTGATTTCTTTGTGTGCTGCAAATTTTCTCTGAGAAGAAAGGGGCATAATACTTTCCATATGGAAACCGTAGGAAAAACAGGGCAGCTTCAGCCTACCCCACACATAGTATTGTCATCCCAGGCTGCTTGAACAAAAGCACAAGAGGGATATGCAGCTGTGATGTTCTTTAGCATCTCTGGCCAGGCTACCCTGTATGCCTCTGTTGCTGGTTGCTATGCAACAGAGGCTGAGTTGCTTGCCTTTGTGTCCTCCCATACTCATATGACCAGTTCAGGACTTCTAACTGCCTCCATGAAGAATGCCCCCAAACTACTCTCTGAACCACTATATAATCAGATTGCTATTCATTTCCCCTGGGTGATTCTCACAAGTAAACCGGCTCATTCTGTACCCACCTGAAAATGGTACGTGTCAACATGTTCACATGGGGTCAGACATGACTTTTCCCATGCAGTTCATCCTTCGAGGCCCTGTATATAGGTTGTTAAGCGACAGAAGCTCTGGTATAAGGCAGAGAACAGCCACCTATACCTTGAAAAGGGCTCAAGATTTCCAGCACTGAGGCTGATAGGAAGCAAATGGAGGAATTCGTTTCAACCATCTTTGTTGTGCTCATTCACAACCACCTTGTAGGTAATTGTTTATTTCCAGGTAATTGTTTATTTCCAATTGGTTCACTGAGAGAATACACTGTCCCCTGTTTCTGCTTGCCTTTGGTCTGTGTGCTATCATGAAGCACAGCTCTGTGGCCTACTCCACGCCATTCTTGCTTTTAAAGCATGCCCTGTTGGTCAGGACAAGCTAAGTAGAAGAAGTGGAGCGAACAGATGAGCATTAATTTTAATGTTGTTAGATACGACCAGCAGGTAATTAGGTGAACATTTCCTGTTCACTGCCTTTCCTACTCTCTCAGCCCAATACATCAATCATTAAAAACTGACAGGATTTTGCTTTGCCCACTAGGATGGATTTTTTAGGAGTAACTGCCCTTGGAATGCTGCACTAGAAACCTCTGATTCTAAAATCAGAATCCTTTATGCAAAGTTATATACTACCGTTTCACACACAGCTTACCTCGCAGTCACAATCCTGTTCCCTCCGCAGCGTCTGGTCGGCTTTCCCACCATCTGCGCCGAAGTTACAGGAAGTGCCGCGGCTTTTGCGTAGCAAACGTAAACTGCTAAAACCCAGTTTACGTTTGCTACGCAAAAGCCGCGGCACTTCCTGTAACTCCATAGAGTCCACCCTTCAAAGCAGCCATTTTCTCCAGGGAAGCTGATCTCTGTCAGCTGGAGATCAGTTGTAAAAGTGGGAGATCTCCAGGTCCCACCTGGAGGCTGCAACCCTACTAGGTAGGCTAAGAGGCAATACGCCTCCAGATTAGGGATGCCAGCCTTCAGGTGGGATCTGAAATTACAGCTCATTTCCACACTACAGAGATCAGTTCCCCTGGAGAAAATGGATGCTTTGGAGGGTGGATTCTATGGCACTGTACCCTACTGAGCTCCCTGTCCTCCCCAGGCTCCATCTCCCAAGCTCCAGGAGTTTCCCAACCTGGATCTGGCAACCTTACTCCCCCCTCATCCCCCACCGGTGGCAAGGAGGAACCTGGCAACCCTTCTTGAGACTGTCAGCATTACAGAAATTATTAAATTTGTGCACTGGACCTTATTCAAGGCAGTGTTGTAAATAATATATGTGTTGCCTGTTACAGGCATCTATGTAGTTTTTAAGCAGACGTTTTGTAAAGAATCTACATCAAACCCCAGTTACAGTAAATATAAACAGAACCTTCTGCAGATTTTACAGGGACAACGAACCTTTTGTCACAGAGATGACTGCAGAGCCAGTGGTTACAGCACTGGACTAGTTTCTGAGACACCCAGGTTGGAATCCCCACTCAACTATGGGAGCTTGCTAGGTGACCTCGGGCTCTCTCTCTCTCTCTCGGCTTGACTTCGCGAACGAAGATTTAAGAAGGGTGCAGTAGTCCACGTCTGCTGCAGGCTCGCTGGTGGCTGACAAGACCAATGCGGGACAGGCAGATCCGGCCACAGTGGCTGCAGGGAAAAGTCTGATTTGGGGTTGGTGCTGTAGCAGTGCGATTCTTCCTCAATCTCCTTTTGTCCTCAAGACCAGCTATGCGTGCGTTCTCAAAGGAAGAGACAGCCTGGTGGGTGGTGTGCCTCCATGCTTTGCGATCTGAGGCTAGGTCAGACCACTGGTTATGGTTGATGTGACACGTGCCAAGGGATTTCTTCAAGGAGTCCTTGTACCTCTTCTTTGGTGCCCCTCTATTTCGATGGCCGGTGGAAAGTTCGCCATACAGAGCAATCTTGGGAAGGCGATGGTTTTCCATCCTAGAAATATGCCCTGCCCAGTGCAGCTGCGTCTTCAACAGCAGTGCTTCGATGCTTGTAACCTCCGCCCTCTTGAGGACTGCAGTGTTGGTCACAAAGTCACTCCAGTGGATGTTGAGGATGGTGAGAAGGCAGCGCTGATGAAAGCGCTCAAGGAGTCGCAGGTGATGACGGTATAAAACCCACGATTCGGAGCCGTAGATGAGGGTTGTCATCACAACCGTAGACCTCGGGCTAGTTACACTCTTTCAGCCTAACCTACCTCATAGCTTGTTGTGAAGATAAAAACAGAGGAGGGGAGAATGATATAAGTTGCCTTGAGAAAGGCAGGGTGGAAAGAAAGTAAATAAAGTTACCAGAACTACAATGGTGGAGGCCAGCCCTCTGATAATACTTTTTGTGGGATAAGAGAGTTCCAGCAGTCAATAGGGTAGGGGGATAATCTCATCCTTAAATAATTGGAGGGGGGTGTTCCCTTATTCTCCCATTATTTCATTCCATCTCTGTCTTCTTCTCATTCCCCCCCATCTTTTTTTCTCTTTCATCAATCCCTTAGTTTCTCTTCACTAACCCTTCTTTCCTTCCTGTCTGTCACTGTTCATTCTCATTTTCTCTTTCCTGTTTCAAAAAGCTCAGGGCCAGGAAGCAGGCAATGAGCCAGTATAGATGTTTGTACAGTTAGTAGCAGAGACAAAAGCTTAAAATAAACCTTTGTGCAGACTGCTGCATTGGTACCCCTCAATATAATTGCCCCAAGCAATCGCTTGGGCTATTTGTGCAGTTGGACTGTCCCTGCCTGGTGCAGCAGCGTGTTGCCTGACCAGTGAAGGTGCAAATTCATTTTGTGCCTCTAGCCAGCAATTCTTTGCTGGCCTTTAAGTACCAAAATAACAAGGTAATTTCCTGCTTGGGCCATGTTAAGTAGGATTTCGCTCTAACAGAGGATGATTACAAATGCCAGGAAATATTCAGGCCATATATCTGCCTTGATTATGGAACCACTCAGCGCTAAAAGAGCCGAGCCTTTTGCATAAGAGGAAGCAGCTCTCAATGCTGGGCATAGAATTAGGTGCTCCACAGTTTAAACAGTGCCAGAAAGCAATTTATTTTCTGAGCCCACAAAAATCATTTTCTGGACCAGTGGCCAGGTGGGGACAGGAAAGATGACAATTTCTGTATATCCCAATGAAAGGCATCTAAAGGTACAATATCATGCTAGACATTTCAACAAGAATTACAAATTGGCAGGATTCTATGGAGTCTAAACTACACTGGAGCAATAGTTGAGGGGCTCTTCCAATGTTTTCTTCAGCACTGAGAAGCTGCCATGGGAGGGGTGGTGGTGGTGGAGCCGGTCTGGGTAAGAGTTACAGTACCCAGCAAGGGGAGGTCAACTACTTATCCCTCAGTTCTCTTAATGAAATCAATGCTCTTTGAATTGCTGAGAGCAGAAGTTGGGGGGGAAGTTACAAAGCGGGCATTTGTTTTGTTCCACCCTGTCCCCTTTAATAGAAGCTTGGCGAAGTGATTTTTATTTGCAAATTGGTATGTGCATGTTGGAAGGGCACAGCCTTGTCCCAAATCCCCCCTCCAGATTTGTAACATTATAGAAAATCTTGGTTCATCTGATCCTGTATTCAGGGAATTTTCTTTGTAGAACCCCCCCCCCCAGCAGGAACTCATCTGCATATTAGGCCACATCCCTGACATCAGCATTGTTTCACACAGGGCTTTTCTTGTAGGAAAAAGTCCAGCAAGAACTCATTTGAATATTAGGCCACACCCCTTGATGCCAAGCCGACTGGAACTGTGTTCCTGTGTGTCTCTACTTTAAAAAAAAAAAAAGCCCTGCCTGTATTTCCTACATATCATTTAGTTTTTTTACCTTTAGGGTCAAAACTAGCATGATGAAGTTCAATGATCTGCCTGTTTATAAGAGGTAAATAGTGCATGCAAGTGACCCCAATTTGGTTCATAATCACACAAAGTGGGGGAAGATGAGGTTTAACCCTTCAGCTCGCACTCAATTTCTTTGATTGGATCAGAGCTGACCATGCTATTATTTGCCTTTTAAAGGTGAGGGGTGGATGGGACCTCTACAAAACTAACAAAATGCAAGGAGTGCTGTTTTGATTGGTGAAACTGAACAAGAAATGAAAGCTGAAATCTGTTTTCCCTTCCTTGCGTGACCCTTGATCTCAAAATTATGGTTGCATGCAGGTACAGTTTGCCTCAGGCTCTTACACATGGGCAGTGATCTGTGTTTTTTGTCATGTTTGCTTTGGCATGATGGGACCAGTCCAGGTTGGGGAAATGGCATGGGGCTGAAGGCTTAAGCCCTTTCTCCCATAATTCCATGGTCTTCATTTAAATTAGGCCCCTATACACTTGGGAAATGTCTGAATGTTGGCATCAAAGCCAGGTCAGGAGAACCCTGACTCTACTTGTTACCAATCATAGTGTGTAGTCTGAACCTTAGAAAAGAACTAAAAGTACAAACCAAACACAACAGGAATATTATTCCTAAAAGCAAACAACCAAAGGCTCTAGAAAACCTCAATTTATAAAACCTAGATTCAAAAGCAGTTCTAAAAAGAGCAAAATGACAAATGTAGCAAGACAGTTCAAAAAGCAGCATAAAAGCACTTTTATAGGCTCCATAAACAGTTTAAAACTTCAGAACATAAAAATCTAAGAAATAAACAGGATACATAAAATCAATCCACCAGCTTCTTTAGGGCAAGAGTAGGGAGAAATTAACAGCCAGTTTGAAAAACAAAGATGCCTTTATTGGGCAAAGAAAACTCTGAAGAATCTGTGCCAGCCGCTTAGTGTGAAGGGAGGGCTTCCACACTTGTAACTGTGCATAATTTGCATGCTGCAGTTTTTGCACGTATGAGATGCTACATGGACTTACAGTTAGGTCTGTGTCTGTTGACACCTTATAATAAGGGCCATTCATATTTACTGAGGCCTAACTTACACATTGATCAGGTTATGGATGTTCAGTGCTTGAGGATAAAATTCTTCTAAGTGTTCCTCAGGGCTCCAGTCTGTGTGCACTTATTTATTTAGGTGTTGAGAAATTAAAACAGCCCAAAAGCAAACTGAGTCAAGTTCCTGCTCCTGGCAGCTGGTCATGCCGCAAGAGCAGCTTGGCTTGGATCCAGCCAGCAGCGACCATCAGGGACAGACTAGGGAGGCCGAAACAGCCCTGGCAAAGGGCCCCACCCCTGGCCCCACCGCCTTGAAAGAGAGAGGGTGGCAGAGCTGGCTGAAAGTGAGGGCTGCTGCCTTGCAACATCATTTCCCACCCACCTTACATGAAAGCAAGGGCTGTCAGCTAAGCCCCCCACCTTATGTGAAGCAAGGGCTACCAATTAAGCCCATCAGTCTTGTGTGAAGTGAGGGCCACTGACCTGCAGCAGCTCCAGCAACTCGAGTCTTGCCTTATTTGGAGCCAGGTCAGCACTTTTGTGAAGGAGTGGCCCCATAGGTGGTTGGCCAACTGGCACATTTCCTGGGGGCTATAATGGCCAATCTTTCCCCAGTTACCACTAAGTATTTAGGTTTATGCTACTACACAGGAGCCAGCAAGAGGAAAACCTCTGCCCATCACTGTGATCACCACTGGGTAGGGATGCCTGTCTGCAGGTGAGACCTGGGGATCCCCTGGAATTCCAGATCATCTCCAGATTTCAGAACTAAGTTCCCCTGAAGAAAATCAATATTTTTCAGGGTGCACTCTATGGCATTGCACCCCACTGAGGTCCCTGTCCTCCCCAGGTTCCATCCCCAAATCTCCAGGAGTTTGCCACCTTGGAGCCAGCAACCCTACCCCTCATCCCCTGCCAGTAGCCAGGGGAGATCTGGCAGCCCTATCACTGGGGCTCATGTCAGCTTTCTCCAGAGCCAATAGCCCACTAGGAACTTTCCCAGTAAGCTGGAGTGCAGTCTGTCCCTGGTCACACAAACTTTGTATTTGTTTTACTTAAAAATTTTTTACTGCCCTTCCCGATAGCTGGGCTGAGGGCAGTTCACAGCAAGTGAAGATAAAACCAAATTAAACGATCAGTAAGAGCGTTGCAATTTCCTAAAAGCGAGATGGTGTTGATTCCTGGTGGTGCCACTATCTTGCAGTGGGAGTGGAAGTGGGAGTGCCGGATAAAAACTGTAGCCGTCAGCCAAATACCTGATGGGACATCTCTGCCTTGCAGGCTCTGCAGAACTATAGTAATTTCTGCAGGGCCTGGATAGAATTTGGCAGAATCCCACCAGATTGGAGCCAGGGCAGAGAAGATCCTGGCCCTGGTTGAGGACAGCTGGATGTTTCTTGGACCAAGGACCACCAGCAGCTGTTGAACAGAGTGCAATGCTCTCTTGGGGGTATACCAGGAGAGGCTGTCCCAGAGTTATGTGGGTCCTTGGATGTTAAGGACCTTAAAGGTTATTACAAACACCTTGAACCTGATCTGGTACTCCACTGGGAGCCAATGCAGCTCTCGCTGTGCACATGTTCCCCTGGTTTGACTTGGTTTCTTTAGAATTGATGACTGGGGGCTGGGTATCTGAACCAGCTGTGCTGAGAATTATTTGTATTGCAGATGATGTGAGGTAGCACAATAGTTCTGAGTCTTGTATTTGCAATGCTCCATTCATACATGGGAGTCATTACTTGACAGTGGAGTAATTGAGACAAAGATATTTATGTAAAGGGGTGGGGGGAACCAGCACCAGGGTGCTTTCATCTGCTACTATTAAGTAGAAAGTAAAGTTGGCCACTTCACAATCCCATATCAAAGCTCCCTCTGCTAGTTTCTTTTGGCAAGCCTGATCAATTATATTGGGATTTGGGACTGCACATTCAGTTATTGATTAATAGATATTCTCAGAGAGCCTGCTGTTCTGGAAAGAGGAAGCAGAGATGTTTGTTGTAGATGTGAATATTTTTTTCCAGGGCAGAAAGGGAAGATGCTGAAAGGAAAGAGAATGCCTTTGTCTCTCTTCTGCTCATTTGCTGAAATGTTTAAGTAGCAACCCCTATCTTAAAATTCAGGATTTCAAATCTGGAGAATATGGCATCCAGCATTTCACTTCTACGTCAATCCAAGCACCTTCTGTGGTTGTTTGCTTACTAATGAAAGCAGCTGGCCAAGAATAGTCATTATTAGTCTTATGGAGTTGTTTGGGAAGAGCTGACACTGTTGTTTTGGGGTTCAGTTTCTCCTTGGAGTCATCTTTGTCTCATTTAGCTTAGTAACAATTACTGTGAAAGCTGGGCTATTTATTGTTTTAGGCCAGTGGCTGAGACTATCATTTCCATAACTAATTATGCATGAAACAAGTCTGTGCTGTTCAACACACTCTCTCACACACACGGACAATCCTTTGAAGTTTCCATAACGGTATCTCAACAACTGAATAATTAAGGACATATATTCTTGCTTTGATGTTAAGAAAGCCCCCTTTCCCCAGCTACAACATGAGGAAGATTATGAGTCACTCTCTTCCTTTCTTGACTATTGTCTTTTTCCAAATAAGGAAACAAAAATGCCTGATGAAAATCTATTGTTGTTGTTCATTTCTGTACCGCCATAGCTGAAGCTTTCTGGGCAGTTTACAAGTAAGATGCAAAATTATCAACCTGTGAGTTGTTCCCAGAAACTGCAAAAGTGGCCTGTTCTGTGTATTGACAGGTGAACCCCAGTTGTGGGATTTTGTTTTAGCTGTAGAGAAAATGTGCCAGCAGCTCTTAGAGACTCTATTGGTTAGCTTGGGTGTTTGTAGATGGCACACAGGAGGACCACCAGCCGGACGAGGCAACTGTTGCTAGAGAGGTTTTTAAAAAGCTCACAATCTCACATTTACTGAATTTCACTTCATCCTAGGACTGCCAACTCAGAATTGGGTCCTGATAATGATGGTGGAGCCTGGTGAGGTTGGAGTTTGTAGAGGGGAGGGAGGTCAGTAGAGCTGTGATGCCCAGGTATAGAGTCCACCCTCCAAAGTTGCCCTTTCCTCTAGGGAAACAGATTTCTATAGTCTAGAGATCAGCTTTAATTCTAGGAGAACTCCAGGCCTGACCTGAAGGTTGGGAACTATGTAGCAGACCGTTGATTCCAGCTCATGAATAATTTTTCTACAACAAATCTGTTAAGTTTTTAAGGTGTCACAGGACTCCCTTTTGTTTTTGTAAAGGAAAAGAAGCTGAGCACTTCTGTGCGCATTCTGAATAGCATCCCTCCTTGTTAAGAGCTGTCTTGATGAATAGTTCTGGCAAAACTGCAAGCTTGCATGCTGGGTTGTGTTAAAAAAGGCAGTTTGCAGTTTTTAGCTATTGACCCAAAATCAAACCAGATGACATGCTACGAGTTACTATCTTTAAAATTCAGTCATCAGGCTGCCTGATTCCAATTGGAATGGCAGTACGATGGGGAAGAGGGAGCTTAGGGTTTCCAGGGCACTATTTTCCTGACTTGTAATGGCTCCAGGGAGCTGCCATTTGCTCCATTTGGTAAACCTATAGATACCTGTATATTTCCCCAGGAGGGTGAATGCCACCTCCCTGGGGACATTTCAGCTTAGGAAAATGGTGCAAAGGAGAATGCTTAAACTCCCCTCTCTTTGTGCCATAGTCCCAGTAAGAACTGGGTTTCTGTGCACCCAATACCTGCATTTAAAGAAACAGTTATGTAGCTCCCAGCACCGTGTCTGATTTGACCCAAGAGGTTACAGATGATGGGTGAGAAAGGCCTCTGTCTGGACTAGGCAGACCAGCGATCCGACTCAGTAGGAGAAAACTTCACAAGTTCATCACTTTGCATTTGTATCTCAGCTGCCAGTTTAACCCTTGGATAATTTTTTCACAAAGCATGCTAGTTCCTCTCCCCCCACCTCCCCCCGCCAATAGATGGCCACATGTGAGCACATATCCTCCTTACTAATG
Organism: Heteronotia binoei; assembly: GCF_032191835.1. NCBI lineage: Eukaryota > Metazoa > Chordata > Lepidosauria > Squamata > Gekkonidae > Heteronotia > Heteronotia binoei. Next base: position 45,695,926 of record NC_083233.1, read on the forward strand.
AAGCTCATAGCGTTAGGACTCAGGAGTTGCAAAATTTATTACAGTGGTTATACCCTTATAAATGTTTCTAGGTAAAAAAACAACACATACACATGGACACAATTTATTTCCTTGCTACTGAGCCTGGGGCAGCAATGCCTGGTTTAGCTTCTCTCTTTACAGTAGCTCGGTTTAACCAGTACCTTGGCTTCATCTGGTTCTTCTTGGGCTTTGTGTTGGCTGTATCACACTTGGGGCCTGATCACAAACCAAAGGGAGTACTGATTTGTGTCCTGCTCTTCCTCCTTTCTGTGGATGCCAAAGCATGAACTCAGACATCCAAGGAAAAATCAATGGGGAAAAGGCCATTTGAGTAATAATCTTTATTGCCAGAAGCATTTATTTATGCCTTGAAGGGTGAGAAGGCAACACGGTCCATTAAAGCACGTTCTCCAGGATGATGCCAAGCCAATCTGTGCATTTATTTGCATAATGATTTATGCCGGGTTATTACTAAAAGCCTAGAACAGTGAGCAATTAAACTTTAGCTGGGACAATGGGATAATTTAATACACTAAATGGAGTCTCGTTTGCAGAAGCATTGGTTGTGAACTGCAAATGGCCAAATATAACATTGGGATCATGATAAACACTACTTGTGCGAGGACTATGGGATTACATCCACGTCAGACATTTTGAATAAAGAAGGTTATGCGTGACAGGAAGGTGTTCAAGTATCATGGTAGGAGTGAGGAAAAAGTGAGGTTACTTTTTTGTTTCCATGGAACGAAACACTTTCCTAGAAGCATTTTTTAAAAAAATACTTCCTTGGTTCAATTTGTTCTCTGTATTTTTAAGCATGGGAAGTGTTTTAATGGTGCATAAAAGGTGTACACATATATGAAGCTGCCTTATACTGAATCAGACCCTTAGTCCATCAAAGTCAGTATTGTCTACTCAGACTGGCAATGGCTCTCTAGGGTCTATGCTGAGGTTTTTCACATCTATTTGCCTGAACCCTTTTTAGTTGGAGATGCCAGGGATTGAACCTGGGACCTTCTGCTTACCAAGCAGATGCTGTACCACTGAGCCACTGTCCCTCCCAAAATTATGTTGTTCAACATAAATTATGTTGTTCTTTGTACCAAGACTGTGGGGGCTGCTTCACTTAACACAGCTTCCCAATCCCTACACTATGGGAGTCACTTCAGTCTCAAAACTACATTTAATTTTCCAAGTCTTCACTCAGGATGTGCTGCATGTGATGGGCATCAATATTGCAAGCCTCCATAGTGGGACTTCAGAGAAACACACCACACTTCAGGGACCAGCACTATACCTTGAGTCTGAGCAATTGGCAGTAGATGGGCAGGGAAACCCTGAAAGAGGATTTAAAAGGACAAGCTCTCTGTGTACCCAAGGAGACCAACAAATAAGTGTCATAAAGCAAATGGGGAAGTTTTTAAATTCAATAGAACTCTTAGACTGGAAGTTAAGCAAAGAGCTACTGCCTTCCTCCTCTTTTTGTGGAGACAAGGGGATTCCTGGACATGGTGCAAGTCCTACTCTGCAGTCTTCAAGAGTTTTAAGACAGAAAGGAGGGAGACCTGTTGCAGACCTCATGAGGCTAGACCCTACTTGGTGCCATAAGATCTCTGGAAATAGCACCAAGAGGCAGTGGCCTTACTGCCTTTGAAAATCATCTGACAAAGTTGGCTGCTGCTGTAATCCACAAAGACATATGCTGGAATAATAAATTGTTAGTCTTCAAATGCTTTCATTTATAAACCTTTAAAGACTTCCATTTATAAAAGCAAGCAGTAATTTGTACCTGCATGCAGTACTGATCGGAGACCTTGCAACCCAATTTCAAATCAGCAGCACTATGTTTCTGCTTTTGGACTGAGAACAATTGCTGCTTCTTAGTCCAAGCAGAACTTGCTGCAGCAGGAACAGCCTCCAAACTAGTGGTTTTCTTCAGCCTTTCTAGACCTGTGCCAGGAGTCCCAGGACCCGTCTTCAGCTGCTGGATGGGACCTACTAAGCTGAAACCACTTGGCATTACAGGAAGAGATGGGACAGAGTTCTGACTTCCCCAGGATCAGGACCAGGATAGTGGGCAACTGACCAAAAGAGCCAGGATGGGAAATATATGACAATAATAACATTTATAATAACATTTTATAACATTTTATTTATATCCTGCAATCCCCACCGAAGCAGGCTCAGGGCGGCTAGCAACATAATCAGTCTGTACAATGAGTTATACAACAAATTTAAAAATCAACATTCAACTTAAAACATTCCAATTTAAAATTAACATTTCTGGTGCTATTCTATTAGATGCAAGTATGTATGATGGCGGAATCACTTAAGACGAGTCCATCAGTCATTCAGTCAGGTAAAGGCCATCCTAAAGAGGAAGGTCTTGCAGGCCCTGCGGAACTGTTCAAGGCTCCGCAGGGCTCGCACTTCTTCCGGGAGCTGGTTCCATAGGTGTGGAGCTGCAATGGAGAAGGCCCGTGTACGAGTATTCTTTAATTTTGCCTCCTTTGGCCCGGGGATAGTCAGTTGGTTCTTCCCCATTGACCTCAGTGCTCTCTGGGGTTCATATGGGGAGAGACAGTCCTTCAGGTAGGCAGGTCCTCGACCATATAGGGCTTTAAAGGTAATAACCAGCACTTTGTAGTGAACCCGGTATACAACTGGCAGCCAGTGCAGTCCGCGTAGCCCTGGCTGTATGTGCTCCCATTTCGGGAGCCCTAATAACAGCCTAGCCACCGCGTTCTGCACCAGCTGCAGCTTCCGGGTTCGGCACAGAGGCAGGCCCATGTAGAGGGCAATACAGTAATCCAACCTTGAGGTGACCGTTGCATGGATCACTGTTGCTAGGTCCCGACGCTCTAGGAAGGGGGCCAACTGCCTTGCCCGCTTCAGATGAAAAAACGCCGACTTGGCAGTGGCTGCTATCTGGGCCTCCATTAATAATGAAGGCTCCAGTAGAACTCCCAAGCTCCTGACTCAGTGTGCCGCTGTCAAAGACCGGGAGAGGAATTTCTCCTCCCAGAGCACTGCGACCCATGCAAAGGACCTCTGTCTTCGTTGGGTTCAGCTTCAACCTACTCGGCCTAAGCCAACCTGCCACAGCCTGCAATGCCAGGTCCAGATTCCCTGGGACGCAGTCAGGCCAGCCGTCCATTAGCAGATAGAGCATGACAAGCATGAGGAGATGTACTGTGGCAAGCAACAGCTAGGCAGCAATAGAGCCACAGGGGAATCCCTCCCGGTCTTGCTGCTGCTCTCAGCTTGCATGCAGAGTGGCAGGCAGTGCAACTTCCTTTCTCCATGTAAGTACATTAGCAACAGGTTCTTCCAAAATGCAAGAAAAATCTGGTGGCCTTATAGGGGTTTATGAGCCATCTGAGGCAAGGCCAATGGTTGCCAGCTCTGGTTTGAAAAATATCTGGAGATTTTGGAGGTGAAGCTTGATGAGGGCAGGGTTTGGGAAGAGGAGGAATTTCAGTGGGGTGATTCTGATATAGCAGGGGTCCCAAACCCCCGGGCCATGGCCTGTTTTCCATGGGCCATGCAGCCTCGTTGCCCCCTCCGCGGCGCCTTCTCCTCCCCCCGTTTTCTCCTCCACCCCCCACACAGCCTCCCCGCCTCCTCCCCCCTCCCACCAATTAGCTGATCAGCCGGGAAAGCCGCTACAGCAGCTTCAAGTGACGCTGCCCTTGCCTCCTCCTCAAGTGGGAAGGAGGCAAGGGCAGCGTTGCTCATCACTGCTGCCAGCCGCCCCTCCTTTCCCTTCCCGTCCCTTTGCCTCCGGCCCCCCCCCCCCCTGTGTCTGGGCTCTGCAGCCGCGGTGTGCCTGCCTCCTCCTCTGTCACCTCTTTCGCTTCCCTTCCTGTTGCCTCCCCCCCCCACTCTGCTGGCCACGGCGTGTCTGCTTCCTCCTCTGAGCCCACCACCCACCCCCTCCTTCCCTTTCCTTCCTGTCCCATCGCCTCCCCCCCCCCGCCCACCCTGGTGGAGGTGGCAAGCTGTGATTGCAGGTGGGAAGGGGGAAGGCGATGGAACGGGAAGGGAAGGAAAGGAGGGAGTGAGCACCATGGGCCCGGGGAGGGGGGTTTAAAGCACTTTGGGGGGTGCCTGCCTGGGGCCCCCAGCTGCCACTGGCTGCAGCAGTTTCCCCCTTGCAGCTGTTTGGCGGGGGCAGCGGATTGGGAGGACTTCACCACTGGGAGGACTTTAGCGGGCTGAGGCTAAATCTGGCGAAGACAGAGGTCCTTTGCCTGGGTCGTCGGGGTCCGGGGAGAGAAATCCCCCAGCCAGCTTTTGATGGTGCGCCGTTGATAGCGGTGAACAGGGTCAAAAGCCTGGGGGTACTATTGGAGCCCTCCTTAAAGATGGAGGCTAAAATAGCAGCCACTGCCAAGTCCGCATTTTTTCGTCTTAGGCAGGCAAGGCAGCTGGCCCCCTTCCTGGAGCGTGACGATCTAGCAACAGTGATCCATGCTACGGTCACCTCGAGGTTGGACTACTGCAATGCCCTCTACATGGGGCTGCCCTTGTGCCGAACCCGGAAGTTGCAGCTAGTGCAGAATGCCGCGGCCCGGCTGTTATTGGGGCTCCCAAGATGGGAGCACATTCGGCAGGGGCTCTGGGTTCTGCACTGGCTGCCAATAATATACCGAGTCCGGTACAAGGTGCTGGTTATTACCTTTAAAGCCCTATATGGCCTAGGACCTGCCTACCTGAAGGACCATCTCTCCCCACATGTTCCCCAGAGAGTACTGAGATCGGGAACCCAAAATCTTCTCGTTATCCCCGGGCCAAAGGAAGCCCGCCTAAAATCTACCAGGGACAGGGCCTTCTCTGTTATGGCCCCTTCCTGGTGGAACCAGCTGCCGGAAGAAATGAGGGCCCTGCGGGACCTTGCTCAGTTCCGCAGGGCCTGTAAGACAACCCTCTTCCGGCTGGCTTATAACTAACTGGCACAAGAAACTAAGTGTAGTTCTATTAGACTTCTGTTATCCCTAATGTTTTAATGTTTTAAATGTTTTAACTATGTTAAATGCTTAAACTTAATATTTTTATGTTGGATTTTATGTTGTGAGCCGCCCTGAGCCACTTGGTGGGAAGGGCGGGATATAAATCATAAATAAACTAAATAAACTAAAAACCACCCCTTTCCAGCCTTAAAGTGGAGAAAACGGGGGTGGGGGGAGAGGTGATGAGGCTGCATGGGGGGGGTGAGGGAAGAAAACGGGAGGGGGGGGAGGAAGATAGATCCAAGTAGGCAGCCGTGTTGGTCTGAAGCAGTAGAACAAAGTAGGAGTCAAGTTGCACCTTTAAGAGGTGGCGAGGCTGCGGGGGGAGGAGAGAGGAGGAAAATGTGGGGAGGAGGAAGTGGTGAGGCTGCGTGGGGGGCGAGGGAGGGAGGAGAAAAATGGGGGAGGAAAACAGGAGGGAGGAGGTGCCTGGAGGGAGAAGGCCGAATTGGGTCCCCCCACCCTGCCTGCTCTGACCCTGGAGCCGGTCCCTGGGGCCAAAAAGGTTGGGGACCATTGTGATATAGGAAAGCTTTAATTCAAACAAAAGAGTTTTAAGAACAGGAAAGGGTTTTTGGAGGGGGGATAGAATGATCGGAGACGGTCCTCTTTCACAAGTTGTAGTGCTCCAAACTCCAACCAGATGATCAGCTCAGCTGTCGCACTAAAGATTTCCTCTGAATTCTATATAGATTTTTCAAGAGCAGGAAAAGATCAGTTGCGATTTCCAAGGATACACTGACCTGGCTAGGGGTGGGAACTTTGCCAAAATCAATAAAGCTCTGAACCACAGAGTTCAAGTGTGTGTTTCCTGGGTTTGCTGAGCTATTGTGAATGGAAGGTACCCTTGAGCAAAGAACTGTGTGAGCTATGCCAGCTGGATCCAAGAGCAGGACCACAAAGCTGTGTTAGGGAAAGAAGTTTAGTTTAGCTGGGTGAAGGAATTCTTTCTCTGCTGCCTTTCTTGCTTCTTCTTTAGTTGTCGTTAAGCCTGTTTTTTGTACATTTGCCAAGTGCACACTGTTTGAAATCCATCATGACAGCTGCTGCATCTCCACTCTGTACAAGCCAATCAACTTCTTTGCATCTTTACTTTTGCATATGGCTACCAAGTGTTCCGCAGCAATTTGAGGGCAAGCTCCAATAGCTTTTGCACTCTTTTCTTTTCTCACCTCTTGCTTTTTTGTTTTTAAATGAAGAAGTCCACTAAATAAAGTTTAAAACTTTGTTGGGATTGTTTACACATCTCAGATTCATCAATCAATTTAGGCAATGCCGTCCTTGTGATACAGGAGGGAGGGACCTCATTATGTCTGTCTGGAATTACTATGCAGAGTGAACTAACCCATTTACAGTGACCTTGGAAATTAACTGGAGTAACATCATTGGATTGCAGGTTCTGTCATCCAGAAGCTTTTATCGAAGGAGGAAGTGTCCCCCCAGCACATGGCCTTAGACTTCTGGCAGAGAGTCCCTGCTGCAAGAAGTTTTCAGTGTAAAACCTGACACAGTGGAGGCCACAGAGGGAGAAAAGGAAGGTGGGAGTGAGGTTAAACAAGAGAAGACTATCATTTGATATAATCAAGGGAGGTAGGCCTGTGCTTTGCTGTGATACATTTTTTAAAATTCCCCCATCCCATGTTAAATGCTGAGCTATTGTCCAGCTCAAACAGAGAAGATTGTTCACACCCTGCAGATCAGAATGATGAACAAATCACGTCCAATTGCTTCAGGGTCATGGGTTAATAGGATCACAAATCTTGGGCATAATTCCTCATCAAGCCACAATAAAAGCTGTGATCTCCCATTTAAGATGTCAGCTTTATGGCTCCAGCAGTGTTTGTCAGAAGGAAAAAGTGACTTACAGCCAATTTGTGAATTGTGAAAAAAGGGTAACCTTTCAGTAATGGCTTTGATGGAATTTGCTTACGTCTGTTTTGCATAATTAATAAAAACCCATTTTGAGGCAAGTTAGCTTCATCATCACTGCACACAGAGGGCTTTGTTTTGGCTGGCCAAGGCTGCCAAGAGCTATAACAGGGGATGTTTTTTCATGAGATTTAGTGTGGAGGATGCAGGCAGTTCAGGGGGGATGCCTCTGATTTATGGCGATATGGATTGAGGCAACTGCCAACAGCAATATTCCCCTTCGAAAGGAAAGCTGTCCGACATTGTCTCAACGGCGTCGCCATGGAAGCATGATTGTCCACTCTTTCTATAGACAGGATAAAAGCTGATAGAAAATGAATGATTAATGCAGAAAGCCAAGGCAGTGTCATCTCATTAAATGTGTGAAGATGGCTGTTCTATCCAAACACTGTGGGCTGGAAAACAAGCCACGTCATTGCTCCCCTTTTGGACCAAGCATCATTGCAAGCTTTTCCATGCCAGTTAATTATTGAAAACCAGGTTTTTCTTGAGCTTTTTGCATAATTGTCATAAGAAGCCTAGATGAAAAAGAGCAGCAGAAGTTATTTAAGCAACTTGCTCGACAATTCAGTGCTCTGAATACGGTTGATGACTGATACATTAAAAAGTTGCATTGTGGACTGCCATGCCTACCAGGCTCATGAGGGCTTGAGTCAGTTCAGTCCAGGTTGGCCCTGTGTAATGCCAGGAGAGGGCACTTATGCTCCCTCCTCTTTTCCCGGGCAATTTGCCCCATTGAATAAACTTACATGTACTGTCAGTGAAACTCATTGGCCGTTTTCCCACTTACCTTACCCCGGAGCGACGTCCCTCTTCACCGCGCTGCGTCTGCGCGGATTTCGCACAAACTGCTGCGCAGCACCAGGAAGAGCCGCGTAGTCCCGGGGCTTTTGCGTCACAAATGTAAACCTGCTTTTTGGCGGTTTACATTTGCGACGCAAAAGCCTCGGGACTACGCTGCTCTTCCTGGTGCTGCGCAGCAGTTTGTGCGAAATCCGCGCAGACGCAGCGAGGTGAAGAAAGACGTCGCTCCGGGGTAAGGTAAGTGGGAAAACGGCCATTGGGTGCTTTCAGGAAGGTCATTCTCTCTCAGCCTGAATAAAACAGAAGATAGAACAATGAATGCCAGCCCGAGCTCCTTGGAGGAAGAGTGGGATAAAAATATAATTTTAAAAATGCAGTTTTGTGGAGATTTGTAGTGATCCCCCATGTAAAATGACCGCCTATAATTTCCCCAGAAAACACTTTCCTGGGGGTACCTTCTGTGGGAGGCTGCAACATAAATCCAATCCTCATCAAACATGGAAGGCAGGTAGAGGAGAATCAGCCAGAGATCTCCTGAAAGTCTGGTGTCTCTAGTTTGCACAGGTTCTGTTCTGTACACTCCTGGATCTCCTGAACCTGCACCTGTCAAAATTACCATCATATTCACAGCCACAGTTTCAGGAGGGTATCCAACAGGTCCTGTGCAAGATAGAGACATCAGAGTTGCATCAGGACCTCTCCCAGATGCTCCTCTACATGCCCTCCAATCTGTTGCTTTGAAGTTTTGCAAACATTTTAACTGAGTGGAGACAGTGGTCGTTTTCGCACTCACCTTAATCAGCAGCGACGACCCTCTTCACCGCGCAGGATCTGCGCGGATTTCGCACTAATTGCCGCGGAGCACCCAGAAGAGCTGGAAAGTCCCGGCGCTTTTGCGGCGCAAACGGAAACCGCCAAAAACCAGTTTCCGTTTGCGCCGCAAATTGCCGGGACTTTCCGGCTCTTCTGGGTGCTCCGCGGCAATTAGTGCGAAATCCGCGCAGATCCTGCGCGGTGAAGAGGGTCGTCGCTGCTGATTAAGGTGAGTGCGAAAACGACCAGTCTGTCTGGGAATGTACCCGCTCATGATTCAGCAATGAACCTCCACAAACAGCTTGAAAGTTCATGGAAAGTTTTTGCTGGTAGCCCTGCCATGAACTTGACTTTGCAAAGCACAAATTGGCCAAAATGAATAACAGATTTCAGTTTGTAAGCAGGTTTGTGCCAATCCTTATATACAGCACCCATGATCTGATTCCTTTAACTGGAGATGCTGGGCATTGAACCTGGGACCTGCATGCAAAGCAGATCCTCTACTATTGAGCAACAGTGCCTCTCCAATGGCCCCTTCTCCACACCCCCTGTGTCAACACTCATGTGATGTTAATGTTGATGTATATGGGTAGCCTGGCTGTTCCCATTCAACTTGCTTCTGAAGGCAACTCTAAGTAGTGAGTTCTTTTATCTTTGTTTTTTTGCATCTTTCTGAACTCTAGTTTCTCTTGGATTTCCAGAATGTGATAAATGCCAGTCACATCCTGTAGATGAAGTATACTCACATGAATAAAATTCAGCAGCACCTTAAAGGCCTATGAAGTTTTCCATTGTGTATGCTTTTGTAACCCCAGAAAACGTTGTGGATCTATAAAGTGTTAACTGGAGTCAAATATTGTTCTGCTAATACAGACTAAAAAGGCCACCCACCCAAAACAAAGTTCATGTGAATGTTAACAGAGTTTCACCAAATCTAATTTTAAAGGCAAGTGACAGTTCTCAGTTTTTTCTGTGAACATAAAAGATGGAGATCGAAGACAGACAGATCAAGATTCCAAATTCATTTGGTGAGTTAGAGTCTACTCATCCTCCATGGCTGACTCCTTCATCTATTATGTTCAAATCAAAAAGCTGTTATACATTTTACTGCACTGAGTAGGCTTTCTGTATAAAATGCAGAAGGATCTCTTCCTGGAAGTTAATGTGCTTGTCTGTCAGATATGATTCTTTGCAAACAGGTTCCTTGCTTCTTGTCTCAGCAACCATCCTCTCATAAATGTGTTTTTGTTTCCTTTCCTAGAACCTTTCACAATTACCCGGTCCTACTGAATATCTCTGGAATCTTATCAGAATGTTGGGCAAGAACACAACTAAACTTGACAATCAAACTGAAACACTGTTCTCAAAGAAGAATACTCAAGAGATTCTCAGAGAATATCTGCCAATGCTTTGCTCCCTTGCAAAAATGAATTGCTCTTTAGAACCAAAGAATAACATGAAGGATCTCTGGATATTTAATTTTAAAAACCCTCAGGAATTATAACCATTTCAAGAATTATTATTGTTACTGAGATTCTCAAACCAAACAAAAAACTAACCTATTCTTGAAGGGGAGAAGATTGCGTCACATTGAGGAGAAAATGGGGTATGAGTATATAAATACATAAATAATTATAAATGAGCAAAAAAAAAAATGAGTGGCATGGCAATACTGCAACCATATGCCAGATGCTGTACAGGAATCATATTTGAAAAGCAGAGATGCAGTGAAGGAGGACCAGCAGAGAGCAAGAAGGCAGACACATGAAAAAAGCTACATGAACTGTCACTATGTGAAGTTGATAGTTTTCTAATTAATTGAGAAAATTAGTGTAATTGGAAACAAGTGAGAGGGGGTAACTAGGGGGTCTCCACCAATATTTATGGGGATTTTTCACTTAGAGAACTCTCAAAATAAACCAGATTGAAGAACAGAAAAGCACATGGGGAATACAAACTATCTAAGTGGAAAATAAAAGGGAGGAGTGGGAAAACTTTTTAGGGAAGGGTATTTATCAAATCTTGTAGTGATCCAGGAAGCAGCAGCAAAATGGCCCGCGTTTCACAAAGAGAAAAGAGGGGAACTGATGGAGTGGGGGTTTGGCCAAATACACATTGCTCTGTAACTGGGTGCTATTTTTATATTCTTGCTCTAACAACTATACTTTGATTTTGGGGAAGGAAAGCCGTGTTTTGGGAGAGACCTAATGATGCTCCCATGGATGGACAAAGACTTTGGGAAGCCTGTGATAGATTTGCCTGAATTGGGCTGATGGCACTTGACGTTCCTTGATGAGATTGCTCAGTGTAAACTAAAAGTGTTAATGTTCTCTTATTACCCTTGAATGCAGGATGGGAAAGGCTATTGGGTTCTATGAATAGCCTGTTAATTAGGGTGAATGATGGGGAAGCTTGTCCAGGTGTGATGAGGTAATATCAAGGTGGGGTATTATATTTCCTGAGAAAACCCATTGTTGAGATTAAGTATCTCTTTTGGGGTGGGGAGAGAGCCATTAGTGAGTCAGAAGCTCTAGTTCACCTTCCCAAAATAGTTTCCCAGGTTTGTTTCTTGCCGGTGGCCATTTTGTTTGTACCAGCTCCACTTATAGGCCATGCTGTACAGTGCACAGATGATTGGGGGGGGGGTGATATTTAAGGAGGAGCATTTTGTATAAATCTGCCCATCAGCAGGAAGGCTCTGGCTGCTAACAGAACCTAGTGTCAAAGTTTCTGGATCATAACCAAGGATTCTGGCTAGAGCTAATAAAATGCAGAGGATGGCAAGGGAGTGGATAGGCAGCTACAAAAACTGCTGAGTGTGTGTGATTTTCCCTCGCTCCATTCTTCCTCCCTCCCGCCTCTTCATCCATCCTCTACCTCTGCCTGTTTGCTAGAGGAGGAGGAGGATGAACCAAGGAACTTGCGGAAGAACAGACCAGGGAGAGGCTCTGATTGCTTTTCCTGCTTCCTCAGCACTTTTTAAGGTCCACTCAGCACCTCCCTGTTGCAACCTGTCTTGTGTTCCTGTGCATTTTTAAAAGGCCATGCTCTCTGCTCTTCATCAATGTTCCATTCTTTAGTGTTTTGCCCTTCCGGTGTGTGGGTTTGCTAGAAATCTAATTTCATCCCAAGGCAGTTTTGCAGGGCGATTCTGCAATCATTAGAGACTACAGTAATTGCGATTGAGCCAGTGAGTTCACAGACATAAAATCAATTTTAATACCATCCTCTTTGCATCTGGTGCTTCTGCTTGTGTGGCCTTTTCTCCCTGATTGGCTATTGATGGCTAAAGCTGCTTCTCCCCACAAGTTGCTTTCAAAGGGATCATCACCCCTGTTTCCTGTTTGGAGCTGGTACTAGAGCAGCTATGAGAGCCAGGTTGGTGTAGTGGTTAAGTACATGGACTCTTATCTGGGAGAGCCGGGTTTGATTCCTCAGTCCTCAACTTGCACCTGCTGGAATGGCCTTGGATCAGCCATAGCTCTCATGGGAGTTTTCCTTGAAAGGGCAGCTGCTGCAAGAGCTTTCTCAGCCCCATCCACCTCACAGGGTGTCTGTTGTGGTGGTGGTGGTGGTGGGGGGAAGGTAAAGGAGACTGTGACTGCTCTGAGACTCAGAGTATAGGGCGGGATATAAATCTAATATCATCTTCTTCTTCTTCTTCTTCTTCTTCTTCTTCTTCTTCTTCTTCTTCTTCTTCTTCTTCTTCTTCTTCTTCTTCTTCTTCTTCTTCATCACCTCCTTTATTTCTTTCTCCATCTCAAGATCAGCCTGAAGGGTTTAATCAGGCGGGCAACAGTGCACCCCCACCTTTAAGTTACCAGTATTTCCACCCATATAACTTCTATAGGAGACTCAGTTCTCCTGGTGTTTTCTAACTTCTTGGATTCTATGCCCTTTTTGATGCACATTGCAATACCACCACCAACCCATCTTTCTCTGTCCTGCCTATAGAGCTTATACCCATAAATTTGTGTCCCATAGATTTTCCCAATTCCACCATACTTCTGAGATACCCATTATATCTAAACTGTCATTGAAGACAAGCACTCCAGCTCCACTGCCTTGGCTCAAAGACTTCTAGCATTGGCATACAAACACCCAGGGCTTTTTTGTTAGAAGGAGCCCAGCAGGAACTCATTTGCATATTAGGCCACTCCCCCGATGTCACCATTGTTTCACATGGGGCTTTTTGTAGAAAAAGCCCAGTGGGGATTCATTTGCATATTAGGCCACACCCCCTGACACCAAGCCAGTCGGAACTGTGTTCCTGCTCAAAAAAAGGCCCGCAAACACCTATAGTGTGTTTTCCCCTCCAGTAATCCTTACCCCCCTCGGCCCCTAAGTTGCCACACATGGCCCTCTGTTGTGATCATGCTCTCACTCTCAAGTTCTATTACGCCCCTATCAATATTATCTCAAGTGCTTTATTCAATCATTCCTTCAGGAGGCTCCCCAGCTCCTGTCGACTTCCCTCCTGGATTAGTCTAAAAGTTGCTCTGGCACCTTTTTGATATTAATCACCAGTAGTCTGGTTCAGTTGGTTCAAGTGAAGTCAGTTTCTTTTGTACAGGCTTGTCTTGTCTGAGAAAGTTCCCCAGTGCCTAACAAATCTAAACCCTTTCTCCTGACACCACTTATCCACACACTGAGACCCCTGATCTGGGCCTGTCTAGCTGGCCTTGCACTTGGAATTGACAGTACTTCTGAGAATGCTACAAAGGTCCTGGCCTTTACTACATTTCCCAACATCATTGGTGCTAACATGCACCATGAGTGCTGACTTCTCCCCAGCACTATCTATCAACCTATCTAGGTAGCACACGATGTCCACAGCCTTCACACCAGGCAGACAAGTCACCATGCGGTCAAAATGCCTGTCATGGACCTCACTGTCTATATTCCTAATGATTAAATCATTCACTACCAGAAGCTCCCCCAGGGATGTCCTTGGTACTTCAAGATACACTGTTATACTTCCTTTTGCTTAACTGATTTAGAGTGCCCTATGACCATCCTCTGGGGCCAGTCCATCCAGACACTTAAGTGCTTCTAATAAATAATAAGTGCCTGTAATAATAAATGATGCCATTCCAAATTGCATTCATGTATTTTGACAAGTTTCAATATCAGTTCCATTTAATAAAACTTATATAAGTAATGAATGCACCTTAAAGGGTGCACAATGACATGTAGGAGGAATTAGCTTATACTTTGTTCTCTGCTCTTCTTTGTCTGTTACACAAGGTGCAGACCCCAGATCCAAGTCATGTGCTCTGCAATGTGTGAGTCAGCCTAATTGGAATGTGACCTCAACTCATTTATTCATCTCAAGATTTTTCCTTTCTTTCTGGCAGGCTATTTAATGGGCACACATTCAGATGGGGTTTTATAATATTGCTCTTTTGCTAAATCCACTTTAGGTATCTTTCGTGCATTAACAGTTAGTCCTTCCAAAAGCAGCAACCACAAAAAAAGGCAGCTTTACCTGTGCTTGTAACCCAGCAAATAGATCTCTGCAGCCACCGGAGGGTCCCAACCTGGGGAACTGAAGACCACCAATGGTAAATATGACATGAAGGGAGTCAGGGCTACCTTAATGAAATTATTATTTAAAGAAGGCATCTGTTATGAGTTAGACAAATACTCTGAGATTTTTTTAAAAAAGATTCTAATGATGCTCAGACGCTAAAGCTCATATAGAACATTGGGTTTGGTGCAAATTTCAGAAACATTCCTGTTATGATCATGACTTCTTTGCTAACAGGAGCCCTCCTGTGATGTCACAGCAAGTCAGTCAACAGTGGCAACAGGAGCAGGGCTAGCTTGTCAGGAAAGAGATTTGATGCTCTTCATGGCATGTTGCACTGATGGCCTTGAGAGTCAGTTTAATGTAGTGATTAAGTACCCAGACTCTAATCTGGGAGAACCGGATTTGATTCCCCACTCCTTCACATACAACTACTGAAGTGACCTCAGGTCCGTCATAACTCTGTCAGAGCTGTTCTCTCAAGAGAAGTTTCTGTCAAAGCCCTCTCAGCTCCACCTACCTCATAGGGTGTCTGTTGTGGGGAGGAGAAGGGAAAGGAGATGTAAGCTGCTCTGAGACTACAAGCGAAGAGCAGGGTATAAATCCAATCTCTTCTCCTTCCTTCCTTCTCCCCCCCCCCCCCAGTATGGTCTAACATTCTGTTAAATCCAGGGTCTTTTTTTAAAGAAAAAGACTAGCAGGTCCTCATTTCCATATTAGGTTACAGCCCCTGACACCAAGCCAGTCGGAGCTGCGTTCCTGTGTTCCTGCTCAAAAAAAGCCCTGGTTAAATCATTGCTCTAACATGGCCAGCAGCTTCTGAGAAGACTGTGGCTGAAAAGACAAAAGAGGGATGCATCATTCAAAAATCACATTTCTCTTATTCACTTGCCTCATACATCTGACCATTCCAACATTTAAAGTGGCTTTTATTCTGGCTTCTTCATTGTACAATGTATTCAGTGCACAAGCCAAGAGGTATCACATTAGAAGCAGCCCCGAATGAATCCTCAAGCTCACAGATGTTTTGAAGGATTACAGGATTTGTGTGGGCAGAAGGATGGGAATGCTTTCTTTTGGCAGCCCAGGAAAGAGCTTCCACTGCAAACCCTCTAATCTGGAATGAGAGAGCAAGAAGATGGCTTTCTGAGTGACACAGGCCAAACTTCTCCATCACCCAGCTGGCCAAGGAACATCTGTCCTTGCCTCACCTGTGCTGCCTTTGGCAGGTTCTTCTTCAACGCTTTGTTAGTATGGAACATCATTTGAGCATCCCTCAAGGGTGCCACATCACATTCCCTTTCTGCTATCAACATTGGTGACATTTAAAGTCAGGATAACAAGCACATTCTTCCTAACACCGCCCCCCCCCCCCCCCCCCAATTATCCTCCCAGCTTATTACTCAGCAGCACGGCCACCACGGTTCTGATGCTCTCCTTCATCCTGGCCTGCCTTTGTTCTTCTCTGTAGCTCCTCTTTCTTTCATTAGCGCCAGAGACTTGCCTGACATTTCACTGGAATGATGGCCTGTTTACTATATGCAAATAATACCTAAATTATGCATGGATAATTATGAATTTACACATCCGTTTCCTGCCTTGGCATAATGCCATGTAGAATTAGCTTCACTTTAACATGAGCACAAGACATGTCGATGGCAGACAAGGAAGGGCTCGGCTTGGGATGCAGAATGCCTCAAGGGAGAGGAGTGTGGGAGCGAAAGGCCACCACAGAGACCCCCTGTTTGCCCACAAAGGCTTTTAGTTCCTTTGCCTCATGAATTCTTCATTTCCACAGCTTCCTGCTATGGAGATGTTGTGACATGCTGACAGTTGTCAGGAATTTGTCAAAGGGTCCTAAAGTACACAGGACCTTTATTTGTTTGGGAGATTTATATCCCACCTTTCTGAGGAAAAGCAGTACTCAGGACAGCTTAAAATATAAGAATTACAAAGAGAATTAACATGTATATTATGCAAACAGCAGAAGGGCAGCCCTTAGTTTTGATGATTTCAAAAACCTGGGAGAAACTATGATTCCAAAGAGAACATCAATTTAGCAGGGAAGGAAGGTAATGGGAACTTTTTTTTGGTCAGCTAAGTGGGACAGGCTCAGTTTCTGTTCTTCCTGTTACAGGCTATCTATGGGATGGCCAACAGCCTGAAGGGAAAAAAATGTTCTTCAGGTGTGTAAATGGGCAACTGAAGCTTTTCATGGCATGGAGGTAAATAAGATCACCAAGTAAATAACCTCCCAGTAAACCTCTATTAAAGGGCATTTTTACTTCAGGTCATTGCCATCCCTCAGTTAGCCCAGGTGTGGCTAAAAGGCTTTCAACCCATGACTTTTTTTTGTAGAAAAAGTCCAGCAGGAATTCATTTGCATATTAGGGCACACCCCCTGACATTGCCATTGTTTCACACAGGGCTTTTCTTGTAGAGAAAACCCAGCAGGAACTCATTTGCATATTAGACCACACTCCTGACACCAAGTCAGCTGGAACTGCATTCTTGTGCATTCCTGCTCAAAGTGGGGGGGGGGGGGAAGCCCTGCTTACAACCCAGGGCTCACAGCCTATGGCCTGCGGGAACCTGGCTCAGTGGATACTGAGGGACAGTGGCTCAATGGTAAGCAGAAGGTCCCAGGTTCAATTCCTGGCATCTCCAACTAAAAAGGGTCCAGGCAAATAGGCATGAAAAACCTCAGCTTGAGACCCTGGAGAGCCGCTGCCAGTCTGAGTAGACAATACTGACTTTGATGGACTGGGGGTCTGATTCAGTAGAAGGCAGCTTCATATGTTCATACAGGGCTAGCCAAGGAGGTGGGAGTTATGTTATATATATATTTGTCTTTGCTTATTCATCTACATTTGACTTGCATTTCTTTTCAAGTCATGTTCAGCCTCCAGTGGGGAGATAAGCAAGATAGCAACAAAACCTCATCCTCAGCAGAAGGTCATGAGCAAAACACCCCAATATCTACATAGTAGGGGTGCTCCAGGTTGCGACATTCCTGGAGAGTATTAGAAGGGCAGGGTTTGGGGAGAGAAGACTCAGCTGGATGTAATGCCACAGAGTCCATCCTCTAAAACAGGGGTGGCCAGTGGTAGCTCTCCAGATGTTTTTTGCCTACAACTCCCATCAGCTCCAGCCATTGGCCATGCTGGCTGGGGCTGATGGGAGTTGTAGGCAAAAACATCTGGAGAGCTACCATTGGCCACCCCTGCTCTAAAACAAACATTTTCTCCAGGGTCATCTGGAGTTCAGTCATGAATGATTCTGGGTGATCTCCAGGTCCCACCTCATCAGGGAAGAAAATGTCTCTGAAAAAATAGCCTTAACCATCTCCAGAGCAGGGGTGGGTGATAAATCTTCTGGGAATGTTAGAGTCTGGGGCTACACAACTGAGAAAGGTCTGTGGGAAACTGCAAAACTTGCTGCTGCTGCTACTGCAGGCCTGCAGGGCAGGGCATTGCAGTTGATCTCAGATTGTGAAGGTGGCTCCACCTTAACCATTTAGGGCTTTAAAAGTCAGTACTTGTAAAGGGGCCTGATAATGCAATTGGCAGAACCCGTCTTCTGTTATAAAATAGTTTCAGTGCTTCCCAGTCAGGATCTTTGTAGGTACATTCTTCTACTAATGGAAGTAAGTGAGCAATCAGAAATTCTAGGGCTGCTCTGAATAGAAATAAGAACATAAGAGAAGCCATGTTGGATCAGGCCAAAGGCCCATCCAGTCCAACACTCTGTGTCACACAGTGGCCCAAAAACCAGGCACCATCAGGAGGTCCACCAGTGGGGCTAGAAGCCCTTCCCTGTGCCTCCCCCTCAAGCACCAAGAATACAGAGCATCACTTGCCCCAGACAGAAAGTTCCAAGAATACGCTGTGGCTAATAGCCACTGATGGACCTCTGCTCCATATATTTATCCAATAGGATTTTATTAAGCTGAGCAACAGGTAGGATCACATTTAGCAGCAGTTTACAGGCGGTCAGCCAAGCTCAAATGGATGGGCTGATATTCTGTGGCTTGGCAAGTGAAGGACAATTTGCAAAATGCCTAGTGCTCCTCTTCCTGAAGAAGATGTCTAGCAAGGATGCAGGCTAGGAAGGCTGGGAGGTGGTAGTGGAGAATATGCTGCCAGGATATGGAGCCCCTCCAAGTGCAAAGTAGAAGGGGGACTTGCAGTGTTGGCAACAGTGACAGGTAGGCCTCTGGCTTCTCTCAGCCAGTTATATGTAATAGTCTTTTTTCTTGCCTGCTTAGTCAATAGGACTGGAATCCTTATTTCTTGTTCCCAGATCTCATGCTTTGAGTTTTCAGTTCTTGGCCCAGAGTCCTTCCTGTCCAACAGTCTCTTTATGGTATTACATCCCTGCTGAGCTCCTTCCCTTCCCCAAATTCCAACCTACCCAACCTCAGTCCCCAAACACCCAGGGATTTCCCAACCTGGATTTAGCAACCCTATCAGTGATGTGATTCCTCCAGTGGAACAGTTTGCTGAAGAAGGGAGTGGTGATTTGTGCCGATTTCCCCTTTTCTACCACTGGCCCCCACTTTGCCCCATATACTTTTCCTAAGGGTCCACTGACCTCCAGAAACAAAATTTGTGGGGGCTCAGTGGGCTGCAGCAGGAGGAGGGCAGGAAAGTCTTGTTCTGCAAAGTCCTTAGAAAGTTGGATATACACCCTTCTTTCTGGAATGACCCATATGCTTTCAAGGACACTAATTGCCAGCATCATGGTGTGTTTCCTCTTTTCCTGGCAGTGGCAAGCTGAAAGGGTTCTGGAAAGCCTGCATTCCTTGTGCTAGGTCTATATTGTTTTTCTTATGACCACACACATCAGAGATACAAAGTCCAAGAGGCCAGCTGAAGCATCGCATGAAAGCCAAAGATAAATAGAGACCAATGAAATGAAAGCCATGATCACTGTGCACCAGAGCACCTATTAAAAATGAGTACTTTTCCATGGCAGCTGGAAAATGTGGGTGGCTTCTGTTAAATTTAATTATACTCTTGCTGAGGACTGTGGGCCAAAAGGTGACTGGGGATTGTATGCTGAAAGTGGGAGTATTTTTTTTGAAAGTTTAAAATATGCATGGTTAAAAATCCTATTGTGTGGATCAAGGCCCAGTCTCACTCCCACTAAAAGGAGGTTTGGGGGGCCTGCACCTCAGCCATTGCCTCCAGGACCACCTCCCAACTCAGCATCAGCTCTCTGAGGTGGGAACATAAGAGCTGTCATTGCTGAATCACCCAGGGAGAGATCTGCAATGGATGGCTTGCAAAGTACTTTGTCAGCAAGGCTGCTCGGGAATTTACCTGGAGTTACTGCTGAATTAATTTGTGTCATGTTCTATACAGTTCAGATTCATACACAGAGATTACCCATGACACCTGGTTCTAATGTTTGCTTACAGAACAGCAGTGCGCACACGTGTTGGAGGGCTGGGCAAAGGATGCTCGGGTGTTGCGAGACAGTGCTGTTGATGCCGATTGGGCTGCTTTGAATTCTTCTGTGCATGTTGAGCATTTGGGGTTAAAGGGGAGACAGGTATCTTGGGCAAAAAGCAGGCAGAAAGCTGGAGGGATGAAGTCAGGCAGGCTGACAGAGTACTTGCCAAAGACAGTCTGAAGGTTACTAGTCAGGTGGTGTGCAGAGAAGCCCTGGTGGCCTCCCTTACCCACAACTTGCCTTCAGTGAAGGGAAAGCAGCTTCTCTGGCAGTTGTGTTATCAGCTGGTTGTGTAATACTTCTGGGTCCACAGTAGGGTTGTCAGGTCCCCTCTGGCCATCAGCAGGGGATGAGAGTAGGGTTGTCAGATTCAGGTTGGAGAACTGGAGATTTGGGGATGGAGCCTGGGGAGGACAGGGCCCTCAGTGGAGGACAATACCATAGAGTTCACCCTCCCAAGCATTTGTTTTCTCCAAGGGAACTGATCTCTGTAGTGTGGAGATGAGCTGTAATTCCCAACTGGAGGCTGACAACGCTAGGGTTTAGCAGAATGAGGAGTGTCTTAAACCAACTTTAGTGTGAACAGCAGTTAAAATACCTTGCACAGTAGTCTCTAAGCCTTGTTCCAGAACCTCTAAGATCTAACAGCTAAGAATCCAAAGAAACAGGTTTGTAGCACCAAATTAGGCCTCTAGTATCAACTGATTTCCCTGGCCAGGAATATTATGGATTATAGCATTTGAATCTGGAATTGACTGCACAGTCTTTCACATGTGTGCATTCTCAGCTCAGTGGAAATCCTACTTTCTCCCTCCACCACAAAGCCTTCTTGTTATTGCACATTGCTTGATAGCTAATGACAGAAGTAAACAATGAGGAAATAAATCACAAATACTTTATATTTTTAAAGTCTTTCCATTTGATGTTTGATCAAATCTCTGTTATCAGCCTTATTTTGCTCATACACATTTTCTCACAGACTTAGGTGAGGTATCGGTCACCCCCCACCCCCCCACAATCATTTAATTACTTGTCCCAACCCAACCATCTATGATTATGGGTAAAATCATTTCACATACTGTGCAGATGCAAAGCCTCTGCAAGACAAAGATATGAAACTCTAACACCATATGAACACAAGAAGAGCACTTCTGGATCAGACCAGTGGTCCATCTAGTCCAGCATCCTGTCTCACAAAGTGGCAAATCAGTTCCTCTAGAATAGATGGCCAACAACAGAGCATAGAGGCCAAGGGCTTCCACTGACGTTGCCACCTGGCTCTGGGATTCAGAGGATTAGTGCCTCTGAATCTGGAGGTCCCCTTCAGTCACCATGGCCACTGGTAGATCTATCCCCTATAAATATCTAGTCCCCTTGTAAAGCTGTTTATCCTTGTGGCCATCACTACATCTTCTATAAGAATACCATAGCTACTGTGCAGCTGAAAAGCTGTTTAGTGGATGTTTGGCTCACAGGTGATTGTGATGAGGGGGTTTTTTTTTGGTAGAAAAAGCCCAACAGGAGCTCATTTGCACATTACGCCACACACCCTGACACCAAACCAGCCAGAACTGTGTTCCTTTGCATTCTTGCTTAAAAAACAACACTGATTGTGACTATTGAATACAGTATATTAATTTATTGAATGTGTTTATGGCTACATTCATGGCATTCCTAGTATCCTCCTCTTACCTGATGCTCCAGTGGTATCAAGGAAGCCAGTGCCTGGTCGATAAATTTAGAATGACCTGACAGCATCTCTTTTCCTTTTTGTGTAGAATTCTATACAAAACAGACACAGTTGCAATCTTAAGCAGTTACACCCTTCTAAGCCGTCTGATCTCAGTGTCAGACTGTAAGTTAAGAACTGACATTTGTCTTTAGAAGCTGTTCTAGTTTATCTAGTGCATTACAGAACTAGGGTATAGGAAGGGAAACCCTGAAGATGGCCTTTCGGTCTAATAATGAATAGTTGCTTTTGCTTATTATATTGCAGGTCCCCTCACTTCCACAGGTATACTACAAAAGCCACTTTAAATTTGGGTTTTGACAATATGCACATTTATTTAAACCCCCTGTTAAAAACAGCCACAAATTCTTAAAGCAGTGGGCCTGTTTAAACTCTACTGAACTCTAAAATGTTTTAGTCGTGTCATTGCTCTGCTAAGAACTGTGTGATTATTAATTTATTCAAAGGATATGTGAAATGCCCTTTTCAAATATGTTGTTTATATGTGCGTGTATTTTCATGGTGAGTCTTTCAGGGCTTTTTTTTTTGTAGAAAAAGCCCAGCAGGAACTCATCTGCATATTAGGCCACACACCCTAATGTCATCGTTGTTTAGCACAGGGATTTTTTGTTGAAAAAGCCCAGCAGGAACTCATTTGCATATTAGACCACACCCCTGACACCGAGCCAGCTGGAACTGCATTCCTGTGTGTTCCTGCTCAAAAAAGCCCTGGTTTTGTCCATTTTGCCTGTTTAACTTGGCTTGTGTTCCTGTTTCTTTTATGGCGTGTTATGCCATTTAAGAGCCCCATGGCGCAGAGTGGTAAAGCTTCAGTACTGCAGTCCTAAGCTCTGCTCACGACCTGAGTTCGATCCCAGTGGAAGCTGGGTTCAGATAGCTGGCTCCAGGTTGACTCAGCCTTCCATCCTTCCGAGGTGGGTAAAATGAGTACCCAGCTTGCTGAGGGGAAAGTGTAGATGACTGGGGAAGGCAATGGCAAACCACTCCGTAAAAAGTCTGCTGTGAAAACATGAAAGCAACGTCACCCCAGAGTCAGAAACGACTGGTGCTTGCACAGGGGACTATCTTGACCTTTATGCCATTTATACATTATACACAATTGAAGTAGTATAATATATATAATTGGATATATTTTATCAGGAAAAATGTGCTGCAAAGAAATGGAAAATGGCTCACAAAGATTTCTGAGTCAATCCTGTGGGGCTGTGAAATTTGGTGGCATCTCTAAATTCTGCCCTGATTTACTAGCTTATTTGACTATACCAGTTTTATATGATTCACTGCACAGCACAACCACAGAAAGTTGTAATGGTGATCCTACCCTGTTCAGGCCCAGGGCTTTTTTGGAGCAGGAATGCACAGGAATGCAGTTCTGGCTGGCTTGGCATCAGGGGTCTGTGGCCTAATATGCAAATGAGTTCCTGCTGGGCTTTTTCTACCAACAAAAGCCCTGTTCAGGCCTATGCAGTGCTTTCCTTTCCCATCTTGACCCATCCAAAAAGCACCACTTATAGGGTTGCCAGCTCTGGGTTGGGAAATACCCAGATATTTTGTGGATGGAGCTTGAGGAGGGCCGGGTTCAGAGAGGGGAGGGCCTTCAGTGTGATGCAACATCAGAGACTTCAGCTTCCAAAGCAGCCATTTTCTCCAGGTGAACTGATCTCTGTTCCTTGAGATCAGTTGTTATCCTAGGAGCTCTTCAGTCATCACCTGGAGGTTGGCAACTCTAACCATTACTATTCACATGACTATGAATCCCAGAACACTCTGAATTAGAGAGACCATTTTGTATCAGCTGCAGTTCAAAAATCTGCTGAACTTCCATATCAGTACATTTGTTCAGCTTCAATATGAATGATCATATAACTTCTTCCTTTAGCAATGATGAGGAGGGCATTCTTTAACTTGTAATATTTACTGCTTGTGATACTGCTGTAAACTATACACATTAATAGGATTGTCTCCTGCTGCTTGTTACTTTGCGTGCTTCCCCTGTATGCTTTTGTACAAAAGAAACAAGGATACTACTCATTCCTACCTCCCCTACCAACCTAGTTCTATTCATGCACTTCTTAGCTCTTCTTACATTCTGCTGTAGAATATGTAAATGGTTTGCAATAAATAATTTGTCATAACTTTAATACTCATTGATTAAAATAGGCACTGTGAAATCTCATAACTTTAAGAATGCACAGGTTTTTATGCAGCACATCAGAGCAAGGCTCCTGCAGTATTCTTAGATTTTTACTAAATCTGAGCCAGCAAAAGGATAGAGAGGAGGTATATTTTGGGTGGACAAAAAAAAAAGGTCAGAATGTTTTTTTTGGGGGGTGGTGGTGTCTAGGTCTAATAAGCCCAGACCCAGACTTACAACCCACTTGGGAAGCAAGTCCACCCGCTGGAGCAAACCCCTGGGTATTAGGCAACCCAGAGCCACCTCTAGACATGACCAGAAGCGAGGGGGAGGGATAGAGCAGAGTGGAGTCAGGACCAGCGACCAGGTCAGGGTCAGAAAAGGAGGGAAAGCTTACCAGGGAGCCAGTAAGAATCAGAACCACCCAGCAAGGGAGAGCAACTCCCGGGGAAAAAGGGAGAAGTTTTGGGAAGGGAGAGTCAAGTGTGTCGCTCGAGCTATTAGACAGCACCTGACCCCATTGGCTCAGTCAGGAGGGCGGGGGAATAAAAAGGGGATTGCTGAGGGAACGTGAGGAACATCTGTTTGGAAATGAAGGTGAGCAGGAACTTGCCAGGGAGATAGAAACGCTGAGCTGCAAAGCCTTCCCAAGAGGCTCTGAGAAAGGGGTCACAATGATGAGAAACCTCCCTCTCAGAGAAGTCTGATTCCCCAGCCAGCAATCCACCTGGTTCCCCACCCTGGAGGTCTTCTCGACTGACGAGGGAAGTGAAGGCAGCGAAGAAGCTGACAGGGGGGACCAAAAGAAGTTTTACAATTCAGCCATAGTTTATCAGGTTTTTTTTTTTAAAAAAATCTAGCCATATTGTACCCCTCACCAGGCAGATCTCTTATGCCAAGTTATTTGCTTATCATCTTGATGTTATGATGAATATAATTTTCAGTTGCGTAAAGTTTGAAGCTTAAAAGAAAGACTTTGAAAATGTTGCTGTACTATCCCCTGCAAAGGGCATTTTCACATGGTCCCAGTTTCTGTTGGCCTTTGATGGGCAAAAAGATTTGCCTTTGTGCACAACAGCCACACATGGTTGAATTCTGCAGCAGCCAGTGAACATCAAATCACTTTTTATAGTCACAGATGGTTAAGCACAACAGGCTCTTGAATGTCTGTCAACCACTGTCACATATCAGTAACATTTCCTGGATGTGAATTGGTTGTTCAATTGAACACAAAGTCATTATCTCCTTTTGGCATATTGACATTTCAGGGCTGTAAAACGGTCCCATCATTTGATCGTATCATGTCTGTATCATGTCTGTATTCAGTCTTACCTCTTGCCAATATCCATCCAAAGACTGGCACCGTTTCTTTCCTAAAGGGTAGTAGGTCAAACAAATCAGACTTCTAATTTGGCACTCCTTAGCTGCCAGCTGGCCTCTAAGTGGGAAAACATGCTTGGGAAAGATCTTCCATGTGACCATTCTTGGTGAAATCTCCAGATAGTGTTGGAGGGCATATGTTAAGCATGGGAAAAATCTCAGGCTCAGCATCTCCAGTTACATGATGATTGCTTAGCAGAGCTGGGGAAATCTTGTTCACAGGATCCAAGTTTTGTTTTTTGGTCGTTTTCTATTGTGTGTGTGTGTGTGCGTGCATGCATGCATGCATGCATGCATGCATGAGTGTGTGTACACACCTGGAAGTCATGGCAACCTCTGGTGACTGACCCCTACTGAAGGCCTGTAGGATATTCAGGGAAGTGGATGGACAAAGCTTGCTCCTGCCTCCTGGTATTCCACGGAAGTCTCCCATCCAAGTACTTGCCAGAGTTGACCTTGCTTAACTTCTGAGATCTGAAAAGATCGGGTTTGCCTGGGCTATCCAGGCCAGGGCTATAGGGTCCAAGTTTTCAGAAGGCCATGTATGTTCTTAGTCCTTCAGTTGTTACAACCAGGGCTTTTTTATAGTAGGAACTCCTTTGCATATTAGGCCACATACCCCTGATGCAGCCAATCCTCCAAGAGCTTATAGGGCTCTTAGTACAGGGCCTACTGTAAGCCCTTGGAGGATTGGCTACATCAGGAGTGCCTAATATGCAAAGGAGTTCCTGCTACAAAAAAAGCCCTGGCTACAACTATCTGACAATCACATCTACTCATGGAGTTGGGGGTGATGGGGCAAAGCTAATGTAATTGTTATGCTTTTAGTGCATTGGTAAAGAAGTCTACCAGAAGTATAGATCCTGTTCACACCTGTTCATCTGCTCATCAGCCCTCCATAGTCAAAATTTGCTGTATTATATCACGACTGAGCCAACTGTGGAGAAAGGCTCTTTATGCCAAATTAACAGGTCTAACACAAATGCTATTGCACCTACGTAATTAAGTGCAGCTAGGAAAATTGCTACTTTCATGCTAATACCCATCATTATTACATCCATCCCAATTAATGCCCTGCATACCAATTCCCTGGTGCATATTGCTGTGCTTCAGGTTAGCTGTCTACTTTTACCCTGACAGTTATATGAACTTGTGTTAGGGCCTAGAATTACTGCATCAGGACAACAAGCCTGGAATTTCCTTCTACCGCTGACATGCATCTTTAAGGGGGAGAATTGGAGGTGAAAATGAGCTGCAAATAAACACATCAGACTTGTAATTCCAGGTGGCTGATGGTCTGTCTTCTGCAGTATCTGAACTGCTTTACTTCGTTTTGCAGAAACTGTTCAGCATAGTATTAGGTCAGTATGCTTGATGATTCTCTATTTTGACACCAGGCTGAGCCAAATGATTGCTGGATTCCTTCCAACCAAAGCTAGATTTAAAGGGGGGTGGTTCAGCTGACTATGTGGAATGCTGCCTTTGAGGATGCCTATTGTAGACTCTATACTCAATTATCACTCAGCTACTGAGACCAGATAATGCAAAGTATGTCTCATCACTTGTCAAATGGACAACACCACTGTACTAACGTTTTTGTTCAGTTTGTTAGGAAATTACATCGGTGCCCATTCAACAGACTCTGTGGGAGTTAAAGATGGTGATATTAGTGGTAACCGTAAAATATTTAGAAATCTTGGGATAAGGAAACATCAAACTCACATCGACATGGTATTCATCTATTGTCTTAGGCCTAAATCAAGCACACAGATTGCATACTGAAGTCATGAAATGGGCTACAAAATAATTTTTTAAAAAAGGTATTCAAAAGCTGAACCAATAAAGGGTGGAGATATTCCTCGCCTGGTACCCAGGGCTGGCCCTGCCACTAGGCAAACTAGGCCATTGCCTAGGGCGCTGACCTTCTGGGGGCCTTGAATTGGGCACCCCCACGTGACTCGGTGACATTATCAGTGCAGGGGGGTTGCCAGAAGTTAGCCTTGCCTAGGGTGCCAGACAGTCTAAGGCCAGCCCCACTGGTACCATTTGATCTGGTGTTGGCACTGTTTCTAGTGTTGTAATTCTGTGAAATACGCAATGCCCACTGAACTTCCCTGCCTGCCCTCCACCACCACAACAATCTCAGGCATCATGGAAGATGTTTCTAGTGACACAGTGATAGCAAAGGCATTTGGCTTTCCATCCCTGCCATGGGCTTTTGCAGTTCTTGATCCTGACACATTTTTGATCTGTATCCAAATCTCCTAACAAAGCAAGATTGTGATTCATAAAAAATGAACATAGAACAAATCACAAAACCAGTAATGAACAATATGAGCTTGCTAATTGCCTCTGCTTCAGTCAGCCAATTTCCAGGTGTCAGCAGATGCAGCTTCTTTTCAGCATCCAGTTGAATTAGATGTGAGAAGTTTATAAGCGATGCTATGGGAGGCCATTTAATGTGAAGGGGGATGTGGAGTGCCGGGCCAGAAGGCCTTGAAAAGATAGTGCATTTTTTCCATACAGAAAAGCACTTTGAAGAAGAAGAGGAGTTGGGTCTTTTATCTGCCCTGAAAAGTCTCAAAACAGCTTACAATCACCTTCCCTTCATCTCCTCACAGCAGGCACCTTGTGAGGTGGATGGGGGTGAGAGAGTTCTGGGAGAACCATGAGTGGCCCAAGGTCACCCAGCAGGCTTCATGTGGCGGAGGAGTGGGGAATCAAACCCGGCTCTCCAGATTAGAGTCTGCAGCTCTTAACCACTATGCCACACTGGCTGCAGATTTCCCATTCAGCTTCTCTTGCCAATAGGCTTGCTAAAATCACCAGCAGGAAAAAGGCCATGTTGCCTAGTGGATTGTGAGTCAGGTTTGAATACTTAAGACTCAGGTTCCAATGGCCGCTCAGATATCAAAGTCCCTGACAATGTGTGACCTTTAGTAATGTCTGTGAAGGAGGAGCCTTCGCTCTGTAGTGGAGCATATGCTTTGCATGCTTAAAGGTCATGGGTTCAGCCTTTAGCATCTGCAACTGAAACTCACTCACTAACAATGCTATGATCCATACTTTATGATAGCTAATTGTATGGTTATGTGATGTGTTCTCCAGGAAGATAAAATTCAGCCTCCCATATCCCAAATCTCTGTTACCTTCTAAGTGTCATATTGTCTTCCACTGAGAGAGCTATTTGCTGGGCACTTGACAGAGTAGTTGACAGGATGGGCAATGCTTGGAGCAATCAACTTTCCTCTCCACTCCTCTCCTCACCTCACCTGTCTTCTGCCAACAGGAAAGAAAATCTTAAAACCAAGTGTGGGGTTTTTGCAAGCCCCAAACCTCAAAACATTGCAATGTAACCCAAAGCTGGGTACATTTTTCCATGACACCTACCAGGAATCACTAGGTGCCATGGCTACCTGGTGCCTGGGATTTGTTGAGCCCTGCTCTAAGTATAAATTTGGCTACTTTGGTTGTTCATTTAATGCATCTGAGGAAGTCTGCTCTGACTCTCCAAAGCTTATACTAGAATACATTTTGTTAGACTTTAAGGTGCTCTTGGACTCTTGTTTAATTTTGCTACCACAGAATAGTTTTGTCTACTGCAGACTACAACAGGCAGCTGAAAAAGGATCTCAGGTAGCAAGACTGGGAAATAAGCCTTCTCTGCTTAATTGTGTGGAGAGCCACAGACAATCATAAATCAACAATTCTGCTTGCAGATCTGTGGACTAACTCAGCAGAAGACAGCTCGCAGTCTCAATTCTGCCCCCCCCACCGCTGCAAAATGGAAACATGTGAGTATCTATTGAGCCTTAAATGGATAATCAGAAAGGCTAATGTCACACACTTCTGAAACAGCTACAAAATAATAGGTTTGAGAAAATTAAAGTAGCTGCCACTTTTCCTATACTTGTGTTTTAGTGGTTTCTACCTGGAATCCTTACCTGACATCTCTGCTGCCTTTCTTTTGACTTCTCACCCAATTATACTTCAATCCTCAGGAGTCTGGCTTTAAAACTTTTCATACCTTGTAACTTTTCACATGTGGGTTTAATCCAGCCAGGTCAATGTGCTACCTTTATTTGGCAGAAAATTGTGTTCCTCTCCATGGCCCTTCCATCTCCAGTTTGATGTAGTGGTTAAGAGCTGTGGAGTCTAATCTTGAGAACCAAGTTTGATTCCCCACTCTTCCACATGCAGCTGCTGGGTGACCATGAGTCAGTCACAAGTTTTCTCAGAGCTGTTCTCTCAAGAGCAGTTCTCAAAAGATCTCTCAGCTCCACCTACCTCACAGGGTGTCTGTTGTGGAGAGAGGAAGGGAAGGAGATTGTAAGCCATTCTGAGACTCAGAGTGAAGGGTGGGGTATAAATCCAATCTCTTCTCCTTTTTAAACATTTTAACTGCATGGTTAAATTCACAAACTGCTTCCCAGCAAAGTCTTGATAAGATGAATTGTGACAAATATAAAAGTCATTCATCCTAATAGAGCACTGCAGAAAATACTTGCTCACTAAAGAAAAAAAAAGAACTGTGTTTGGGAACTGGAAATGTTTTCAACAGATCTCTGTGTGTGGCTGCCCACTGTTGTTTGGGCTCTGCAAAAGTTGAAAAGCAGGCAGCAACAAAAAAGAACTGTTAGAATTAATTGATAAAAATCAAAATTTAACTAGACTGGACTGAAGCAGTTTGTTATTTTTCTAATGAAAAGCGACAGAAAACAGGTGTTTATTGTTTTGAGTCTTGAAAATAAAAAAGGACAGGTAATAAGAAGAGAATGTGGCATGTGCTTAATTTGCCCATCTTTTTAAACTGACAATCATTTCTTACCCAACCTTAACTTTAATCCAAACCTAACTGTGACTCAAACCATAACCCTAACTCTAACCCTCTGGGCCCGTTCACTGTAATGGTTCCCATGAGCAACAATGGGCTTCCTGTGAGTGGAGCCACGGAAGCAATCAAACGGTCTCCAAAATAACCCTTCAGGATTACTTAACCCTTTAAACAACAGATTTTTGGAGACCGCTGGATTGTTTCAGTCCCTTGGCTCACAGGAGGGCCTCCATCCCTGCAGGAGTGGGTTACCTTTCCCAGCAGTGCCAAAAGCTTGCTCAGCAGGGGATTCCAACTATTTTCCTGAAATCAAATGTTTTAAGGGTTAAATAACCCTTCATGGTTACTTAACCCTTAAAACGTCAGATTTTTGGAGACGGTTGGATTGCTTTGGTGGTCGGCACACAGGAATGCCTCCATCCCTGCTGAGGTGGGCTGCCTTTCACTGTAGATTCTCATTCACTGTAATGATTTCCTTAGGCTATAATAGTAAATAGAAAAGCATCCAAAATTTCTCCCCATCAAGAGAATACCTTTCAGTATGATATGAAAGATACTTACCTGTGGTAGCTAGTGAGGAAAACAACCTGGCTAAATGAACAAATTCCCCTGTAAAATGCAAGCTTTTATTGATGAGATTATGTGAGACAAAAATAAAGTCAGGAATTGCTGGTTTTCTGAGCATTCATTTCCGTGTTCAAAATTTAGGAACTGAGAATTGTATTTTTACATCTGCAGCTGCAGCTCTCTGGTTAAATTTCCCCATCAGTTGCTAATCTCAAATTTTGGCAAGGTTGTGATGGACAATGTCTGAATGGGAGAAACCATATCATATTTCTTTTCCATGTGGTCTGCCGAGAACCAAAAGTCTATCTGTACTACTCAATTAATATCAGGTGTCAATATGTGCTTAAAAGAGCATTAACTGATCAACATAAAATAGTCTTGAGCATGCATCTTTAAAACCCCCCTGAAGGCTTACTGAGGTGGGAAAAGTCTAGGAAACAGCTGTACTGAAATTATGAACAAACAGGTGTAAATACAACACTGGCAATGTCTACTTAGACCATTTCTGTGTCCCCCATATTCGGGTTCTGATGAGGTGTGTTGATGAATACTTTTTGCAGTTTGCTTTGTTTATATCTGCTGCTTTCCCCCCCCCCCCCTTCTGCTTTATGAATTTTAACGATCTTTTCTATTTGGTGAAGCTTTTAAATGTGTTTAAATCAAAGGCTTTTTATAAAAATGCACCCAGTTGAGTTTATCTATCAATTAAATCAGACTAAATAGACAATCACAGGTATAGCAGAAAGACAGCTGATCTGTGGGACCCTCAGTTGCAGGTTATGGCTACCTTGATTACAATATTTAATAGTAGTTTCTTTTTTGCGCTAGAAAATTTACATATTCAACACAGCAAAGCTCTGCATTGCTTTATTTATTTGGCTAGCTGTCACAAGTGGTTTGAAAACAATCTATCAAGCACTGAGCTGTGGTTGTGGTTCTTGCAAAGAACATGTTATCACAAAATGGAAACCCCTTTAAAGAAGGGCAAGTGCTTGTGATTGTCACCAAGGTCAAAGTGAAGAAAGCAAGCAGCCACCTTTATTTTAAAAAGAAGTTCCTCACTACGTATCTATAGTCTAGCCTTTGTCTTTCTGTTGTCCATTTATTGATTTACGTTATTATATCCTGCCTTTCATCACAATGGAGACCCAAAGCGGCTTATATAATTTTCCTCTCCTCATTCATTGCTCCTATAAAATTACTCAGTCTAGCTTGCACATTATCTCGCTCATACAATAAGGATGTTTTGACTAGATCTGTAGCCTAGGTCACACGGCCAACTTCCAACCCTACTGTTTTTCCTTCTTCAGATTGGCAACCACATTTCAAATGTGATACATTAATTGGGCAAAGGTTGTTATGCCAGTAAAGGCACTTTGTGAGAAAAATACCCCTAATTCCAGAACACTGTAGTCACCCGCTTGGTTGCCAGGGTGCCTGGAGACTCAACTCACACTCATCTGCCAGGAGAATGTGGGTTTTGTCTACCAAACTGGAAGGGACTTATAAGTACTAACAGCCACAATGTTGCAGCAGCACTCTGTGTCTCTTGAGGAGTGCTAACTAGGAGAACAGATGGTTTCCAGTTGCTCCGTGCGATCCCCATCTCAGCCGTTGTAGCGGAAGAAGGTGCGCCGCCAGAAACCGTCCAGGCAAGCGGTTTCCAGCCTCAACCATAGAATCCATCTTGGGAGGCTAACACCACCAGCAGCTATCTTACTGCAGTGCCAGACTCCATAACAGTGAAGAGGGAGGCTCACGTACTCAACAGATGTCACCTATGCATAAAGCCATCAGGCTTATCTTAGGCGTGGATCCTATCAGACCGCTTAAGACTTTGTCCAACGGAACTCAAGACAGACTGGTGCCAATAGAAGATCAAAGAGGAGGAAGAACATCTTCACCCAGAGCCAAGTGTCTTTGTCTAGACCGGGTGCTACCCTAGGTAGCAATTTGGCCATCTGTTGTCACCTTTTTAGATAAGTTTGATAGTTTTAATTACCCCCCATCCCAATCATTTCTCCCATTCTTTCCCTTAATGGTCATTCTGGAGCCTCCCCCCTTGGCCCATTGTTACCTGGAAGTCTAATCAGGTAACCAGGGCCAAGGCAGCCCATTGGCCAGATATGGGCAGTCAATCAGGTGCCACCAATAAACTGGCTATTGGCTACTGCATAAGTCCAGCCCTTATGGTCATTGCAGAGCCTCCCCTTTTTCTGAGGTCATGTACCAACTGACCACCTGTCATCTGCCCCTGCACCTCCCATCCCCTAAGGGCTCAAGGTAGTCCATATAACCTGTGACCCAGCTCCCCACAGGTGTGCATCTAGCAGTACCCCAGTTCTGCTGTCTAGATACATCCCCGATTCCTGATCAGTTGTGGGTCCCCTCCCCCTAGTCCTCGTTCGTCGCCATTGGAGCCTTCCTTGAAGACTACGATTGGTAATTATCACCCTGTTTGTCCATCCTTGTGTTGTCTCTGCATCTCTATTTTTTTTTTAGGACTGAATGTTTGTTTTATGAGTTTATTATCTTGTATGTGTGTTCTATATTTTTGTATAATAAATTTTAATTGTTTTTACTTAATTAGTGTCCTTGGCAATTTTAAGCAATAATTTCTGGACGTGTATCCTGTATACATAGATTCAAAGATCCTTTTTAAGCCAGGTGCCCACATGTCAATTCCCCAACCTCGTTTTGAGGGCATTTTGGCTTACAACTTTGCTACTATTTCATAGGAATAGATCATTAGAATCACAAGTCTGGAAGAGATCTGGCTTCGTTTATCCATAGTATTGTACTGATGCAGGATCTTTACTAGCTGAACGTTACTTACTGAAAGGCCTATAGGGTAGAGGCTAATAGAACTCAATAGTAGAGTGTATCTATAAAAGGTCCAAGTTTGATCTCTGGCAACTTCTTAAAGGATCTCAGAAAGCTGAGTGCTGTTAGTAGCCAGAGCAAATCACACTAGGCAAGGAAGGCCAATAGTCTGGCTGCCCGTTAGATAACCTTGTTATATCCCTATAGTAGAGAACTGCACTATACTTTATGATGAGGAAATCCAAATTATTTGCCAAGGCAATTCAAACTACATCGTGCAAATTAAGTGTATAATTTAATATATTTAAAAATGTAAAATCTGGGAGTGGAGCCCAAGAAATTTAGACTTCTGGGAGGAAAGGCATAGTGCCAGCAGTCAAGAAAATAGAAGGGGGGGGGGATCAGATTTGTAGCTGGGGGAAGAACACAGGCCTCTTAAAGTCACTAGACTGTAATTCTTTTGCCATTGGCAGTTTTTAAATTTTTGTTTTGTTTTGTTTCCAATACCCATCATTGTACACCACCCTGAGCCCTGTTTTCAGGGAATTGGGCAGTATAAAACCTGAATTTAATACATAAATAATAAATTTTCAGAGACCACTATAACCATGTAAATAGTGTCTTTGGTAGATTTTGGAACAGTACCCTTGGATGCTGTTGAATTTCCTTTAAAACATTTTTTGTTCTTTACTTACTACATATGCCACAGAATTGAGTAAAAATCCTAAAGGTCCTTTCAATTCTTTTTGGAGATCAGTTTCTGAAATAGATTAGTGGTTTGCTTTGACAGGGAAGATCAATGGCAAATTGAGCATTTTACATTATACAATGAAAATACTCCGAGCACATCAAGACATGCTCTTTTTCTTTTTTTTTTTAAAGACGCATTTGTATATTCCAGATTTCTGGAATTTACAATTAAGAGTCCGAAACTGAAACTTGCTAATGACAAATCCAAATAGTTATAGTCTATTCTATGCTGGTCACATCTCATCTGGATTATTGCATTGATTTCTGGATACTGCAATTTAAGATGAATGTAAGCAAGTGGGAATGGGTTCAGAGGTGGTGAGCAAAAATGGCCAGGGGTCTGGAAGTTAAACCTCCTCAAAGAAAGGCTGAAGGAACTTGATGTGTTTAGCCTAGATAGGATTAAGGGGGGACATAATAACACTCTTCAGATAGTTGAAGACAATCACACAGAAGAAGGTAGAGGCTTGTTTTTACTGCTAAAGAGGGCAAGACTAGTTGTAATGGGATTAAGACTAAATCTAAAATAGGGAGGCTGATTTTAGTTGAACATTAGGAAAGATTTCCTAATGTTGAGAGCATTTCAGCCATGGAACCAATTATACCTGAGAAGTGAGGAGTTGTCCCTTGCAGGAAGACTTCAAATACAGGCTAGAAAGCCATCTCTTAGGGATGCATTGCTCAAGCTTTGGATTCCCTGATCTGATCAGAGGGTTGGACTAGATGGCCTGTAAGACCCCTTCCAACTCTCTGATTTTATGTGTACTTGAAGAGTCTATCAAGAATCTCTCAGCAGCTAGTATAAGTCCTATCCAGGTTAATGGGGCTGTTACTGAGATTCAAAGTCAACAGAATCAACCATGAGTACTTTGTAGAAAGATTACTCCAGCACCTTCCTTCTAAAGAGAATTGCTGAACAGAGCCAGCCTCCATCATCCCATCCCATTTTGATGGAACCGAAAGCATAAAGGCCCGGCCAGCCCACACCCCACTCCTATGTTTTTGCTTCCAATTCATTTCCATGCTGATTGTAGTATCAATTCTCCACAAAAGCTGCCATTTGCAAATTGAATTTGTCACTCTGGATTCATCAGATTATGGGAAATGGAAATGCAAACTTAATACCCAATCTGCAGCAAAATGGATGTTTGCAAAACTGGCATTATTAAATATTTTATTTTCTATTATTGGGGAACACAGCAGTGTTTATATTTTAATACCACATGCCTGGAGCCAAACTAATGGCCTATAGAAGAGGCTGTGCTGTTTTATAAAAAGGGGAAATGATACAGACACAGCAGAGTCTGTGAATTTAAACACTCCAAACTATCTAACCTTTTCCAGAAATGAGTCAGCATGTTAGAACTGCTGGGGGGGCGGGGAGCTCCATCAGGTGCATTACTTCTAGGAATGGCTTCAGTGTTTGTATGTGCAATTACCATAATCACTGAGTTATTTTCCAATAAATTACACCTGCAGTAGAGAATGAGTTTAGAGTCATGGCCGGAAAGGACATGAAAGCATCATCTAAGCTAACTCCTGATTAAGGCAGAGAATAGTCAGAAGGCTAGTGATACAGGAACTTTGAAGAAGCTAAGCATATCTGGATTGTTCAGTGCCTGGATGGAAGTCTACTGGGACCCACTATGATGCTGCACTGAGTTTCAGGATGGAAGAAAAATGGATTAGCCAGGGCTTTGTTTGTAGAAAAAGCCCAGCAGGAACTCATTTGCATATTAGGCCACACCCCCTGACACCAAGCCATCTGGAACTGCATTCCTGTGTGTTCCTGCTCAAAAAACGCCCTGGGAATAGCTATGCAATAAATAACTAATAACTTAATAACATTGCATGGACCAACCAAAAGTCCATTTGGAACTAACAAGCAAGGTCTGCGAAACTGCATCGGCAGACTACAGTTCTTGTAGTACTTCTCCCAAGACAAAGTTTACTTAAAATGAAAACTCCATAATGATCTTCACCCTTGCATGCAGAGATTCCAAGAGGACTGGAAATAAAGTACATCTGCTGTATTCTCCTGATATTCAGGTTTGTTTCATGATCTTTGTTGTGTCCTAGGCTCAAATGGGAGAACTGTTACTTTTGGAGGGAACTGTTACTTTTGGAGGGAAGCTGAACAAGCCCAAGGTTGTACTCCACACCAGGGTTCCAGAGAAGGCCTAAGCGTGCCCAATCAGGGGAAGGATTGAAACATAAGTAGCCAATCAACATCTAGGCTCATACTGTACCCTGATAGGCCCTTAGGGCCCTGTAAATAGCCAATCCATGTACATAGTTAAGGACCAATCAGAAGGGGGCAAGAATTGTATAAAGGAGCGGGAAGTTTGAATAGAGCTCAGTCTGTGTGTGTGTTCCTGAAGTAAAGCTTGCTGAAATCACTCTCCGACTCTGGTCTCTTACTGCGCCGACCCCAGTATTTTACACTGGCGACGAAGATGGGATGCCAGTAAGAACCAGCAACAGAACCAGGAAGCTCTCAGAGACGCCGGTGGACGACATCATCAGCGCTCTGGAGAAGTATTTCCAGCCCCAGCCAACCAAGCTCACCCGGCACTGGGACTTCCGACAAAGGACACAGAAGGCAGGCGAAACCACCATGGCGTTCTTGACGAGCCTGCGCCGGGTGGCAAGCCGATGCAGTTTCGCAGACCTCAACGAAGCCCTGCTCGACCAGTTTATATGGGGGTTAGGGACGAAAAACTAGTACAGAAACTCCTGTCCCTCTCCGAGTGCGACCTAACAAAGGCAATCGACGTGGCCACCAGCTGGGAGAAGGGCAGATCAGCAGAGCCGTGGCTGACAAGACAGGCTGCGACACACCAGATCAACCCTGAACCATCTATGGAGGACTCGGATGAGGACAGAGCTCTACAAACCGGCTATCGTTCAGCAGGAAGGAAGACCACCCATGCCCCACAGGGCATGAGACACAAGACACCACCTGCATGTGCAAGCTGCGGGGGCCAGCACGAGCGAAAGACCTGCCGATTCCGGAATGCCACCTGTCAACTCTGCAACAAGGAAGGCCACATCGCCTGTGCCTGCAGATCCACATCCCGAGCACGCGTCCCGCAAAGATCTGCACACTCCGAAGGCCAGCCAGACTTCGAGACCGACGCTCTCCACGCCCACCCATACCCAGTACAGTACCTACCCTCGCCAGTCAGGCCCTCCAAAATCCGGGTCAATGTAGGGATCGGGGGGGTGCCCTGCCAAATGGAGGTGGACTCTGGGTCAGCATCATCTATTATAGCGGCAGAGACATTTTTTAAAATCCCCACCAGGCTGAGGCCTCGTCTCAGGGACCCGGGGTTTACCTTAGTGGACTTCCAGACGAATAAGGTGCCTATCTTGGGAGTGGGCCCGGTCCCAGTCCAATACAAGGGGTTCAAGGGCCAGCTACAAGTGCTAGTGGTCAAGAATCACCTTACAAACCTTTTGGGTCTCGACTGGTTCAAGCCCCTGGGAATAGAGATCAGGGGGGTCAATAAGACTGTCGGAGTGGACTTTAACAAGGTTTGCGAAGAGTTCCCGGCCGTTTTCGATGGCACCTTGGGCTGCTACACGGGTCCCCCGGTTACACTACACCTCGACCCCACAGTGCGGCCTATTAGGCTTAAAGCACGGCGAGTTCCATTCGCGCTCAAGCCTAAAATTGAGGAGGAACTGGATAAACTGATTGCACAGGGAATACTAGAGCCTGTCACCCACGCAACCTGGGAAACTCCCATCGTGACTCCAGTCAAGCCCAGTGGGGAAGTGCGGATTTGTGCAGACTATAAGTGCACCCTCAACAAGGCTCTTCAGGCCCACGCATACCCTGTGCCCATCGTCAGCCACGTTTTAGCCACCCTAGCCAGCGCAAATTTTTTTGGCAAGTTGGACTTGGCCCAAGCTTACCAACAGCTGCCGGTGGATGAGGCCACGGCCAACGCCCAAACAATTGTGACCCACCGGGGGGCCTTTAGAGTAAAGCGGTTGCAATTTGGCGTGAGTGTGGCTCCAGGGTTGTTCCAGGAACTCATGGACTCTCTTTTAAAAGGACTTCCCGGAGTCACTCCATTCTTCGATGATGTGCTGATCGCGGCAGCCTCGCCTGAAGAATTCGCCGCCCGCCTTAGAGGAGTCCTACAACGTTTTGAAACAGCCGGCCTCAAGGTCAAACGGGAGAAGTGCCTCCTGGGCGTGGATCGGGTGGAATTCCTGGGGTTCTCCATCGATGCCCAGGGGGTCCACCCCTCCGACGCCAAGCTGCGTGCCATCAGAGATGCTCCAGCGCCCACCAACAAGCAAGAACTCCAGGCCTTCCTCGGCCTCCTAAACTTTTATCATGCTTTTCTCCCCCACAAGGCAGCGGTGGCCGAACCCCTGCACCGGCTTCTAGACAAGAACCGACCTTGGGCGTGGGGCCGCCAGCACGCTAAAGCCTTCCAGGATATCAAGGGCCTCCTGATGTCCAACTCCGTCCTTGCCCATTTCGACGAGACCCTGCCCTTGGTCCTTGCATGCGACGCATCCCCTTATGGCGTGGGGGCAGTTCTGGGCCACCAACTCTCTGATGGGACCGAAGTCCCTATCGCGTACTACTCGCGGACCCTCTCGTCGGCGGAGCAGAACTACGCCCAAATCGACAAAGAAGGGTTGGCAGTCGTGGCCGGCGTCAAAAAATTTCATGATTACATCTACGGCCGGCTCTTTACCCTCTATACGGACCACAAACCCCTCTTGGGCCTCTTTGCATCGG
This sequence comes from Heteronotia binoei, assembly GCF_032191835.1. Classification (NCBI taxonomy): domain Eukaryota; kingdom Metazoa; phylum Chordata; class Lepidosauria; order Squamata; family Gekkonidae; genus Heteronotia; species Heteronotia binoei. Next base: position 45,734,495 of record NC_083233.1, read on the forward strand.
ACCGGCAGACCCCTCAGGTGTTGTCCCCACGGGTCCTCCGTTGGTCCATTTTTCTAGCCGGCTACACCTACACCCTAGTGCGTCGCCCGGGCAAGGCAATGGGCCATGCTGACGCCCTGAGCCGCTTGCCCTTGCCTGATGTGGATCCTGATCCAGCCCCGGCTCATCAGATCCTACTGATGGACATGCTTCCGGACAGGCCATTGCTCGCCCACGACGTTGCTGCCCGCTCCGCTCGTGATCCAGTCCTCTCCCGTGTCTTGGACTGGGTGGGGAGGGGGTGGCCCAAGGGCTCGACTGGGCCGGAATTTACTCCGTTTGCAGCCCGGAAAGACGAACTATCCACCCACAAAGGCTGCCTACTATGGGGCAACAGAGTCGTCATCCCCAAACCCTTGCAAGACCAAGTGCTGAGAGCCCTGCACGAGGCACACCCGGGCATAGTCCGCATGAAGGCTCTCGCATGGAGCTATGTCTGGTGGCCCGGCCTCGATGCAGAAATTGAGGCTTGGGTTAAAAGGTGCCTGACATGCCAGGTGTCAAGGCCTGACCCCCCACGTGGCCCAGTGCAATCATGGGAATCCACCAAAACCCCCTGGTCAAGACTGCATATGGACTTTGCTGGCCCCTTCCATGGGCGGACTCTACTCATACTAGTGGATTCATACTCCAAGTGGTTGGAGGTGGTCCAGGTGCCCTCGCCATTGTCGCAGGCGACCATCACAGCTCTGAGGGCCATCTTTGCAACCCACGGGTTGCCGGAGACCATCGTCACCGACAACGGCACAGCATTCACGTCCGCAGTGTTCCAGGACTTCTTGGCCAGGAACCTCATCAGGCACATTCGCTCTGCCCCGTTTCATCCAGCCACCAATGGCCAGGCAGAGCGGATGGTGCGCACGGCAAAGGAGGCCTTGAACCGTCTGGGCCCCTCAGACTGGCCAAAAGACATGGCGTGTTTCCTAATGGCCTACCGGACCACACCCACCGCCTCCACAGGTCGCAGTCCAGCCGAACTCCTCATGGGCCGCCGCATCACCACCCTGCTGGACAAGCTGCACCCTGACCGAGCCCCAGACAGGCGACCGGCGCCGGAACACCTTAAAGCCCCCAGAGGGTTCTACCCAGGTGAGACAGTGTGGGCATGGAACTATGCCACCACTGGCCCCGCCTGGCTCCCTGGAAAGGTGGACCACGTCACCAGACCGGTCTCCTATGCAGTGGCCTTGGAGGGTGGACATCTCCTGAGGCGACACATCGACCAACTCCGAGGTCGCCTGCCTGCCGGGGAGCCAAGGTCAGAGGCTCCAGATCCGGACAACCTAAGTCCCCGAGAGCCTGACACAGAACAGGGTTCCGTGGAGCCCACTTCGGCCCAGCAGGAGGAGACCCCCGACCGCGCAGCTGAACCCAGGTCTCCCGAGGCCGCCGTCCCAGATGTCTCCAGCTCTGCAGCCGCGGAACCACCAACCGAGTCGGAACGCCCAGTCCCCTCGGAGCTCCGACGCTCGACATGTGATCGCTGCCCTCCGGCATATCTCCAGGACTATGTCACCTGATAGCTGGAACTATGGGGGGAGGGGTGTTGTGTCCTAGGCTCAAATGGGAGAACTGTTACTTTTGGAGGGAACTGTTACTTTTGGAGGGAAGCTGAACAAGCCCAAGCTTGTACTCCACACCAGGGTTCCAGAGAAGGCCTAAGCGTGCCCAATCAGGGGAAGGATTGAAACATAAGTAGCCAATCAACATCTAGGCTCATACTGTACCCTGATAGGCCCTTAGGGCCCTGTAAATAGCCAATCCATGTACATAGTTAAGGACCAATCAGAAGGGAGCAAGAATTGTATAAAGGAGCGGGAAGTTTGAATAGAGCTCAGTCTGTGTGTGTGTTCCTGAAGTAAAGCTTGCTGAAATCACTCTCCGACTCTGGTCTCTTACTGCGCCGACCCCAGTATTTTACAATCTTACTTTTGGTTTTGTTGAATTGCTTTGCTGCATTTCACTGGGCATCTATGGTCCTGCTTTCATTAGAACATGTGTTTAAGTCTTTGTTTGAGAAGGATCCCTAGTGTATGGAGAGGGAGAACTGGTAGGAAAGGAAGAGGGAAACAAATTGAGTAGACATACAAGGCCACTATTTGATTAGCTTAACACAGAGTTACCATGTTTTGAAAAGCAAAAAAGAGGATTTATTTCCTGACAGACCACTTCAAACAACTGATCACTGTGATAAATCTCATTTAAATACACCTAACTATTTAAGTTGAAACTTGCCTCCACTGGGTGTCTATAGGGCAAAACAGGCTCAGCTTTTCCAACCCCAAAAGAGGACATTTTCATCATTTTTTTTTAAAAAAGCCCAAAAGAGGATGGGCACAAATAAAAGAGGACATCTGGTTATCCCACTTAACACCAATATTTATTTGGCAACTGAAGGCAGAGACAATGATATGAAGTCCTGTGCAACACAAACTGAACTTCACCATTTGCAGGGAGCCTAATTTTAATTTTCTGCCTTATCATAGACTGGTTTTGAGCGTGATTTTGCCCTTGAGGCCTCCAAGATTCTTTTGAAGATCTCTGTTATCATTGGCCACTTCTGTAAAGCACAGATTTCTGCCTCATACTGATATAGGTTTTGAGACTGTAAACATGACTAACAGCAATCTAAATGCGTCAACATACCACCAAAAGTCTCCTGGTCATACCCATCCACAATTGCATGGTAGCCACTCAATGTAAATTAATTTGAATTGCTAAGAGGAAGGCAATTGCTGAGAGCCGGTTTGGTGTAGTGGTTTCTTAACTCTTATCTGGGAGAACTGGGTTTGATTCCCCACTCCTCCACTTGCACCTGCTGGAATAGCCTTGGGTTGGCCATAGCTATCGCAGGAATTGTCTTTGAAAGGGAAGCTGCTGTGAGAGCCCTCTTAGCCCCACCCACCTCACAGGGTGTCTGTTGTTGGGGGAGAAGACATAGGAGATTGTAAGTCGCTCTGAGTCTCTGATTCAGAGAGAAGGGCGGGGTATAAATCTGCAATTCTTCTTCTTCTTCTTCTTCTTCTTCTGCTCTAGCAGGCCCAATAACAATGTTCTCTTGGCTCCGTGAAACAGCAAGTGATCTATATCATTAGCAATCTGTAGCTTTCACAGAGTGACACAGCAGGTGGGGGAGCACATCAGAAAGAGAATACCAGGCCTCAGCTCCCTTTATGGACTCAAGGGAGTGCCCTGAGATATTTAATAGCCTTGTTTCATCATGGTCTTGTCCCCAGAACAATGGCACATTATGACAATGGGTAGGATACCACATCAGAAATCCTTCCCACCATGCTGCTATGATACTCAGGGCGGGTCCTGCTGTTCTTCCAGCACAAATCCATCCCCCACTTAAGGATGGGTACTCTTCCACCACGATCAAATGGCTTTCTTATTCCTTACAGGAAGTCTTTTACAACAAACAGATGTTAACAGAGGGACTAGTGCTACTGGTAGGATCCACACCATTTCTCTTGCAAGAATATACTGCTTGTCTTAATTGTATAGAATGAAAACAGATATCTCTAGTCTGTCAATCTTTTTTACAGCCCACAAGGCAAACAGAAGCAGAACAAACAATATTAATTAATTAATTAACTTAAAATTGTATCTCAACATATGTCATTCAATCCTAGTACATCATATAATGAACAGGGTTAGGATTTATCAAAGAAAATTAGACACAGTATATTATCTCAATCTGAATTTCCATAGCTGAGAACAAAAAGCTACTTACACATTAAATTCCCTACTTACACATTGGTCAATCCCATGCAATGGATTGAGCCCGTTAGGGGAGGGCGGGATATAAATCTGATAAAATAAAAATAAAAATAAAAAATTTAATCTCCAAAGAACATGCAGTCAACATGTGGTAGGGATGGTGAGAAGAGAGCAGACTATATTGATTTATCAAATGGCTCTTCAGATTATGGGCCATTACATTTGCTTTAGTGAATCACAGAAAAGGGCACGTTTCTGGTTTCCAGCAAGTCATGAATAAATTCAGGGCTATTAGCATTAGTGTCCTCTCCCACTTTGCCTTATGAGATACCATTGATTTGTTTGTTTTTATCTTGTCCTTCATGTTGCAAATGCTGTGTACCTTCTCAAATTCAGCAGCCTTGGGGAAGGAAATGGAGGCTGACCCCTGTTACTTGTTTCAAGCCTGACATAAAAAACATAATCGTTATTGGTACACTTGATTACTTGTGGGAGCCATTTTAAAAGAAAATGTGCTGATCTTTTGCATAACCTTAAATGAAAATGTCCAAAATGAATCTTCAAAGTGACAGAATTTTTAATGCATAAAACAATTCTGTGATATCATAAACTTTTTGCTTTTGTGATATCACAAGCATAGCATTGTGTGCACTGGCACTGCACCTTTTCCCATATCTGTTTACTACTGTCAGGCATACTTTTCCAGTGTTCTAGGTTCCTCTGAGTCCTGGTGGTACATTCAGAAGTAAATTTTCCTCTTTTCCCGTCATTCCTATTTTAACTGTTTGCTTTCCATAGAACATCCACTGTCTTAATCAAGTCTTATACTCTTGCTGCCCATCTTTTTCTTTGAAATGCAGCAAGTAGTGACTGTTTTGTTTTGGGCAACTCTTGCACTGGGGCTTAGGGCCATCAATTGTCCAGCCATGTAGTTGAACGGAGAGAACATGCAACCCCAAAATTAAGGGTCAGTGGTTAAGAATAATGAATGAGCACATGTGGGACTGAAATCAAAGCAAAGAGACCTACATCTTTTCATTGCTGTGGAAGTGATTTCTCTTTGACACAAGCTCCTGCTGTTGTAAGGGCTAATTGATAGCTTGCAGGCCACTTGTGTTTTGCAGTCTGTTGTTTTTGCTTCAAGCAAAAATTTACCCCGCTGATGAGAATTTTTTGACAACCCTGCCACAGCACATTGAGAAATTGCAGTTTGGTGTGAATTCTCTGGGTGCACTGACCCATTTTTCCAAAGCAAAATATTGGCACACTAGGAATCAGAGCTATTCTTGCTGGCACACGCACAAGGGGTTTTTCTTAAATTAAAAAAGGAGAAGAATTTATTTCAGAAGCGGAACTTTGGCTGAAATGATATTATTCACATGGTGATACCATCCCTGTTCTTTTGTGCTAGTTAGCAAATTCTTTCATGGATAGAAAGAAGCAGATAGCAATGCATATGTTCTCAGTTTAACCCAGCCTGGAGTAGCTATAGACTTGCAATTAGCAGACTTTACATTTATTGCCTGTGACACTCTCACCATCACTCTTCAATTCTAACATGTTTATTGACTTTGGTGTTTTCTAACACCACAAATGGTATCTAAACCAAAGTGGTTGTTCTTTCAATTTGTTAATTGTACTATTTTGCCATAGATTCTAACTTGGTACTATTTCGCATGCTTAACCACTGCCCACTATTCCCCCATTTCATTGTCTGATAAAGTGTGCATGCACATGAAAGCTTACATTCTGAATAAAACTTTGTTGGTCTTAAGGGTGCTACTGGACTCCAACTTTGTTCTACTGCTTCAGTCCAACTTGGATGCCCACCATGTTATGCCCCATATTCTCAGACATATTTGGCTTACAATGAAAATAAAATAAAGGGTATAAATAAAAACATATAATCAACAACACTAAAACCAGGGGACAGAGAATCAATAATAAATTCCATTGTTATTGACTGAGAGGTATGCTTCTTCTTTGCAAAAAGCCTATCACTCACTTTTGAAAAGGGACATTGAAGGGACAACATTTTAACCCAGAGAGGCTGTTTTTATGCACACAGAGAGGGTCTCGTGTGATGGCTCATGCACAATTCCAGAATCAGATATGTGCCTGCAGTGAGCCACAAATGAAACCAATTCAAATGGTGCAAGAATTCTGTGAAAAACAGGGAAGAGGGGAAATGGTGCTGAAAGCACAGTCTACTGAAGCAGTTGTAAAGTTGCTTTAGATGCAGTTACAAGGCAAAGGGCAACTGCAGCCACTGCCTTAGATTCCAATGCAATTTTAATGAGGGAGAAGGGCACAGAAAGACAAATGGAAGAGTTTGTTGGTTAATTCTCTTGTTGGGAGCAATTGCAAATGTTCCTCTTATTTAGGGGGGAAAGAGTAAGAGACTCCTCTTTTAGAGCTGCTGGCTCTATACTATTAGGAACAGAAGACGATAGCATGGGTGTACAAACACATTTAATATGTACATTTCAGGAGATTTAAAAACATTGGTACCAATGCTGAAATATTTATTTACTTGCTTGTTTAGAAAGTATCAGGTATTCTTTGCTTAATGCCATGCATCCCCAATACAGGGGTATATTTCTGTTTCTTACTTTTCCATTGGAGAAATCTAGCCTATGATTGCACTGACATTGTCCTGATGCTGAAAACTAAATTTTTTAAAGGGAAAGTTTGCATAACTTCAGAACACTCTCCCACAAGTGGTCCAGCTTCCCTTCTCATAGTATTCTGGTACTGGGGAAAGATGATAAGATTTCATTCTGGTTTTGGAAGCAGGCCCCAGCTGGTAATTTTCTACTGTTTTTGTGGATGGTTTTGTTGAATTAACTTTCAATGGTAATATTAAGAGGTCATTAAAATATGTTTTGGAATTATTCCATACACCATCTCAGAAACAGTAATTGAAAAGCAGTCTTTACCTAATTCTGTTAATTAATATATAACTAATATACATTGAACAATACAAGTACCAGTAGACACAACAATGTTAAAATAACAAGAGATACTAATTTTGGGATCAGGCAGTCTATACACAAAGACAGCTAAGAGCATTTAAAAAGGAGATTAATTAATCTTTAAAATTTATTAGCCATGAATTTGTTCCTGTAATCAAGGTAGCCTGGAGAACTGTGGCAGATTGGATTCCTCCAAAGCTTATGATTCTTTTGCATTCATGTGAATGTGGGGTGTGTGTTGCATTTTTGTATTTTGTGTGTGTGCATGCGCATGAGTGTCTTTGTGACCTCTGGTGACTGGCACCTATTGGGGGCCTGTAAGATATTCAGTGAAGTGGCTGTTTGCTCTAGGGCCATTTTGCCTGCGCTGAGACAAAAATGTGTGAGCTAAAGGCTAAAAAATTGTGAGCTAATTCACACTAACTTAGCTTAGAAGGAGCACTGAACCATAGTAACCATTTGAAATTGGTTTAAAAGCTTGGGTGACTTTGGATCAGTCACACATTCAACCTAACATATCTTACAGCAATGTTCAGCAAATAGAGGAGAGGACAACAACGGAACTCCTTTTGGGTTCCTGGTGGAGAGACAGACAGGATATAAATTAAGTAAATAAACACTATATTGCTATAATGCAAGACATAAACCACAAGGAGGAATCCAACCTTGCATATATTATATTACCAACATCTGATTGGATGAGACAGGTTTGCAATGTTCTGTCTGTAGAAACAAGGCGCTCCTGTCAATTTATATGTGGGATGCCAACCTCACTCACTCCCTTCCCTGGAGGAAAAGGCAGAATATACTGTGTCTTTAAAAAACCACCTGAATGCACTAATGCACTATTCTGCCCCCCCCCCCCCCCGATCTGAACAGCTTCATTCCCCTCTCTTCCTTTTGGGAAGCTTGTGATCAGGTCTGATGAAGAGTTAAGAAGCATTCCACTTAGTCCACTGAAAACAATTGACCCGGTTTTCACAAATGGAGTTCCTATGCAGCACTAGGAGCATTGATGTGCTGCATCTTGGTGTGTGTATTTGGGAAGTCATCAGGTTCTCCAGGACAGTTCATCAGGAGTTGGGCTGCTAACGGGCCTGGAGAAAAATGTCCTGTCCCTTTAACAGAGGCATAATGTGTGAAAATGGGCAGCTGAAGCTTTTCAAGGCATGGAGGTAAATGACATCACCTGGTAAATCACATCCTAGTAAACCTCTTGTTATGTATGAGAGTCAATGTTGTCATCAATGGTGTTCCTGCCTGGCTCATTGGAGTCTGAAGGACTGAGCTTGGAGACTTAGGAACAATGGACAGTAGGATACAAATCCAGACTGCCCTGCTCCAATCACAGGCCCCCTGCTGGTTCGAATGACCCAATAACGTGCTAGTGTGGGAACCCAATGTTGTATATAGTTGGACCAGCGGGCCCCGTTCTCCAGTCTTGTTAGTGCAGCCACCTACCATGCTGTACTCAATGAAGAGCTTGTTATCACTACCACCTTGCCTCTTCAATGCATAGAACCCACTATATTATATCTATTAAAGGGACAGGACATTTTACTCCAGACAACATAATCAGGAGTCCAGGTATTATGCATCTAATCAGACTTGCAGAGTCACTAAAAGGGCTGTAAGTTGATAAGCACAGCAATTTCAAGCAGCCAAAAAAAGAAGAAGCAGCCAGATGGTCGCATGAGTCAGCCTTGATTCTGATGGGACAACTCAGAACAGCTGTGCAGATGAACAGTTCTTAGTCCTCCAGATCTGTTAGCCTTCACATCACCAAAAGGAGTATTTTCAAGCTGTGATGCTAGAGGAGAAAACAGCTTTGAGGACATTTTGCCAAAAAGCATCCTATAAATTTAATTATAAAGAAATAACCAAACAAACAGCATGCCAGAAAAGATAACGGAGGCACCAGGCAGCCTTGGTGGAGAAAAAACTCATAAGGCTATTTGGGTGTTACATTCACACCACAACTAAATAATATACAGCATATTTTGCATAAGGTTTTTTCTGGATTAGTAGCAGGCTGATCAGTTGATGTTCTATATTAGATAATGTGCTTTATACAATTGTTCCTATAGTTTTTCAAAATTACATGAGCATCTAATCTGCATAGGAAGAAATTCATCATGGATAAAATATCTCAGTTTTGGGAATTACAACTGATCTCCAGACTACAGTAATAAATTCCCCTGGAGACAGCAGCAGCTTGGGGTGGGGGTGGGGCAAGCAAACTCTGTGGTATACCCATTGAGTCAAGGCAAAATAGAAATCCTGATGACATCACATCCCTACTAAGCTTCTTCCTCAAACTTCACCTCCTCCAGGCACTACCCATGAATCTCCAGGAATTTCCCAAGTTGGTGCTGGCAACCCCATCTCAGCTTCAGTAGTTAGAAGCAAGCAGGGAAGCAGGATCATGGACCTGAACCTTGGAACAGGCTTTATAGATGTACTACCAAATGATCTTGTGGTGGTCTCAAAACTCAGATGGTGTATAATCTGCAGGCCCTTAATGTGAGAAAAATACCCCTAATTCCAGAATATTGTAGTCACCCATTTGGTTGCCAAGGTGCCTGGAGACTCAACTCACACACATTTGCCAGGAGAACGTGGGTTTTGTCTACCAGACTGGAAGGGACTTATGAGTACTAACAGCCACAATGTTGCAGCAGCACTCCATGTCTCTCAAGGAGGGCAAACCAGGAGAACAGATGGTTTCCAGTCGCTCCGTGCGATCCCCATCTTGGCCATTGTAGTGGAAGGAGTTGCGCTACCAGGAACTGTCAAGGCAAGCGGCTTCCAGCCTTGACCAGAGACTTATATATGAACATATGAAGCTGCCTTATACTGAATCAGACCCTTGGTCCATCAAAGTCAGTATTGTCTTCTCAGACTGGCAGCGGCTCTCCAAGGTCTCAAGCTGAGGTTTTTCACACCTATTTGCCTGGACCCTTTTTTGGAGATGCTGGGGATTGAACCTGGGACCTTCTGCTTCCCAAGCAGATGCTCTACCACTGAGCCACCGTCCCTCCCTATCTTAGTAGGCTAATACCACCAGCAGCTATCTTCCTGCAGTGCCAGACTCCATAACAGCGAAACGGGAGGCTCACGTACTCAACAGATGCATAAAGCCATCAAGCTTATCTTAGGCGTGGATCCTGCCAGACAGCCTAAACCTTTGTCCAATGGAACCCAAGACAAAGACTGGTGCCAGTAGAGGGATGAAGAAGAGGAAGAACATCTTCACCTAGAGCCAAGTGTCTTTGTACAGACCAGGTGTTACCTTAGGTAGCAATTTGGCCATCTATTTGTCATCTTTTTAGATAAGCTTAATAGTTTTAATCACCCCCACCCCAATAATTTCTCCCATTCTTTCCCTTAATGGTCATCCTGGAGCCTCCCCCTTGGCTCATTGTTACCTGGAAGTCCAATCAGGTAACCAGGGCCAAGCCTGCTCATTAGCCAGATATGGGCAGCCAATCATATGCCCCCAATAAACTGGCTATTGGCTACTGCATAAGTCCAGCCCTTATGGTCATTGCAGAGCCTCCCCTTTTTCTGAGATCATGTACCAACTGACCACTGTCATCCACCCCTGTACCTCCCATCCCCTAAGGGCTCAAGATAGTCATTATAACCTGTGGTCCAGCTCCCCACAGGTGTGCATCTAGCAGTATCCCTACCCTGCTGTTTAGATACATCCCCGATTCTTGGTCAGTTGAGGGTCCCTTCCCCCTAGTCCTCGTTCGTTGCCATTGGAGCCTTCCTTGAAGACTACGATCGGTAATTATCACCCTGTTTGTCCATCCCTGTGTTATCTCTGCATTTCTTTCTATTTTTATTAGGACTGCTTGTGTGTTGTATGTATTCATTATCTTGTATGTGTATTCTATATTTTTCTGGAATAAATTTTAATTGTTTTACTTAATTAGTGTCCTTGGCAAATTTAAGCAATAATTTCTGGACGTATATCCTGTATATATAAATTCTAGATTCTTTTAAGGCAGGTGTCCACCTGTCAATTCCCCCACCTCGTTTTGAGGGCATTTTGGCTTACACTAGCCAGAGAATTTTAGATGGGGGGGGGGCAGGGGATAAAAATTTAGGTGGGAGTCATGGAATGGGTGAGCAAGAAAGGTGGCAGGTGAGCGAGGAAGGCGGCGGGCAGGTGAGAAAGGCAGGCAAGGAAGGGTGAGGAAGGCTGCGGACGAGCAAGGAAGGCAGAGAGCAAGCAGTGGAGGGGCCAGGAAGGTAAAGCAGGGTGAAGATTTGTGGGACCTGCCCCACCCCATGGCTATGGGCCTGGTCAGTCTTCTGTTAAACAAACAGTGCCCTGATAGATAGATTCAAGGGGACGTGGGTTAGAGGGGTTAGCTTCTTCACAAACTCACATCTCAGCCACTTTTATATGACGTAACTTTTAAAGATGTGGGAATGCAACTTTTGTAGGGGAAGATTATGTTTTCATTAAAATAGGTTTCTATCCGGAGGGCAGCAAGTTATGAAGGATGAAGAATGTATTTATTTGAGTATTCCTACCCGTATTTTCTTTTCAGTGTGAACTCAGGGAGCAACCCAAAGCAGGTATACTCAGAAGTTGGTCCCATGTTATTCAATGCAGCTTACTCCCAGGGAAGCGTCTTTAGGATTGGAACTGTTAAATGTTTACAAGAAACACCTTAATGCAGACAAACAATGACAACAAAGGAGTTCTCGGATGGTTTTGATAGTGCAATCCTAAACAGAACTTCTCAGAATCTAACTCAAGTCTAGTCATTTGGGCTTACTCCCAGGGAAAGTGTTGTAAGGACTGCACTGTAAATGGCCTGTCTCAGGGAAAGAAATAGTTCAATCCTACACAGCCCAAAGGCAAAAGGGGCAGCCTCACCCATCTCCCATGGAATATCTTCCAGCATTTACATTCTCTTAAACAGGGCCGGTGTATGGGAGCAAGCAAAGTAGGCAGTCGCCTAGAGTGCCACCTGGCCTAGGGGGCATCACTGGGCGCCCCCTCCCTGATGTATGACTCTGGCTACTGACCACTGTCACATTGTTCTCTCCCATCACCAAGCTGCCCTCAACAAAGTCAAGCTACTCCCCTCTCCCTGATGTGTGACTTGGCCTCCCACCTCATCCTATCCTGCCACCCTCCTTCCTGACATGGTCGGTAAGCACTTATTCTCACTTTTTTATATATATATAACACCACATTTTTTTGGAAAAATTAAAAATCAGTAAATTAAAAATGTGAAAAGTTTCAAGTTTGGCACTATAAATTTCCCTATATTTTGTAATAATTGGGGGGGGGGCGCTAGTGGGTGAAAGTCTAGTGAAGAAAGTCTAGCACCGGCCCTGCTTTTAAAGCAGTGCAGCATGTTGATTGTGAGAAAGAAAAATGGATTTCCTAAATGAAACTGTTCTCCTGAGGAATGATCTCTAAAACTTTCTGACATCTCCTTTGACCCACTCCTTCCTGTTCATGTGATGGTAAATGTTGGCAGAGTAAATAACATAGCAACAGTGCACAACCAGATTAAAGAGTAAATAAAAGTTTATTTAGGAACTAACATAGTTGATAGGAAAGAGGAGAGACAGAGATAGGTTCCTAACTACATCTCTAGATGAGAGAGAGGGTAAGACTGAGTGTGGCACTTGCGAGAAGGGGGAAATTGCTCTGATAGTAGCAACCTGGAGTCAGAGAAGGAATTACACTTAACAGGAGAGAAGGTATGACTGACCTTACTATCCTATCTAATTGTCTTCTTGCTGCCCACTGCAGGGTCTTCTTTTCTTCTTTGTACACCAGACATTGCCTTTTTCAACAGTAAATATAAGGGAAATGAAGTCAGAGTTAAAAGAAAGGTAACCTAAAAGACAATAGAATAGAGGGACTTTGCTATGGAGTTTTAATGGCAGAGCTACTGGAACAAGACAAGATCATATGCAGCAGAATCTTCATGACAGAATCTGTGGAAGGCCAGATAATTCACTTGTCTTACTCAAAAGGAAACAAAAGATGTATGGTTATCAGGAGACAAGGAACCTTGTTTATGGAATGCACTAGCTGTTAGCTTAATCAGATTCTACAGGCCAGTCAGTCTGACCTCTGTCCCAGGGAAGATATTGGAGCAGATTTTAAAGGGATCAATCTGTGAGCACCTAAAGAACAAATTGATGACCTGAGGAAGTCCCAAAAGGTCCTGCGAGACCTACCTCATTTCCTTCTTTGATTGAGTGACAAGCTTACTGGATCAAGGGAATGATGTTCAGATGGGTAAACTAGAGGACTGTAGATTGGACTCTAGGATAGTCAGGTGGGTAGGGAACTGGTTGGAGAATCACACTCAAAGGGTAGTTGTCAATGGCATTTCATCTGAAGGGAGGGAGGTGTCCAGTGGGATGCCACAGGCTCAGGTTTGGGTTTGGTACTTTTCAATATTTTTATCAATGATCTGGATGATGATGTGGAGGGTCTACTCATTAAATCGGCAGATTACACCAAATTGGGAGTAGTAGCAAATACACCAGAAGATAGAATTAAATGAGATCTGAACATGCTGGAAAAGTGAGAGGAAGTGAACAAGATGCAATTTAACAACGATAAGTGCTGAGTTTTACATCTCGGTAACCAAAAATGAGAAACATATATACTGCGTGGAGGATACACTTCTGGGTAGCAGTATATGTGAATAAGATCTTGGGGTATGGGCGGACCATATGTTAAATTTCCTTCCTCCACCCAGCAATGTATTATGTAGAAACAAAGGATTCTCAGGTAAAATAATTTCATTACTTAATTTCTGGCTAGCAACTGCTGGCTAATCTCTCCTGTCTCCAATACTGCTTCCTGACACCTTTTTGTGTTACTTTATGTTAATGTGTAGACCTATTTACATAATCCTCTCCTTCCTGCCCCTTCCCGTCAGAGTATCAATTTTAAATTATTGCCAGACATCAAATCATGATGGCTCTTCATGATCAGCCATCAAGAGTTATTTCTGTCTTTTGTCTTGAACTGGGAATCCATTCAGGAACCCAGGAAAGACCCATCAAACGACTATTGTCATAGCTCTGGGAGGGCCTTCACCCCGCCAAATACTATAAAACATGAGAACAAACCACATCTCCTTTTTCAATCTGGGTACATAGACAGGTTGTTCCCCCATTATTCTAAGTAATGGGCCTCTTAGACATGGCATGATGGTTGTGCATGTTTCCATATGTAATTTGTAAATGGACATCTGCACATCTGGAACAGGTAATATCACCCTCTTCAACAATCCCTAAAAATCTCTATCAATAACCTCTATTTTCCTAGCTCTTGATTGTGTGCATTGTATTGCTTGTGTGTGAGAGTGTATTTTTACGTATTTTTCTAAGTAAACATTTTAAAAACTATTTTAACTCTGGAGTCTTCCTTCTGATACTGGACCTTCGTATTATTGGTAAAAGATCCCTGCTGCCAAAAATAGCTCTACCTAGGTCTACCTCTTGCTAATTCCCCCATCAAAAAGAGGAGGCCCCAGCAATTTTGCTAACAATTTATGCATAAGGACAACAAAATCTTTTCTGACCAGGTTAGAATTACAGAATTCCTCTAGGAGAGATGGCAACTTGGTGTCTTCCTGCTTCTTACAAGTGCCTTGCCAGTAATACTGTCTATCTTGATAAGCCCATGGGAATGTTCTGCTTGGGGAAAAAGGAGAGAACTAGGCAAAGGACTGACATCCATTAGGCTGATATTCTGCATCTGGTGCAGGCGGAATATTCTACATCTGGTGAAGGCAGAATATTCTGCATCTGGATCCCCTGGGTGTGTTGGCCCATGTATTTCACCTGGCCCAAGAGGCCAGTGACTGAGCAATCCTCCCCAGAATCTGCTCGTGATGTTGTTCCTTGGAGAGGTTGTCACATTTGGACCACCATCTCCTATTCTGTTGACAAAATACAGAATCTGACAAGCATTTCCCTCTGATCGCTCATTGTTAAGGTACAAAAAATCTTTGAAGAGGTCACCCAACCATGTAATCAAAGTGGGCTGCTATTAGACCTTAATGGTGTGAAAGAAAATTACAGCCCACCTATATCCATTCATGATCTAGGAGACTGACTTGTCATCTTGTATTCTTTCTGCGAACAGATAGAGATTATCTACAGAAGAGACCAACCAGACCTGGAATAACCTGTCTATCAAGTGTGATTTCTATGCTGCCCCTCAAGAGAACCTGCCAAATGCAGTTTACAAGGAATCACAGGATTCCACATCCCAGCAGCATAATGGAAAGTAAAGTGCAGCTTCCAAAACCTTGCTTTGCACACTGCTGTCAGGCAGGCCTTGTAATGGCTGTTCACCTCCATCAGGATGGGACCCTCTTTAGAACTTCTTTTTATTTTGCCTCTCTCTCCACACTGCACAAGCTGAGGGAAGTTGGGACTTTGAGACTCAGGAGCTAGAGCTGCAGTTTGCGAATGGAAGGGGAGAGAAGTGGGAAAATGATGGTTGCTTTGAATACTTGGGAATATCTAAAGATAAGCCACGTTAATCACTCGGTAAATTCAACAAGTGATAACATGCATGTGTGAAAAAGCTGCCATAGATGAAATGCTAGAATCAGCAGTTTTCTACTGCCTGCTATCACATCAGACACAAAGCTTGTCAGAAAGAGTCTAGGGAGCCATCATTCACCCTCTTCCACTGGGGATAGGACAAGGAGCAATTAGTTTAACTCCAGGGAAGTAGATGCAGAATAATCATTAGGAAAAACTTCATAGCTGAAAGAGCAGATCAGCATTATAATAAGCTGCCTAGAGAGCTGTAGTATGAATCTCCTTCCTGGCAGAGTTTCAGAAAAAGTTTGGGCATGTCTCTGTCAGGGATGCATTAACTATTGCATACATGTCTTCTGGAATGCATGTTCTGGTTTTCTGATCCAATACCGAAGTGAATGAAAAAAAATAATAAATGAACATTGGGAGGGTCCTGTTCCCTTTTTCCTCAGGGAAGCTTACCTGCCCCTAGATTCTTGAGATTTATTTGATGGTTTTAGTTTACATTCTGCTATCACTTCAGAGAGTGAGAACTTTTTCCTCATTAATTATAAAGGTTTATGTTGGCAGCCACTTAGTTCCTATGGTTACAGCTCTAAGAAACAGTAAAACAGGCTCTCCAAAGCTTTTGGGCACAGGAACCAATTGACTGTTGTAGAATTCATGAATGCTAATAACTCATTTACTGATAATGCTAATAATTAATTGGGCTCCAATCATCCACGGCAAGTCTTCAAATGAAGAGGGCATTTAGAGGTCACTGCTGCACTCTGCCTTACTTACAGCCCAATTGTAGCAAAACAATGGATTCCCCAATATCTCTGAATACAACCCTCAATTACCTTTGTAGTTATCTTCAATCATTGCCTGAAGAGCTCAGCACACCTGTGGATTTTTGTTCTCTCCTCATCACAACAAAACCATGTGTCTTTCATAGCAAAATTGCTTAAAGTGTTTTTACATTCTCCCCTCCACCCCACTGCCCATCAGCAAACAATCCATGGCAGTTTTGTAAGGCTCCCAGGTAGGAGTCAGATTCAAAATGGGTTCTGTCTCTCAGGCCCCAGTGGCATACAATGTGTGCCACAGGGTCAGCTACATCATAGAAGGCAAAGAGGAACTGCACCAATGAGGACATCTTAGATTCAAGAACGCCCTGCTCACTGACTGATTCTTCAATTTGGATAACTAACAACTGGAGAGCCAGTTTGGTGTAGTGGTTAAGTGCGCGGACTGGGTTCGATTCCCCTCTCTTCCACCTGCACCTGCTGGTATGACCTTTGGTCAATCATAACTCTCTCAGAGCTGTTCCTCTTGAACTTTTCTCAGAGAGCTCTCTCAGCTCCACCTACCTAACAGGGTGCCTATTGTGAGGAAGGGAAAGAAAATTGTAAGTTGCTCTGAGACTCCAAGTTAGGGTTGCCAGGTCTGCATTGGGAAATATCTGGAGACTTTGGGGGATGGATCTGGGAGAGGGCGGAGTTTGGGGAGGGGAAGGGCCTCAGCATAGTACAATGCCATAGAGTCCACCCTTCAAAGCAGCCATTTTCTCCAAGTGCAAAGTAATGCACATTGGGGCCAAGAATCCCAGCTACAAATACAAGTTGATGGGCTGTGAACTGGCAGAGACAGACCAAGAGAGAGATCTTGGGGTCATGGTAGATAATTCACTGAAAATGTCAAGACAGTGTGCGTTTGCAATAAAAAAGGCCAACGCCATGCTGGGAATTATTAGGAAGGGAATTGAAAACAAATCAGCCAGTATCATAATGCCTCTGTATAAATCGATGGTGCGGTCTCATTTGGAGTACTGTGTGCAGTTCTGGTCGCCGCACCTCAAAAAGGATATTATAGCATTGGAGAAAGTTCAAAAAAGGGCAACTAAAATGATTAAAGGGCTGGAACACCTTCCCTATGAAGAAAGGTTGAAACGCTTAGGGCTCTTTAGCTTGGAGAAACGTCGACTGAGGGGTGACATGATAGAAGTTTACAAGATAATGCATGGGATGGAGAAAGTAGAGAAAGAAGTACTTTTCTCCCTTTCTCACAATACAAGAACTCGTGGGCATTCGATGAAATTGCTGAGCAGACAGGTTAGAACGGATAAAAGGAAGTACTTCTTCACCCAAAGGGTGATTAACATGTGGAATTCACTGCCACAGGAGGTGGTGGCGTCCACAAGCATAGCCACCTTCAAGAAGGGGTTAGATAAAAATATGGAGCAGAGGTCCATCAGTGGCTATTAGCCACAGTGTGTGTGTGTGTGTGTATATATATATATATATATATATATATATTTGGCCGCTGTGTGACACAGAATGTTGGACTGGATGGGCCATTGGCCTGATCTAACATGGCTTCTCTTATGTTCTTATGTTCTCCACGGGAGCTGATCTCTGTCTTACAACTGATCTCTGGAGATTAGTTGTAAAAGCGGGAGATCTCCAGGCCCCACATGGAGGCTGGCAACCCTATATGAGTGAAGGACAGGGTATAAACAATTTCTTCTTCTTCTTGTCTGAAATTTAAGTTTACCCCTTCCTGATTCTACATACTGCTTCTCTAGATATCTACCCTTGCCTGCTTTTGACCTTGGCTTCTGCCTCTGACCCGGAGTCTCATCTTGGAAAACCTGGTCATTACCTGCTTTGATCTTGCCTCTGACCTCTTGCACCTCTACACTCTTAAGCACCCTGACAGCACAACAACACAACAGGAACAAGTGCACCCATCCTTTTGGACAGCATATCTATACTATTCTCCCAGTGCTATGGAAGTGAAGAGTTTCTGTGAGGAATTTGTCACAGAATCAGTGGTTCTTCTCAGGAGAACCAATTTTGGAGTCTCTTCAGCTAAAAGGCAGTCCCATTATTCACTTGCTTACTGCCCAAAATATTTTATAAAACATAAAACCCTGCTGCCCCATATATTCAGAGTAGAAATATAGAGTTGAAAGGCTGAAAGAGTGGTAGAAGAAGAGGAGACAGTGCTAAAATGTAGATGGCTTAACTTACCACGTCCTCAGACTAGCTGCAGGCAGAACTTTTACACATTGGCTTGGCATGCAGAAAGCATGCTGAGGGAGGCCAGCCTCCAGGTGGGACCGGAATTACAGCTCATCTCCTGAGTACAGAGATCAGTACCCCTGGGGAAAGGATGTTTGGGGGTGGCCTCTATGGCATTGTACCCCACTGAGGTCCCTGTCCTCTCCAGGCTCCATCCACAAATCTCCAGAAGCTTTCCAACCTGGATCTGGCAATCCTACCCCCACCTTTTCCTCACTAATGGAGACCTGGCAGCCTTAAATGCAGTTTCCTCTAAGTCAAGGCAAAGAAGGCTTCCCTCAATCTAAAAGGGGAAATCCCTGGGAATCCCATGCACTGTTCCCATTGAGACATTATCAAAAAAGATGAACTCTCTTATCCATCCAGTTATTTAAGTCTCTAAGTGTTTGGTGCGTTGATCACACCTGAAAGAAAGCTCACCTCCAGCTAAGCTTGGATCAGGACAAGGGGGAAAGCCATTTTGCAGCCAGGGTAAAATTGCTATATTTTCTGCTTCTAATAGTATGGTGCACCCCCCCATGATAGGAAGAGCTTTTCTTTAGCAATTTAAGCATTTGTATAAAGCATTTTTGAGAGACCAGCACAAATCACAATGTTTAAAGAAGTTAAGCCATCTGACTCTAACTCTGTTGCCTCTAGATATGCTATACTGATACATTTGGGGACACAAATGCCTATCAATCTTACATTTTCTGCACTTTCCATTGACAGATACATGTGGAACTGTATTACACTTGGACATTTCTGATCTTTCCTGCGTAAAGTCAAGATCTTAGCAATTCTTCACAAGTGCCTCTGGCCCAGGTAGCTGGCCTGTGTGTCTGGAAATGTATTTCTTGCAATAAAAGCACTGTTTGTAGCCAGTGTTAAAATAAGGTTAAAACGCAAAGCATTTCATGATATGGCCCATTTATCAATGATTTTCAGGGTAAAAAAAAGCAGGGCTTTCTTTTAGCAGGAACACGCAAGAATGCAGTTCTGGCTGGCTTAGTGTTGGGGTGTGTGGCCTAATATGAAAATGAATATATGCTGGACTTTTTCTACAAAAAAGTCCTATGTGAGACAATGGTGACATCAGGGGGCTTTTTTTCTACCAAAAAAGCCCTGAAAAAAAGTATAACCTAAACACCACTACAGCCATTTCTTTCTTGCACATGTCTTTTTAAGACTCAGAAACAGAAGCTGGGAAAGGAGCAGGACACAGCAATCCATCTCTTTTCAAGGCATGTGCAGTTAATTATGCACATGCAAACCCTTTGACCTGGGTGGGTTCACACACATATTTTGTATTCAAGTACATTGTTGCTGCCCCAGAATTACTGCCGATCCTCCTAATGACTAAATTGCATTTAACACTGGCCTCTGTGAATGCAACCATTAGTGTCACTAGTGGTAGTTTCAGTTACTTCATTTTTTATATGCTGCTTGTTTGACACAGGGCCAGTTAAGAAATAAAGATCACTTTGCTAAGCTGTATCTGTAAATAATAAGCAACATTCCCCCAACAGGCCCATAACAAAGTCCAATGCCCGTATGTTGTCTGGCACTCACGGGAAAAGCTGGATAAAGAGGATCTCTGCTTCCCTCAAATGTGAAATGACACGAACCCATGAATCAAAAGCCTGGTGACATTTATCTGGTGTGCTGATGCTTGCTAGACATTGGAGAGGCTTCATAAATAGAGTTGTCTTGATGTTTCAGACACATTTCTCAGTGTTGCTTGACAGTTATTAAGAACATTAATTCTTCCAATGCTAATTTCTATCTAGTACTTATGAAAAATGCATTCTCTTTTCCTAGGGAGTTGGCAGAAGGCAGGGATGGCAATATATTGGAAGGTAGGAAGGAAGTTCTGGTTGCCATGGTTTTCGACAGCCAGTCTCAGGGTTGTTACATGAAATCACACCATCTTTATCAAAGCTACAAGATGGAGTAGTAAATAGAGATCCTATTTGTCAGAGTTTTTTCCTCTGAATGTTGGCTTAAAAAATGATTTAAATAATTTTGCACGTCAGATTCTTTTCTCTGAAATCTTGGAAATAATCTAATTTGATTTATTTGCTTGACCAAGAATATCTTTAGACATACCTTAGAAAATGAAACTGGGGTTCAGTTTTTCTGCAACCATCCTTGATCACTTGTGTTTTTTAAAAAAAGGAGGGCAGAAAACCAAATTTCCCATTAAAGAGAGCTTGAGATTTATTTATTTTTTGCTTGCCAGCATTATGCTGAGCAATAGCATATTTACCTATCACAGACCATCCTCCTTTCTTTCCTTCTTTTATTATGTTATATGTGTGTGAGTGCACCTGGAAGTCATGGTGACCTTTGGTGGCTGACCCCTACTGGGATATTCAAAGAGGTGGCTGAATAAAGCCTTCCCCTGCCCTCTCGCCTCTGATATTCTAAGGTGGTGTCCCATCCAGGTACTTGCTGGAGTCGACCCTGCTTAACTTTTGAGATCCAATGAGATTGGGCTTGCCTGAGCTATCCAGGTCAGGGCCTCCTTTCATTCCTTCTTGTTTGTTCTTCTAACAATAACCACTAGATCGTCTCACTGTTTCTTCATAGAGGTCACATAAGTCCTACAAGAGTACATCTCTCTGTCCTCGATGTGAATTAATTTAATCCTTATATCTGGGTTGTAATTTGTGCTCAAGCTCAGTTTTGGAGGGCTCTGCCATGAGGGCTGAATCTGAGAAGTAGGGTTGCCAGCTTCAGATTAGGAAATTCTTGGAGATTTTAGGGGTGGAGCCTGAGGAGGGTGATCTGTCACTCAGAGTTCAGTTGTAATGCCAGGAGATCTCTAGCCACCAGCTGGAGGTTGGCAACCTTACTGAGAGCATGTGAAGTAACAGTACAAGCAGTTGTGTAAGGGTACCTGCAGAGTGCATTTTCTTCATCTCAAGGGAACCACATCCTGCCCCCAAACTGAAGGATTAAGGAGAGTAGCTTTCAGACCGAATGCTATACCTTTGAAACAAACTTAGTCAACAGCACATTTCTTTAGAAGTTAAAGATTGACTATAACAGCAATCCCTATAATATTTGTAAGAATGCATGAAAGAGAAGTAATGTCTGTGTCTCACTTTTAATTATCATTGGTGTGCTTAATTTGGATCAGTCATGTGTTAAGTGATGTTTAATATATGTCCTAAGATATCTGTGAAGGGACTGGGGCATGGTTTCTCATTCACCCTGCTCCCAGTCTCTATTATCACCATAGCAATCACAGTTCTGGACAGTGTCTGTCACCTAGGGTTGCCAGGCACAGCCTTGTATCCAAAGCTCAATCTTAGGTGTTTGTTTTCAGCTTAATGTAAGAGACACACAGAATAAATGCCAGATATTTGAGAGCCACAAGACATGAATATCAGATGTTTGAGAGCAGACATATTGAATGGCTTGGCTTGGAGAAGTGATTTAAAGAGACAAATGCCTTCTCCGAGCTGGCCAATGGGGTGGTGGGGGTTTCCAGAACCATACAATATGTGTGAAAGAGTCACAGTTTGACTACCCCGATCTACAGAGATCAATTCCCCAGCAAGGAGTTTTCAAGGCAAGTGAGAAACAGAGGTGTTTTGTTGTGGCCTTCCTCTGCAGAGTCTTCCTTGGTGGTCTCCCACACAAGTACCTACTCTGCTTAGTTTCCAAGATGTGATGACACTGGGCTATATCATAACATTCCACATCACAGTGTTATGTTTACTTGGAAGTCAAGCAAACAAAACCTGTTCAGTCAAGGTCCTTCTTTTCCATGCAATTGATCAAATAGATAGGGGTTCTTCTCATATTGAAGCTCAGGGCGCAACCCTTTAATCTTGTTTGTGTACAAAACAGGATAGGATACACAAATTGGGGGGGGGGATGTATTCAATTTTTTAAAAAACATCCTAGAGACTGCAGAGATGTGTGCATTTAAATTTAAATCTATAGACATCATATATGAGATTTTAAGAAATGAGTGATATGTACTTTTAGTATGTGCACATCTTTCAATTAATATTCTATGCTAGTTAGTTTACATTTTTAAAAGTATCTCCTGTTCCACATGAATCCCCCCATCTATGCAAATCCTCATTGATTCAGCTGTGCAAACCCTCCTTTAATCTTCCTTGAGCTTTTGGATACACTTGGCTTTACAATATAGATGTACTTTAAATACTCCAAATTCCAAACAAGGCATGTTTTTTCCCATCTCTGGAGAGGAGCATTTTTTTTAGAACTGACAGGCGGGGGTTATGTAAGCCAAAATGCCCTCAAAAGAGGTTAGGGAATTGACAGGTGGGCAACTTTGGCTCAAAAGGACCTAGAATCTATGTATATAGGATTCCACCACCAGAAATTATTGCTAACTTTACCAAGGACACTAATTAAGTAAAACAATTATGAATTTATTACAGAAAAATATAGAGCCCACATACAAGACAATAGATACATATAACACACATACAGACCTAATAAAAATAGAGACAAATACATAGAGGTAACATAAGGATGCACGAACAGGGTGATAATTACCGATCGTAGTCTTCGAGGAAGGCTCCAGTGGCAACAAACTAGGGCATTGGGGGAAGGGACCCTCAACTGATCAGGAATTGGGGATGTATCTAAATAGCAGGAATGGGGTACTGCTAGATGCACACCTGTGGGGAGTTGGGACTGTGGTTATAAGGACTACCTTGAGCCCTTAGGGGGTAGGAGGTGCAGGGGCGGATGACAGATGGTGACCTCAAAAAGGGGGAGGTTCCACAATGACCATAAGGGCTGGGCTTTTGCGGTGTCCAATGGCCAGTTTATTGGGGGCACTTGATGTGGTACCCATACCTGGCCAATGAGCATACCTGACCTGGTTACCTGATTGGGCCTACAGGTAACAATGGGAAAAGGGGGGAGCTCCAGGGTGACCATTAGGGAAAAGAATGAGTAAAATTATTGGGGTGGAAGGGATTAACAAGCTATCAAAACTTATCTAAAAGGTGACAATAAATGGTCAAATTGCTACCTAAGGTAACACCCGAACTATACAAAGAAGCTTGGCTCTAGATGAAGATGTTCTTCCTCTTCTTCACTCCTCTGCTGGCACCGTCCTTTGTCTTGTGTTCCATTGGACAAAAGCTTAGGCAGTCTGACAGGATCCATGCCTAAAATAAGCTTGATTGCCTTATGCATAAGTGATGGCTGTCGAGTATGTGAGCCTCCTGCTTCGCTGTTATGGAGTCTGGCACTGCAGGAAGATAGTTGCTGATGATGTTAGCCTACCAACATGGATTTTGTGGTCAAGGCTGGAAACCGTTTGCCTGGACAGTTCCTGGCAGTGCAACTTCTTCTGCTGCAACAGCCAAGATGGTGAACGCACGGAGTGACTGGAAACCCATCTTTCCTCCTGGTTAGCACTCTTCCAGAGATACTGAGCGCTGCTGCAACGTTATGGCTGTCAGTGCTCACATAAGTCTCTTACATTCTGGTAGACAAACCCACGTTTCCCTGGCAGATGTGTGTGAGTTGAGTCTCCAGGCACCTTGGCAACCAAACAGAGGACTATGATGTTCTGAAATTAGGGGTCTTTTTCTCACAGTTATGCAATTGTTGTTTCTCGTGATTTTAATTTTTTTATTTATTTGATTTTTTTGCCCACCCTTCCTGTAGAACAGGCTCAGGGAGGGTTACATTATTCTTAAATTATTTTTCTTTGTGAATTGCATTGACCAGGTCTGCGGAGAGGTAGTGTGTAACATTTCTGAACAAAATAAATGATTATTCCCTGCTTATCTTCCTTTGTCTGTTCTTTCATTCTCTTCTGCAAAGCCCAATTCACTTACCTCATCAAAATGTGATTGCCCAGTACAGCAAATGGAAAACTGACCCAGCATCCTCTCTCACTAGGGGTGCTGGTCAGTATTCTATCTGCATGATTGATCTTCCACTTCCCCTGTGAAAATTGCCTGGCAGTAGGGTTGCCAGCCTCCAGGTAGGGCCTGGAGATCTGCTTTTACAACTGATCTCCAGCTGGCAGAGATCAGCTCCCCTGGAGAAAATGGCAGCTTTGAAGGGTAGACTCTCTCTGCTGAGGCTCCTCCCCTTCCCAAACCCCATCCACTTCTGGATCTACCCCCAAAGTCTCCAGTATTTCCCAACACAGACCTGGCAACCCTAATAATAAAGGAAACCAATTGCCAGGGAACTGTGCTCGGCTGCCTCCATCACACATTGTTCCAGGGCTTTTTTTTTTTGTTAAAAAAAGCCCAGCAGGAACTCATTTGCATATTAGGCAACGCTCCCTGATGCCAAGCCAGCCTGTGTGTTCCTGCTCAAGAAAAACCTGCATTGCTCTGTATTAATCCAGTGGTCCTACAACATCACAGGAGAGTCTGAGGCACTCTCATTTTCTGATGGAAGGGATTTTGGCAGGAGTGGAACTCTTTTCTACTCTGTTTAGACCTGCTGGCACCAATGAGATTAAAAGGAATATGAGAAAGTCATGATCAAATCCCTTCGCATAAGTCATGGTTTACTTGGGGGCGGGGCACAGGTGGTTGCAGGAGGAGACAAGAGGTGCTGCAATGGAAGAGGTTTACAGCGACTCTGTGCCCACAAAATCCTGCTGATGACCTTGCTTGCTGCCAGTGAATTCTATCCTCTGCCTTAACAACCTGCTTGGACATCAGTGTGGAATACCTGCTGAACAATGGGCTTCCTTATGTAATTTTTCTCTTTGATAGTCATAGGGAGATACATCTGAAAATAGAGACCATGTTTGGTGAGCTGCCTGGAGTGGCCCAAAGGGTAAGGGTTTGGTGACGGCTGCTCTTTCGTTGGCACATTTGGGCCACAGGGCAAAACCTGCCAGTGCATTCGGAACCTGATCCAGGCTGACAGGAGTGTCTCACCAGATCAGGTCACACCACTTGGGATGACATTGTGTGAAGTGATGTTATCTGACAAGGCCTACTATTCAGTGATGTGCCGAACTGCTGTTGTTTTCCCTGTGATCTCTGCAGGGCATAGGGAAGAGGAAAAGGAGGATTCTACAGCACACAGGACAGCAGCATTTGTTGACTGTGCTGGGTGTGGCAAAATGTGACAAAGGAGGGATGAGAGAACAAATAGTATGCAAAACCTGTGTTGGCCCACCCCAGCATCAGTAGTCTCCTCAGTCTTTTTATTGCAACAAGGAAAAGAATCATGGGGTTGAATCCAGTCAACTTTTTAGCAACCAATTCTCCTCCTTATTCTTCCACATTGCTTTTGTCAACGCAAGTCCCATGATTGCCAACTGAGCATTTTTGATGGCCAAAGGGAACACCCTCCTCTTTTCCCCATCAGCCGAAAAGCTGGCTGAATCCAACCCATAAACTGTAACAATGGCATGCTCACAGCATTTTTTAAACAGAGCAACAGAAGTTGAGGGAGGTTTAGCTGCCAAGAGAACTTATGGGTTCACACTAGTATTAATTAATCCTCTTTTTGAGTTGTGTTAGGGATGAGGAATCAGAGCAAAAGGTGTTGACATAATCATTAAGAACTCTGCAAACAAACCCTGGTGGTCTAACATCATAATGTATGTATACGAATAAACCCATTTTCTTTCATTTGGGACTGGCTGTACATTAAAGTATTACAAATAGCTTCGAGCAAGAGACATTCTGATTCATAGAGAATAGTAATATGAGCAAGGAATGGAGGCAGCAGTGGGGTGGATGGGAAATGCAAGTTAGAACTCAGAATGTTGATTCTGAAATAGCTGGGTTTTTGTTTTCCACCTCACTTGACCAACTTCTACAAATGTGCACAGAGGCTCAGGCTGAAGACAGATCCAACATTCTTAACAGGGGTCACTGTAATGTCTCCTTTTGGCTGTGAGTCCCAGGTTAGAGTACTCACTCAGGTACCCATTCTCAGGTCCATTCCACAGAGACAAGCTGGCCAAATACCAACCATTTATTTACAAGGAGACAACTCCAACAAGCGACAGCTTCAGCAGCATACAAAATTGGAAACTGAAACTAGAGCTCCACCCAATAGGGCCAAACCAAGTTGCATAGAAAATACATGGTTAAAAGGGTTGAAATTTACATTAAGTTCTAGCCTTAAGGAGAACTTTTATAAGATGATGTATCACTAGCATATGTCTCTGGGGAAGCTGGCCAAAATGTATAAAGATACTTTGAGTCTATGTTGGAAATGCGAACAACATGAAAGAACATTTTACCGTATGTGGTGGACATGTAGGAAAGCAAAAAAAAAAAAAATTCTGGATACAATACATTTACTAATTCAGAAGATTTTCAAGATTAATATGCAACTGAAACCAGAGTCTTTTCTTTTGGGATTAATGAATACTCAGCTGGAAAGAAATCATGGAATTTTGTTCTTATATATGATAACGGCAACAAGATTGTTATATGCACAGAAGTGGAAGAGTCCAACATTGTCTACAATACAGGAATGGTGGGTGAAGATACTGGAACTTCCAGAGATGGCTAACATACTTCCTTGACTGGAGAAAAGACCATAAGTATGTTTATTGCTGATTGGAAACCCCTTTTCCATGCCTTCCATTCCATTCCTATAACCTTTTTGCATGAAACAGATAAAAACGACTTGAAGATTTGTGGTTTTGATGAATAATGGAAAATTTAGACAACAGAAAAAAGAGAGTTTTAGCCCTGCCCTGGTTAGCCCAGGCAAGCCCAGTCTTGTCAGATCTCAGAAACTAAGCAGGGTTGACTCTGGCAAGTACTTGGATGAGAGACTTCTTTGGAATACCAGAGTTGGAGGCAGAGACAGGCTTTATTCAGCCACGTCTCTGAATATTCTCCATGTTCTCAGTAGGGGCCAGTCATCAGAAGTCGACATGACATTCAGGTGCACATGTGTGCATGTGTGCACACACACATGCGCATAAAAATTCATATACCAAAGAGAAAAGAAAAAAGAGAGCTTTTCTTTGTAGCCATAGAGTAAAAAGAAACCTTTGATTTAAATTGTTTGACAAGTACCTGTTGATCTTTGTATTCTTGCATTCTTTTCAGCCCACAGAAACAAAGAGATTAAGGAAACTAAGAGCCAGTTCTGGCTATTGCAATTTCTTGCACAATAGTGAGAAAAACTGAAATTCCTTCAACATTTCAGTCCTCAGAAGTTCTGACCTGCTTTGCAATCTTGGCACCCTAAGGAAAAACATTTAAAAACTATTGTAGCTTCACAGGCCTCCAGCACTGTGTCAGTTAACGTGAGTGGCAAGGGTTGCCAATTCCAGCTTGGGAAATTTCTGGATATTTGAAGGTGCATCCTAGAGGGGTGGGGTTTGAGAAGGGGATGGTCCTCTGTGAAGTATGATGCCACAGAGCTCACCCTCCAAAGCAGCTATTTTCTCTAGGGGAACTGATGTCCGTGGTCTGGCCATAAGTTGCAATTCTGGGAGCTCTTCTGGCCCACCTTGAAGCTGGTAACCTATGAGTGGCAAATCCCCCTCCCCACTACCCAGGTATTGCACATATACAAGGGGTATCTGCTGACCCAGATATAATATCACCTTGAAAACTTGTACAGCATGTTGTGTTCGTTTGGTTACTCATAGAAAGTATCCCTTGGTTTATGCTTTTAGACCTTAAACGCGAAGAACTCCTTTCTGCAGTGGTTCATCAGCGCAAAGGCTCTGCTCTCCTTCCGCCCACTCCATTCTGTGATGTTATTTGCTCTCCACAGAGGCATTCACCACCGTAATGGAACTATTTGCATTAATAATTCCTTTCTTTCATTACTGAAAGGGACTCATTCCCCCCCACACAGACAGTTCTAAGCTCTTCAGGTAAATTTAAAGCTGCCCTGAGGCTTGTTCAATAATTACAAAAACAAAAAACAGAAAAGAAGGGAAAAGCGTTCAAAGATCAGCTTATTTGTACAAACAGCTTATTGGGGGGAAATGGGCTCCTCTCATGGCTTCCGTTCAATGATCTAGTGTCCAATGGAGGAATGTTTCCTACTGAGACTAATAATTCAAGGTTGGAGGAAAGAGGGTGGTATATTTCTTGCAGGATTCTGTGGCGGGTACTCTATTAAACAAACCACTGGGGGCATGATAGAAATGTCAGGCTGGATGGAATGTGCACCAAGACAGAGCCTCCATTGCAAAGGCACTAGGAAAGTATAGATACCCTGTGGCTTGGTAAACCAGGGCAGAGTTTCAACAATTCAAGTGTGCCATTTGGTCGTATAAGGCCATAGCTGTGACATCAGAGGATGCATCAATCTGCCAGGAGCACCAGTTTGCTTCAGCTAAGATCCCCCCCCCCCCCACACACTGCAAGCAGACTTTAAGGTGTTTGGTACAGCAAAGTCCATTTAAAGAAAGAGAACGCTTTGGAACTGGCTGTTAGTGTCCTCTTATGAGTAACAGCCTCAAGGTGGGGCATGGAGTTCTCCTGAAATTACAACAGATTTCAAGATTACATACTTCAGTTTCTCTGGAGGAAATGGCAGCTTCAGGGGAGGCACTATGGTATATGGTATATCCCTGGAAATTTGGTAGAGGGGAAGCATTGGGAGGGCAGGTTTGGAGAAGAGATATAATGCTAGAGTTGGCCCTCCAAAGTAGCCATTTTCTCCAGTCACTGATCTCTGTTGTTTGGAGATCAGTTGTAATTCTGGGAGATCTTTAAGCCCCACTTGGAGGTTGGCAGCCATATAAAGCATAGAGTCTAGAACAGGGGTGTCTAATGTGCAGCCTGAGGGCCAAATCAGGTCCCTGGAGGGCTCCTATCAGATTTGTGAGCAACTCACTGTCATCTGCATCCTTCTCCCTCTCTTGCTTCCTTCTGCATCACAGGTTGCTTTGCCAGGCTTCCTCAATTGCACAGGAGCTACAGAGCAAAGCCTCTATTTTCTCCATTGGCTGACCAGCACATGAAGCAACGTATGTACAAAAGCTCACAGTGCCCAGCCATTTCATGTTCCCCCTGGTCTTAGGCTCAAAGCATTGACCATGAGATTTTTGTAATGAATGTCAATAAATCAAAAGTAGGTTTTGTCTTTGTGTTTGTCTGTGTTCTTTATAAAGTCTCGTCTGAAGAAGTGTGCATGCACACGACAGCTTACGTTCTGAATAAAACTAAGTTGGTCTTAAAGGTGCAATCAACTCTACAAAATTTGTCTGTGTCCTTGATAAAGTTTATATCTCCACTACCTGGCATTACATTTTATGACACATATGGCCTGGCCTGACAAGGTCTCATCCGGCCCTCATAACAAATGAATTTGACACAACTGGTCCAGAAGAAATGGAATTCCTAGATTTATGTCACAGACTGGCTGAGCTCCCTCCACTCCCTAAACTCTGTTCTCTCCAAGCATGATGTAGATTTTTAAGAGCACAGTCCCCCATATCAGGCAGGTTTATCCTGAAAAATATCTACCTCTTACAACTGGGAGCAAGCTAAGGTGCTTAAAGGGGTACTTGAAAGAATTATTTATTTAAAGGAAGTTTTCATGATAAGCAGTTAAAAGTTCTGAGTTTAAAAATAACTTCTTAGTCATCTGATACATTTCTGACTAAGGCTTCGCTTCATCCATCTGGTGCTCTAGCCCAGAAAGGCATCTGGTTCAATAAATCTGTTAAAGCGTCACAAGACTCCCTTTTAGTTTTGCTGATTTTGCTGCAACTGACTAATATGGCTGCCCCACTGGAACAGACAGACAAAATACAGAGAGACATTTAGGTCTGGCAACAGGAACATAAACAGAAATGATGAAGAAATCCCTGTTTTTCCATTAATTTCTTTCAAGCCTTACCTGAGAATATGGCAGCCCCTCATAAGGAAGAAAGCTGACCGTGGTCCTGCCAGTCACAATGGTTTGGACAAATTTAATTCATTCTGGTCTCGGAAAGTGGACAAGTGACTTTGAGAGGTATGGACGACTGCCTTTCAGCTTGACAAGGTGCTTGAGTGGGTGGCAGCTGGCTGCACTCCTACAGACTCACTTGGATGAGACAGATTGTCTAGATCCATTTCAATCTGATTTTCAACTTCGTTTTGAAGCTGCTTTGGTTGCCTTGACTGAGGAACTTCACTGGGAGAGGGTGAGGGGAGGAGTACTAACTCTTGATTCTCCACTCAGTTGGTTCCAATAATATCAAGCATGGCATCTCTCTGGACCATCTGTCTGAGAGCCAGGGAGAGGCTGTGGCTCAGTGGCAGAGCATCTGCTTTGCATGCATTTTCAGACTACCTCCCAGGTTCAGTCCCTGGCATTTCCAGTTAAAAGGTTCAGGTAAGAAATGATATGAAAGATCTGATGCGGAGGCTCTGGACAATGGCTGTCAGTCTGAGTAGGCAATACTGGCTGTAGAAAAATCCACTTTCTCTTGGGAGGTTGGCAAGGGGCAAAAGCCTCCACTTTGCATTTTAAAAGTCCTCCCCCACCACCATGAAGGGTTTCCCAAACTTTTCTTTCCTGAGGTCCAGTTATTTTTACACTTCTCCTTCACGGCCCACTAAAATTTGGGGGTGGACCCAAGAGACTTTGGGGGTGGAGCCCGAAGACAGGAATTACGTCATTTCCTGTGATGTCACTTCCGGGGTACACGAAACCAAAATTCCACCTTTTCCTGTGATGTCACTTCCAGGGTACTCCCCCAAACCTGCCTCTTCTTCTGAAGTAACTTCATCTTCAGAAAAATCTCTGTGAAACTCATGCTGAGCAAAAAAGTGGGCGGTCCTCTCTTTCCGCTCCCATACCTGCATGCACCTATCTGTGTGTTCTTCTCCAGTTTGCATGCACTCCTAATGCCCATGTTCAATTGCCTGCACCACTTACACACCCCTTCCTCAACAGCACTGGCCAGTATATGCAGTTGGGAGTGCTGTTGCCATTGCCTTCAGGAATGCCTGCACTGTGTATCACCCACACTGGGCCCTGGCAGCTGCTCTACCTCAAAATATGCTGAAACATTTAGTAGGCCCTTCCTTCAGCTGCTACAACTGAAACCCTGACTCAAGTTATAACCAAGCTTGCTTGGTTTCAAGAAAATCTTTCAACAGCTATTTTTCATACTTTTCTTTGGCTGAAACACTGGGAAATTGCTGGGAAAGATAGCAGAGAATTGTACTGCAATTAGTGAATTAATTTCCAGTTATATGAAGTTCATACAAGCTTTTCTGTAGTTATCCCAAAATGGAAATTTATGAGGGGCCTGTAGCTTTTACTGGCTGTGTTTCCAATGCCTTTAAAAGCAACCTATTTTGCAGATATTTAGCCAGTGAACTTCTTTCATCCTTTTTAATATCTACAGGAGGAGTTTAATTTTGGTATCAGATAGCTGTTAAAAGCAGGACCAGTAAAATGGTTCCAAGTTCATAGTACCATCACTTCCAGTGCTGTTGAGATATACTGCAGTAATCTCCAATAATCTCTTTCTGCCCCACACCTTTCACTCTCACTCACTCACACATAAATCTCACAGAAAGGCCATCTGGCTACAACTGGGGGTGCCAACTTTTCATTGGCAGAGCTCCTATGTCTGTAACAGCAGTATGATGAACAGAAAAGTTTCATCCAGTAAAAATGGAAGGAATGAAAGAAAGGGAAAGAATGAAATGGAAGGAGAGGAAAAGAAAACATGGAAAGAAAGAACATAAGAGGAGCTATGTTGGATCAGGCCAGTGGACTATCCAGTCCAAAATTCTCTCATACAATGCCCAAAAAGCATCAGAATGTCCACCAGTGGGGTCAGGGCACTAGAAGCCCTCTCACTGTTGCTTCCACCCCTCCCAGCACCAAGAATACAGACAGAGCATCACTTGCAGGGAAAGAAAGAAGGTGTGGGGTGTGGGGTGGGGAGAAAAAAAAGCTTTTCTCGCCATCAGATGACCCCAGCCAGCAACAATTTTGCCCAGGGGTTGTTTGGTAAAAAAGATAGCTACTGGAATGCCCACTCCCTGCTGAAAAAAACACACACACCCTTCTTTGCTGCCCAGGCCTCCCGGGGAAATCTCCCCAAAAGAGCATACTGCAAGACACATGAAAGCTCATACCTTGAAGAACACTTCATGGGTCTAAAGTGCCAGTGGACTCCAGCTTTTCTCTTAAACACTGGGAGAGGGGGAGAAGGAAGGAGAGGCAGCCAAGCTCCTCTCTGTGCAACACAGAGACAGGGGAAGGAAGGAAGCCAAACAGAGCTCAGGCTTTGCAGCCTGTGTCAGTCTTCAAGGCTAGCTTTTTTCTGCACAACAGAGAGACGGGAGGAAGGAAGGAAGCCAAATGGAGCGCAGGCTTTGCAGCCTGTGTCAGTCTTCAAGGCTAGCTTTTCTCTGTACAACAAAGAGAGGCAGAAGGAAGGAAGCAGAGCAGAGGTCATGCT
Source organism: Heteronotia binoei (assembly GCF_032191835.1). Lineage (NCBI taxonomy): Eukaryota > Metazoa > Chordata > Lepidosauria > Squamata > Gekkonidae > Heteronotia > Heteronotia binoei. The sequence goes on from NC_083233.1 coordinate 45,767,215, forward strand.
TTGCTGGGGGCGGGCTAGCTTTGACTTTTCTTGTGACCTGGTAGTGAGGCTTCTGTGGCCCGGTACCAGGTCATGACTCTGCAAATGGGAAACATTGGAATAGAGGAAAGAGGAAGTCAGTCAGTAGCTTTCCAGGCTACCTCTTAAGAAATGCTAATAGGTTTAGCTAGAGACAACAGAGTGGCCAAGCTTCCCCTTCTCCCCCTCTTCCTCCTAGCAGGGAGCAGAGGTTTGGAGTACTTTAGGCTAGTAAGGTTCCACAGCTAATCTCCAGGAAGAAGCCACAGGAAATGCTTCCTTTGACCTGGCCTGGCTGGGTCTGGTGGGTACAGAAACAGAAATGATAAAACCTCCTTGCAACAGGAAGGAACTCTCTCTCTTTGGACTGCCTTGTGCATGAGACCTTTTAGCTGAGGTCTGCAAGCAGGCGGCATCGACCATGTCCTCACCTGGGAGAGTTAGAGCAAGCTTCAAGGTAATGAAATGCTGTAGGGATCCATAACGCCCTAAGCAAAAGGAGCCTGTCCTATTTTAACATCTGATAGGGCATGTATAGAAAGAGGGACAGAGGATTTGCATTTTTACCCATTTTTAATTCCTCACTCATTTTGGTACTATGCTAAAAGGATACTTGTAAACATTTTCTTTTTAATATGTTAAACTTTTGATGCTGGGAGTGGTTCTCTGTACCGTATAGACTTTCACCATCTTGGACATGCTATTTTAAGAGGGGAGCCAGAGGGAAGGCAGGCAGATGGCAAGTGTCTATTCCTCCTGGGGCACTCAAAGCAGTAAACTGTTCCCTGTGGTGACTAAGCACTGGTCAGCAGGTGACACAGGGGTAAGGTCTCAGAACTTGGACGGGAAGCTGGGAGTCCTGACCCTTCTAGTGGTGTTGGTGGACTACTCTAGAGTGAAAGAGAAGCCCCTCCATGATAGTGGAATAACCCAGGAGGGCAGGGCAAAAGAGAGTCTGCAGGCCTGAGCCGGCTCATCCTACCACACTGGCCTTGAGAGACAAATGATATGACTCAGCCACAGGCTATAGCAGGTGGTGACATGTAAGTATCCAGGGGTTATGATCCAGGCCTCAGGGCAAAAAAGGCCCATCACGAACATGTTGCAAATTTTGATCACAAGTCTGCCCAAGGCATTATTACAATTCTTCGTATGAAACGGGGGTTCTATTTATGTGTGATCCTTAAACTATATTTTGTCAAGACAGTACCACAATTTACAGGACTATTTTGGGTCCAGCATCATCAAGTTTTGCCCTGCTCGAGAAAATTAAATCCAAATTCCTAAGAGCTATAGTCTGATTTCTAAATAACCTTTCAAATGCCATTCTGCGGTTTGAAAACCAGATTGCTAAGAATAGAGGCTAAGGCAAGCCTCACTTCAATCAATACTTGGCTCAAACGTCATCATAGTCCCTCAGACATCACCTCTTTGATCCTCAAGGATGGGTTTTGTTCCACCTGGCTAAGGGCTATTTATCAGAAGTTGTCCATGCTTGGCTTTTCATCTGAGTCTCTCCAGGTAATGGCTTTAGACCAGGCAGGGTTCATAGTCAAACAGTGAATTCTAGATGCTGAGAGGCAGAATGATCTTGCCTGGGCTCCACATTTTTTAGCCCCTCCCCAAGAGAAATCTGTGGTTTCTCCAGCTTCATACCAGTCATGCTTAGAAATCCCATCCCATCAAAGGGCCTTTTCTATGACCCAATGTAATATTTTTCCATCTGTGGTTGTAGAGGGCCATTACTAAAAGGTCCCAATGGCTGAGTATGTTTGCCTCTGTGGCTCTGGGAAAATAGAAACAATCAAACAAACCCTGTTCAGTCATGGGTATTATCAAGAAATATGTGTTAAATACATCCAACCCTTATTGAAGAGATCCCCAAATTGCCCAGATCTGGAATTAAATAATTTGCTTTTGTTGGTTTATAATCCCAAAGTTATGTTTACTTGCACCAAATATCTGACTGCAGCTTCTAGAATCCGCAAAGATTATGTAAAGAAGTGATATAGAGACCTTCAAGTCCTTGTATTTTCCAATTTTTAAAAGGCAATTTTTCTTCCTTCGTTGAATGCTACACTTGTAAAGTTTAATTTAATCTTTTTCTTATAAATAGCTGTGTATCCAATGTATGGTATTCAACTGAGTTTTAACTGTTTTGTGCTGGTTATGTACTGAAATAAACTATTTGAAATTGAAGTGGTATGGCTGAGTATAAAACAGCTTCATGTGTTTGTGTGGCATCATGCTCTGGGTGTCCCATTCTGATCTGGAAGATTGGTACCAGAAGGTGATGCTGGAAAACAGCTGGTTACTCCCTTGGTAGTGTTGCTGTGAGGTCCTACAGGATCCTGTATTTTCTCCCTTGCCACTGGAATCTACTGAGAATGGTTGTCTGGAGATTTTGAGTGAAATGACATCAGTATGATGAAATTCAACTTTGTTTCTCCTTTCCAATTGATTTGGAGGAGGCAGTATATGTTCTGGATAGGTTTTGGAGGAAGTAATGGACTAGATAAGACTCAATAAAAAAACTTAATCCAGATAAAAGTTATTCCCTGTGGAAAAGCAAGCTCATCATTTCACATCTACAGGTCTCATCTGTGGCATGTAGCACATTTAACCATATGTAATATGCAGGATCTGACCTTGATGCTTTATGTTCCAGACTTAGACAATTGCAACAAGTGTTCTATGACTTTAGAAGGCGGTTTGAAAACTGCTATTAATCCACAATGTAGCAGCAAGGCTGCTGGCTGAAGCTGATGGAAGCATAGACTAGCAACTCTAAACAAATCCCAGTGTCTTCCATTTTATTTTCAGGTACAATTCAAACTGCTGTTTTTTATTTTTAAAGTCCTAAATGGTAAGTATGGTTCAGCTACTGAGATGTTCAGCAGAGGTGGAAGATTTGTGCCTATACCTTCTGAATTAAGGTGAATGGTGCCCAGAGATAGGGACCCTTGTGTTGTGGCTCCCCATTTCTTGAACTTTCTCCATTTATCTGTCACCTACTGTTCTGAATTTTACAGTACAATCCTACACAAAATCCACTGAAGGGTATAATTCTATTAGGATTGTACTGTGAGACACCAGTTGATATTTCAGAGAGATAGAGAGGCTGATTCCGCAATAACCTTGCTCCACGTCAGGCTTCAGTTTCTCCCCAGAGCAAGCTGGTGATTTCACACCAGTTGCTCTGCACCACCATTTTGCATGGGGAAAACCCACGATTTGCAGTGCTGCAGTATAAAGGCGTGGCAAATCACAAGTTTTTCCATGCAAAATGGTGGCGCGGGGCAACTGGTGTGAAATTGCCAGCTTGCTCCGGAGAGAAGATTTATCTATTAGATCTGTTGGCCTTCCCCCTTACACCCCTATGGTGTACTGTACTGTTGTATTGTGGTGCTGTACTGTGACATTACTTTGTGCCATACTATTTTGCTTCATATCATCCTGCTGAACTAACTTGTTGCACTTTACTGAATGTCGAAGCTGATTTTATTATGATTTTATTGTGATTTTATCTTAAATTGTTGTACTCCTCTCTGAGCCCCCCAAAAGGGGGAAGGGGAGGAATAAAAATAAACAAATAATAATAACAATAAAAGAAACGGAAGCCTGGTGCAGAGGAAGGTTAATACGGAATCAGCCATTTTTTCTCTCTTTCCTTCTCCTCACGCTCTGATTTTTAAAAAACTTCTCACATTGTTTCAATTGCTGCTAGTTGCTGTTTTTATTCATTCTGCATTGTTTTTTATTATAGATGTTTAAATTCTGTTTTCTTTGAATTTTAATGTAAGCTGCCACAGGAATTTTTGTGCTGGAAAGGCAGCATAAATATAAATATATAATAAGCGAAGGATTTTACGAGCTAGCACAGCTTGGAACTGAAATGCACAATTAGAACAATCCCATGCTGTTCCTTTCATGGGTTGCACCATTCTGAAATTGCATGCAGATGATTGCACGCTAGAATTTATCACAGAAATGTTTTTAGTCCAGCTGTTTCACCCCACTGTTGAAAAAAAAAATATCGAACCTTCCCCAGACAACCCTGGGTTCTCGGTCCATCAGCAGTGGTACTATTCCAAAGAACTTGCCCATGAAATGAGATTGGGTGTAGAATGTGAGATTTAAATGGAGAAGAGCAGATGTGCAAGTCAAGGATAGGAAGCAGATTACAGCAGTGGGAATTCAGGATCAGTGACAACCCATCTGTGGGTAAAGGCACCCCCGCATTGGAACTGGGCTGTATCCCTCCCCTGTGCCACAAGAAGTAAGGGTCACCTTGTTTGTGCGCATTTTGCATAAACTATTTATTGCCCTCAGCCTCTGGTTATGTGGAGATCAATAACATTTGCTTCACAATGAGAACTGAATTATATATTTGGCTTGAGTATCTATATGGCTTTGGGTGATCTGTTTGAGCAGGTCCAGCTTCAGGAATTATACTGAGGAATGTCTTATTACCCAGGCGCTGCACCATAAACCATTTACGCCATTGTGAATGATTTCTCCATGGGATAAGGGCTGCAAGGAACATTAAACTCAAATAAAGTTTCACAAACTGATTCCCACTAGAAGGTGCTGGCAGCCTTTTCCATGCAGTCTGCATGCAGGGTGTTTTGGCATCCCTTCTCTGTGCCCTACATAACAGGTCAAAATGGTTAGGTAATGAAAGGACAAGTCCATTTCAAGAGGCCTTGGGCGTTCAGCATGTTGGCTCAGCAGGATTGTTTTGGGCTGCCCATTCGGGTGGTAAATTGCTGGCCTCAGGGTTTGGGTATGCCACTGACTTTCCTTCCCCACACAGCAGTCTCTTCCCTCTCAGATTAGACTCTGAACTGAGAGCATGTGATGATACCTCTAGAGCTCTGTCTATGTGAACCTCCAAGAAATTACACCAGATGACAAATTAGGGCAAGCAGTGAACAACACTGGAAATGTACATGGAACTGGGTGAATTTTCCCTCAGAAATCCATTGCTTTGGCTCTGCCCAGAAGGCACATGATACAGCAGCCTTGCTGAAACTCAGCAGGCCAGGTCTCATCACTGACCTGGTTGGGATCCCTTCTGGGAACCTCACATTTGCCACCTTGAGTTCCATGGTGGAACAATGAAAGATACAAGCTAAACTGATGGTATTTCTTCCCAGCATTTCTCAACTTTAAATATAATGAGGGGAAGAACCTTTTTATCCCCCCTTTGCTTGAGAACTAGCCTAAGCTCAATTCTATTTAGCTCAGGTAGAGAAGAGACTAGGGAACTAGTCTCCATGAAATGCTGGGGTTGCCAGCCTCTAGGTAGTAGCTGGAGATCTCCTGGGAATCCCAGGCTGGGATTACAACTGATCTCCAGGTGACAGATCAGTTCACCTGGAGAAAATGGCCACTTTGGAAAGTTGATTCTATGGCATTGTACTCCACTGAAGTCCCTCCGCTCCCCAACTTGTGCCCTTCTGAGTCTCCAACCCCAGAATCTCCAGATATTTCTCAGCCTGGAGCTGGCAACCCTAAAGTGGTCAACATTTCAATAGCAAGATTCACAGCCTACTTCCAAATTTCCTTTCTCCATACTGGAGAGCCACATGTTACCTGCCTTATACTGAAACAAACCATTGGTTCACCATGGTCAGTATTGTCTACTCAGACTCCCAGTGTCTCAGGTAGAAATCTCACATCACTTACTTCCTGGTCATTTTAACTGGAGATGCCAGAGATTGAACCTGGGTCCTTCTGCATACCAAGCAGATGTTCTGCCACTGAACTACAGCCCTTCCCAGCCTATTTGTATGCTCCACCGCCCACAGATTAAGTTGTATGTTTGCTTCCACATAGCAAAGATTTTCCATGTTCTGTCAACTTCTACTCCTTCCGGACCATCAACTTGTGATATTTCTCATACTATTCTTTGTCCCCTGGCTGGTAGAGTGGTATTGGCTATGGCCATTATCCTTTTCTTTTCTTTTATTGGCATTTTATGTACACGTGTCTCTCCGTGTGTACACATACACATATGAGTGTGTGTGTATACCTGGAAGTCATGGTAACCTCAGGTGACTGACCCCTACTGGAGGCCTGGAGGATATTCAGAGAGGTGGCTGAATAAAGTCTGCCCCTGTTCTTCCAACTACTGGTATCTCAAGGAGGTCTCCCATCCAGGTACTTGCCAGAGTTGACCCTGCTTAGCTTCTGAGATCTGCTGAGATTAGGCATGCCTGCGCTATCCAGGTCAGGGCATCTATTACCAATTTTAAAAGCCATCTGGTGGTGTGTGTGTGTGGAGTGTACTGAAGGAATGAAAATGGCACTGGTGTGTGGAGAAAATGCCAAAATGCAGCCTCTTCCCCTTCCCCATGGTATGTAGTGGTGCGTTGACTGTAGCTTTTCTTAAAAGGTCACACACCAAACTAGGTCTGAGAAAGATGGTGGTAAAATGGGAGAAAACATAGATACAGGTAAAAAGAGGACTACATCCTCTATGAACATTTCATGTGGAGAGGAAAAAAGGAAATCAGCCTTTTGTTATGCAAAGCTTCCTGTCAGCATAGATTAGTCTGCCAAGGCTATGATCTGACAGCCTTGTCTACATTCCGATAGCCAGTTTCCAGCCATGGGAAGCAGAACCTACATGTGGGAAGAAAAAACAAAATAAGATTTTTATTGTGAGACACTCCTAACTCAGCTCTCTTGTGGCTCTTGCTAAGAGCCCAGAGAGACCAAGCAGAAGCTCCTTTGCCATCAACACTTTTGTAACCATTTAAATTCGCATAAGGCTTACAAATTGTATTCACAGCACTTGGAGGTGAAGTAAATGTAGTAAAATAAGGTGGGGAAAGAGAATGTCCTTGCCTTTCTGCAGGAGGAAAATAGGATCTCACTTCCACAGGCCCATCCCTCAGGATAGAGGGAACGGGTGAGGCCAGAGTTGTCTCACCCACACAAGCAGTCCTTTCAGAGATGCTCTCTGGGAGATCTAGGGATGAAGGAACACATCTGAGTTAAGGCAACTAGAGAGAGGTTACTGAGAGGATCAAGAGAGGGATGTACATGTATTTCATGTACACATATTGCATAAAACAAAGCATTAAGATGCACATGATAACAGTGTTAATGAGTCTTTGTGGAGTTCTTAACTGTATGGCTGATAGATATTTAAGTTAAGGCAACTAGATATTTGAGTTAAGGCAACTAGAGAGAGGTTACTGAGAGGATCAAGAGAGGGAAGCGTGTTGTAAAAACCACTTTCCTCACTTTTTTCTGAGGTTCTACCCCAAGGACAAGCCCTACTAGCAGTGCCAGATTAAACCCTGTGGGCAGTCAAAATCTCAGGGGGGCCCTTGCAAATTATCTCAGAGTCAGAATGCCTGCCTCGCTGCAGGCACCTTCTTAAAAGCCCCTTTGATAACGCTGCAGGAGAGAGTTAAACTTGGTGATGATGCTAGCAGCAGCCTCACGAGGCAAATCAGGCAAAGAGTGGCTTAGTTGCTGGCTGCATGTGCAGGCTTTCAAGGGCTGCAAGCAGGGGGAAACCGGGGGCGGGGGGAGCTGCTGAGCTGGCCCCTGGGCCCCTAAAGGCGTAGGGGCCCATAGGCCAGTGCCTACTTGGGCATAATTCTTAATTTGCCTACTAGGGGATTAATTAGTCCCCTACTAGGGGACTAATTTAAGCCTACTAGCGGAACTCTGGAGAAGGAGGCAGCCCTGAACCAATGTTCCCTCTAAGCTAGGGAGTGCTGTACGCAAAAAATCTACTTTGTGAGCTACTACTAACTTTAAAATTGTGACTGTGAGTAAGCCTGATTTGATTATTGTGTAAATTAGTTTTTATTACCATAACATTTGTATAGTGCACAGTAGCACCTTAAAGACCAACATAATGTATTCTAGCTAAGGTTGCTGACCTCCCGGTGGAGCCTGGAGTTCCCCAAGAAGTACAACCAATCAGCAGATGATAGAGATTGCTTCCCCTGGAGGAAATGGCAGCATGGGAGGGAAGAATCAGCGGCACCACATCCCTCCTATCCCCAGATTTCTTCCACTGCCAGGAACTTTGCAAGCTGCGGTTGGCAACCTTGGGTAACTATTCAAATTATGGAAATTACTGGTAAATATCAATGGAATTGAAACTAAGTTTACCACCAAATTGTGTTGCAGTCAAAATCTGAAATTACTTCAAAGGGTTCTGTCTTAAGGAATTTGAAGAAATGTCTTAAGGAATTTGAAGGCGCTTTTAAAAATGCATTATAAAAGTATACAGTCTTCTTAAAATAATTCAAGTCAGTACAAATGAAGTCTTCTCTGCCATTTTATCCCCCCCTCCCTCCACAAACTGAGCCAGTTTGGTGTAGTGGTGAAGTGTGCGGACTCTTATCTGGGAGAACCGGGTTTGATTCCCCACTCCTCCACTTGCACCTGCTAGCATGGCCTTGGGTCAGCCATAGCTCTGGCAGAGGTTGTCCTTGAAAGGGCAGCTGCTGTGAGAGCCCTCTCAGCCCCACCCACCTCACAGGGTGTCTGTTGTGGGGGAGGAAGGTAAAGGAGATTGTGAGCCGCTCTGAGACTCTTCGGAGTGGAGGGCGGGATATAAAACCAATATCATCATCATCATCATCATCATCATCATCATCATCATCATCATCATCATCATCATCATCATCATCTTCTTCTTTTTCTTCTTCTTCTTCTTCTTCTTCTTCTTCTTCTTCTTCTTCTTCTTTTCTTCTTCTTTTCTTCTTCTTCTTCTTCTTCTTCTTCTTCTTCTTCTTCTTCTTCTTCTTCTTCTTCTTCTTCTTCTTCTTCTTCTTCTTCTTCTTGTTTTGGGGTGGTATGTGTTTGTCTTTATTTCCTGGCCACCTCTCTCCATTTGAAACCCCCCTACCTGATTCTTTTTTTTTGGGGGGGGGGGCTGATCTGTGTTTGTCAGCCTGTGTTTCCATGCACTCAGAATTACAAGTTGGATACATATTTGTTTGCTTCACTGTGTCCCCATCCCATGATTAGAGCCAAACAAATGGTGACAATCTAAACTTAGCTTGTTGTTTTTCTTTGATCCTGCATCTGTTAAAACAGCTTTATTATGTTGTATGCTAATTTGCTGTTCACCACCTACCTATACCGTATGTATGGACTGCTAACCTCCATTTCAATATATCTGAGGAAGTGTGCTTTGTGTGCACACAAAAGCTCATAGCTTGAATAAAGCTTTTTTGATCTTGAAGGTGGCACTGAACTTTGTTCTGCCATTTTAGACCAACACAGCTACTCACCTGACTCTACTCCAGCATTAATACCCCAAAAGGTCAGTGAATTCTTTATCAAACAAAATTTAAAAAGAGAAGATCAAGTTATAGCAACTGAAGGAGCATTATCATTTCATGCTGTAAAACTTCACCTATAGGTTTATGGATTGCAATTCAAAATTAAATCAAGTGATATATAGTCTGATTTAGACATAGTGAAAAAGGGTTTCCTGTTCAAGAACAAAAGCTGAGGCCATTGTCAATAGAGTGCTTGCTCCACATCTGTTGCTTTGGCAATTCAGGATTTAAATGAAATACTCTGCTTATGTGTTTCCACAGATGGCAGCAACCAAGGGTCACAAAAACCACTCCCTGTTGTGATATAATATTTTCATAAAGTTAATGGTGTTAAATCAAAATTGATACATCTGAATAGTATGCCAAATGAAAACTGGAAATGATAGTGGACTGTGTTATGCAAACATTGAAAGACCATGGCTTCTCCTTAAAAAGTGTGTTGCATTTTCTGTCGACAACATGAACACTAATTTTGGAGGAATCAATCAATCTCTGGAAGCAAAAATGTCTTCCATGCCTTTAAACACAAATTAAAGAGAGTTAGTTGGTGATGGTTGCCTAGAGTAGAATGGCTATCACTTGTTCCTGCCATAGAACGGTTATTGCAATGTTTCCAGATGTGAAATCTTTTTTTCTGTCTCAATGCAATCCACTATCCACGTTGAAGAAGTGCTTTGCAAATGACTTAGCAGAAGTGTATCTGTGGCACTTATATTCCTTAATGTCAATGTTTCATACAAAAATCCTGGAAACTGAAAGGGAGGGGGATTAAATTTTGAAGGAGACTTTCACTGTATCACAGTGAGTTTGTCAAATATTTCAACAAAGAATTAAAAACAAAGGGGATCCTAAGCAAAGGAAAGAAAGATAGACTGGTCTATTTATGGAAGAAGCTCCTTGCTTTTACAAAGTGTATTTGGAATATTTGCAGAAATAGTTTCTTTTAGTGTTTGACTGTTTTCATTGGATAACTTTAACTGATATCCTTTCATTTGATTATGCTCAGTGAACCATAAAATACTTGACAGATTGAGACGTGATGGTGGATGATGTAAAATGTTTTGACCAGTTCTGCAACCTGAAAACTTTTGTTGAAAGCACACCGGTTAGTGACAAGTGGGTTAAATGATAAATGCTGCAACGCAGACTCCCACTCTGAGTTGTTTAAAATAGCACAATTTCTGCATTTCAGGACATAGTGCAAATATTGAGACAATATGTTCTTTAATGAACGCCCACTGGACAGATGAAAGGAACAGATTTATCGTTGAAGGTATAAAGACTGTTACTGCCATATAACCTGTGTGACTATTCATGCCTTCAGTTCTACAAACACCTACTTGAATAACCAACTCTACTTAGGGTGATAAAAAATCTTCCAACAAGTGCCATTTCATCATATGTGTACAGGTACTGGTGTTGTTAGCATAGAAGTGCTTAGTGATAGATAAATTAGTGTTTGGGGGGCAGTTCTTTTATTATTTGTTTACTGTGTTATTTCTTTCCCACTTCAGTGCAAACTTGCCATTTTGGTAAAAACAAGCAGTTATGTATACAAATTTATAATAGCTAGTTTTTTATATATGTGTGTGTGTGTGTGTGTGTGTGTGTAAGCCCCTCTCATCCACAATGGCTGGGGAATTTCTGCAGCCTTGTTTTATTTGCCAGCAAGAAATTCTTACTTGTCTGGGCATCTGAGAAAAAAACAATTGTTGTTGGTGAACAGTGTCCTCTTTTTTCACTTGCAAAATCTGGTCAGCCTGCTTCAGCACCACCTTCAAAATAGAACAGTGTAGCTAGTCAAGCAGTCCAGCCATGCCCCCTTTCTTGGTATGGGATGACAAATCTAGAAATGCTTTGTTTGCTGCCCCCTCCCCTAGCTGCCTCCCAGATGTCAGGTGTTAGTGGAATGTGTCAGAGTTTCAACGTAGCAATCACACAAATCCAAGCACTGGAAAAGCAACCATAATTCATGGTGCTAATGAAAATGATGATGACACAGAGGCAGCCCTCCCTCGCAAACCTAATCATCTCGCCCCACGACAGCGTACGGCTCTTTAGAGAATAATGTTCCTCATTGAGACTACAAGCACTAAACAGTTTCAGGGGGTGATTAAATATCGCAGCAAAGTGGGGGTTGCTTAGTAACTTTACAGGCGGCTGTTGAGGCAAGATTATGTTTTGCATATCAGAAGGAAACAGGGAGTCAACAAGCTGTGTTCATCATGAATGAAGAGGAAGTGTTCTTTTGGGGGTGGGGGTGGGGGTGGGGATGGTCTTCCCACAGGCTGTAGTTAACCTGGGCAAATGTCATGTATGTTTGTGTGTGACTGTGCAGCCATTACTGAGAGGGGGTGTCACTGCAGCAAGAAAACTTGTTGATAGGTGGTGCTATTTCATGGTACTTAAATGACTACTGTCAGTGGCTAGCAACAACTTTCTAAAATTCCAGTCTGTACAATTAATTTTTTTGAGATGGGCACTGTTCTAATATGGCAAGCACCTATTGGACAGTGCATGTGTGCCATTATTTCTCCTTCCTTGCCTACCAGTACTATATTGAACTCTTAGCTTATTTCCAATGACATATTCATCCTCCCTTTTGCTTTTCTTTTACTTTTTTTCTTCAGAGGCTCAGTTTTCACACTTGAGAGCATTCGTCTGACAACCCCCCCCCAAAACCTCCAGTCCCTGCTTGCTTTTCAGCTTCTATTCTGTTGGGACTTGCTGGTTTTGGATACCATACGTAAAGCAAGAACAGCTAATAATCAAAGGGACCTTTGACTAGAAAGGCTCCAGTCATCTTGGGAATATATAGCTTAGAAAATGTAGGAAAACCATTTCTACTGAGAAAGAGCAGAATTCCACTGCCGCTTTAGAGAAGACCCATAAAATATACTCCCCTCACCAGTGAATCTTGAAATGACTTTGTTGCCAGTAAAGGGATTACTTTGAGCAAAAAAACTCACTATTATTCTGAAACCAGAATATATTTTTAGTCCTGAAAGGAATAATACAGAGATCCTGTGAATATGTGCAGGAAGCTTTCCTTGCTCTGAGTAACTATAACTGCTCAAAAGTTTTGTATTGGAAGGCTGGGCAGAAGGTCAGATATGAGAGTCAGTTTTGGACTAGGAACTGGGAGAGCCAGGGTCAGATCTGCAGTCTACCACAGAAGCCTGCTGGCTCAGTTACACACTCTCAGACTAATCTACCTCACAGGGTTGTTGTAAGGATAAAATGAAAAAAACAATATAAGTCACTTTGAGTTCCCATTAGGGAGAAAGGTGGGGTATCAATGAAGTAAAATATTTTAAATATGTAAGGGTGCGGTCACACTCACCATTAAATCCATCTGCAACGCACCTGTATTATAATCCGCACAACCAATTTTCCGATCAGACAACAGCCAGGCTCCCGTTCTATCCCAGGTGGGTTCCGTTGCTGGTCGATCAGATTGCTCTACCGGACCTCGTTTCATGAGACGTCAATCTGCATTAGCGCAGATGCCCGCTATCTGCAGCGCGTCACTTTTAAATGGGTCAGATCACTAAAGTTTTGCTAGTTTGTTGGCACTACTATTCCAGCACGAGCACTATGTGTGCAGAAAAGAACCCAGGAATTCAAATCAGTTCACATCTAGTTCACATCTACTTTCAAAAGTGATTTTTGTTTCCGGACATAAGGGCGGGTAAATGATTTATCGAGCCAACATTCGCTCGCTCATTCACTGGCACAGTGATATCACTTGCAGGGGCTTTGGGAGGGAAGCGGTGGTGCGCTTCCGACGAGTCGCCAACGATGGAGCATTCAAACAGAGAAACTCTGCTCAGGAACCGTCAGAAGGATTTTGTTCCTGATTTAAAGCAGTATCAAATTAGTCCGCGCCCCAGTCGTCTCAACGCGGGACTCGAACGAGCTAACCACCATTCGCAGATGCTGACGTTTGGACAACCGCTTAAAATCTGACATGCTTCGACTCCACTCATGCTCGTAGCGGGATTTTATGAACGTCTGACCTCACACTAAGAAGGCTGTGGCTGTGGGCCCTTTCATTTTAAGAATGATTTGAGCATGGTTCTTATGCAGCAGCTATTGGCGTAGCTATAGGCCTCAAAAGAAAATATTTTGACAGTGTAAGGTTTTCTCTTCGCATTGCAGATGCTTATTATTTTGCAGAAGGCTACCATTCTGCAGCTTGAAGCACTCTTTGTTCCTGGTACCTGCAATGGGAGGGAAGCAAATGAAAGATCAGTTCAGCTGGATCCACTGGGGCAGGTGAGGGAGGGATAGGTCATGATGAACAAACAGCTTCATGAGTGAAATCCATTCTGGCAGTTCAGAGATTTGCAGGCCAGAGGGAGAAGCTTGCCAACCTGTTTGGAGGTTTGGGGAAGCGCATTAGTCAAGCATGATTATATACAGAAAGGTCTGGGCTGAATCGCTGCATTCAGTTGGATTTTGAGGTAGAAAAACAACTCCGAATTCAGAAAGGGCATATTTAATCCCACCTTAAAAAAAAAAAAACAGTATAACACAAGCTGCCAACTCCTCTGGCACACACACTCATGTGCACACTCATGCACACACATACATATTTTTACAGGGCTGAATTAAGAGAAACCAAGCCAAACCAGTGTCCTTGACCTGAGGAAACCATTTGGGCTGTCTCAGGTGTGGAATCTGTTGTGTCAACCATTTCTTGCATGGGTTCCTTTACAAGTGCTCTGAGCATGGTTCATTATTACTCTTGTGCATGTAAGATAATCTTTGTCTGTAGATGTTTGAAATGTTAATTATCTCGTGTTATGGAAATTTCTAGAAGCAAGCTGGCAGGCACTGTGATGTCCCTTGATAGCTTCTTCTTCCTTTTGCCGTTTAGCTAGGGTTACCAGGAATGGCTGGGCCTGGAATTCTCCTGGTACTGCAACTGATCTCTGGACTGTTGGAGTAAAGGTGACTCATAGTGTTGCCAGTCTCTAGGAAATCTCCCTGGAGATTCTCCTAGAGTACAACAGATCTCCAGCCAACAGAAATATCTTTCCCTGGAGAAAATGGCTGCTTTGGATGGTGGAATGAAGGTTGGGATTGGTGATGGTGATGGTGGTTTTTACAGTGCCGTCACACACAGAAATTAAACCAAACCAGGGCAATTCCATATGTACATGCTAGACCCCAATATTAGAATTTTCCTCATTTTCATGTTTCCCTCCATAACTATGAAGGCCAGGCACCTGATTCTTTCAAAGATTTCCAGAACAGTAGCAAATGTACAGATTTCTAGTTGATGTGTCTATGAAAAATGTGCCAGGTGGTAATGTGAGGCAAGCCACTATCTGAGCTTCAGCCTCCTCCTCTGCAGTATCACAGTAAATTCGCTTCCCTCAGCAGCCTGTTGTGAGGATTTATTCCAAGATGTGACGTGATGCTTTCTGAATCCTGAAAGTGCTACGCAGATGCTAAGTGCTATCAGCCAAAAGTATTTGTTCCTTTCTAAATGCAGCTTGGCCCTGACCTGGATAGCCCAGGTTAGCCTGATCTCATCAGATCTCAGAAGCTAAGCAGGGGCAGCCCTGGCTAGTAATTGGATGGGAGACACCTCCAAGGAATACCAGGGTTATGACATAGAGCCAGGTAATGGCAAACCACCTCTGAATGTCTCTTGCCTTGCAAACCTTACAGGGTCACCAGAAGTCAGCTGTGACTTGACAGCACTTTCCACCACCACCAAATGCAGCCCAATTCAAATTGGTAAAGCTTTGGCAGTCTAACAATTTACCTGCAACACTGGGGAAACTCACAATCCAGATGAGAATCACTGAAGAGTCCTAAAGATTTCTATAGCAAATGGCAGCTGTTGATTGAAGTCAATGAAAGTGAATCTAGCTGCATGATGTTAAACTTTATGGATGGCTTAGAGGTCCATGTTAAAGAAATTTTTATAATGGGATGAATCCAGTAATTCCCTTCCACAGCCTTAAAATGGTTTGTCTCATTTCTCCTCAGTTGGGGACAGAGGGTGGCACTTGGGGAGAAGGTTTCTATGCAGCACCCTTTGGTGTGTGGTGTCCCCCACGGGGCAATGCTCTCCCCAATGTTCCTTAACATCTACATGCATCCTCTTGCCCAGCTGATGCACAGCTCTGTGTACTAGTTCTGTAAACCACACAGCTGCACTACCTTACCCGGATACTATGTGGTCAGTGCCAAAGGCGCCATCTGATTTTAGTTTTGAGTCTTTGACCATTATTGCATTAAATGTTTTAATAATTTGACTATTGTTTTAATTTGTTGCACCCCACTCTGAACCTTGCTATTAGGGCTGCCAAGTTCCCTGCATTTTCCAGCATTCTCCTATTGTACCATAGTTTCCCCTCCCAAATGGCTAGAGCATCCAGGAAAACCACAAAGCTTTCCCGGAAATGCCTAGAGTGGCCACTGCATGACATCTCCACCGCAATGACTAGAAATCTAAATAAATAAATCGGAAGGTGCTTCTGGCCCCACTGGGCTAGCCCCAAGCCTGTCCTGTACCTCTTCCTCTTTCCCTCTGCTGGGCCTTGCTCTCACTTGACTCTGGTGGTGGGATGGGGGGGGGTGAGTGGGGGGTTTCTGTTGTGCCCCACTGCTGTAGGAGGGGATGAGGAGGGCTGGCAGCAGCTTCTCACCAAGACCTGATGGTGGGGCAAGGAGGGCAGGTGCTGTCTTCCCACTTGCCCACACACACAGAGGAGGGCAGTGAGGACAGATGCTGGCTTCCTGCCATCCCATGGAAGGGTGGGGGGCTTGGGCTTTGTAGGTTGGTGCCCCAAATCCTTGGGCTGGCCCTGATCCAAGGCAACAAATGATTTATACTTATTTATGAGCACCCAAGGTGGCTACAATCACAGAAACCAATGCAATCGGTTAAGCATAAAATGCAAATACCTGCTAATCTTTTTGTGCAATGCAACTATGTCGACTGATAGAGGCAAACTTACTCCCCCCCTCTTTTCACCTCCGCTTTCTTCCACCCCTTTTCTTTGTTGTCCTTTAATTTTCCTAAATTGTATGTTATGTTAAATATCCTTTCTCAAATTATTTTGTTCACTAAAATGACTCCATAAAGACTGAAATGGAGAAAAGAACTATGACCCCCGAAGGTTCTTCAGGTAGCTGAGTCACTTTGCCAATTAACACAGAGCTGGGTTGTAACTTTTCCTGGGCAAAGGTGGATGCTGGGAGCTGATCATGATGATGGCAAAATTTATCTCCATTGATTCTAGACAGAAAGAAAAGATCTGAAGGCTGCCAGCTTTGCTGAAAGCACAACATTCTGCCTTCGTGAATTTACAAGGTGTAATAAAGTACTCGTGTGCAAGAGGAATTTATTGTAGGGGAGGTGAGTTAAAGCGTAATATCACCAATTCACTTTTTAAAAGGTGACTAATGAATAGAGAGGGGACCAACCTTTCCACGCATCCAATTGCACTTATAAAATAATTGCTACTGGAAAAAGAAAGAACAAATTCTGATGTGACATTTGGAGGGATAGCTATAAGGAGTGAGGGGAAAATTCTGGCCATCTCTTGGAGCATCAAAAATCCAAAGAACATAATATTTCGATATGGAATATCTCTTCTTCTCATAGCTTTTGGAAACCATTTATGAATGAAATTGGGTTACCTTAACTTGATTTAATATATGATCAGGTTAGCTTGTTGCATCACAAGCTGGATCTGGTGTGCAGGTGCCAGATGATCATTCTTGGACAATTCTTGGACATTCTTGGCTTCTTAGCTTGTAGCTTTTTAGGGAGGTTATAATTTGAGGCTCGATCCCTGCAGGATTGAAGAAAGGCAAATTATGGTACACATGACTGACCAGATTTCCTCTCTCTCCACCAGTGAAATAGTTCTGGGGGCAAACATGACTTTTAAAATGACTTTGAGCACCATGGCAGTTTGACTTACAGCTGGTAGGGATTGTTGAGTATGATTGCAGTGGGCCACAAAAGAGCTGCCACTTAGAAGAGCCAATTCCTTGCTGGATTTTGGCCTGACCTTTGACTATTATTACTAAGTGATGAGTTTGGCCTGTGTGAGTTATACCATCTGTGACTCTCTGGCACAGAGGAACAACTTGTTACCATGAAGTCAAGGGCAGGCCTGATATGAAGCTGCAGCCCTTGGGGCAGAACCAGTGAATGGTAGCTAATTGGAGGTGTTTTCTGTGCAAACTGTTGGGCTGCCTTCATATCTCACTGGTGTTTTCCTTTCTTGGCAACAGTGCACTGATTGAACCAGGATACACGTTCTTCACCTTTTTCTTGGGGCCATACTCCATGAACTTCTACTTCATCCCCATTGCAAATTCACTGGGGACTCTCAACATGCAAAAGGTTAAGACCAGAGGAAGGAAAAGCACATGGAAGATATAAGCAGGCCAACAACAAATGACTTTTTAAAAAAGGACAAGAGCCCTCAGAAAAAACAAAATGTGCATACATCCATAAATGTTAATATACACATAACTACACAATTGTGCCAGTTCTGTCTGCTATCCAAGTGATAACTGTTGATAAGGAGCTTTTTGACCCCTACTCTCCCTTCTGATGGCTCATTCTCCTCAATTCATCCCACTTCCCACCCTAGGATTAGTGCCAGAGTTTTCAGCCCAAAGGATAATTTTGGGTTTGCACTCTGTGCAGGCACAGAGGCCATAAGGAACTATTTTCTAGTCAGCATAAGTAGCTGGGGAAAAGAAGCAAGAGCCAATCAGTACCACAGAAATACAGATGGGCCTGTTTGGCGGAGGACATTGGAGAAAGAGAGCAGGAGAAATAGGAACCAGAGGTGGGGGCTGGCTGGGCTGGAGATCTGAGGGCCCAATAGCTTTGTCACTCCTGAAACCAGGTGGAAACAGGTGCTTGTGAACCCACTTTTCCTATTACTCCAGACAGCCTGGTTAAGTCTAACAGTCTCTCTTTTAGTTGCAGGTAGTTCTGGGTACCCTATGGCAGCTTAGGAGTCCAGTCTCCACAAATACTTCAGGATATTTGACTAGCAGAAGCCAAACCTGAACATTTCATAGGTCTCAGAAAAGATTTTGGATGGACTTGGGTGGTTTTTGTATTTCAGGGAAAGATCAAGGGATGGAGGATACATATGGATTGGATATAGCTTTCCAGAGAACATGTAGTCCAAATCCCAGCAATACAGTTAAGCTAATTGCCACTTGCATCTCACAGAAGATACAGGCAAGGTCAAATCTTCACATCATGGCCGGAGAAATCTGTTTTCCACCCGTCAGTCATCTTACATTTTTTAACATCCAGCCTGACAAAGTGTCCTGGGGACCTCAAAAGCTTATACAGTGTTCCATGTAAGTTTGGTCAGTCATAATAAAAAGTATTACGTGGGTTTCATTTTTGTGTTTGGATTCCAGATGAACAGAAAAGATAAAAGGACATCTGGCCATCCTAGGCAGATGACACAGGCATGGGAGTGGGAGGAGAGATTGGGTAGAGTTGAATAAACTTGTCCTGAAGACAGCTGTGGTGTTCAAACTTACCAGCTTAACATGGGCTTCTCTGCCACAGAAGATTTTTGGAAGTGGGCACAGGCTTCACCATTTCTTCATGTGAATTGAACATCCTCACTCAACACTCTCCTCCAACTGTGCATTTTAGGGGAGGACAAGTAGTCAAGGGCATGCTGCCTGTCATTTTGCCACCAGAATCTCTGATAAGCTTCTCAAGGGCACCTGAATTACAGTTGGGAAGGTACTGAAATAAATGATGCAAGGAGGGGTGTAGGATAAGAAAGGACAATGCTGGGTGTTTTCAAGTAACCAAAAGTCAACCCCATTTGAATAAACTTGCAGTTACTAAAAAAAAGAGAATGAGGTCATCTGACACAGAGCAATGGATTCCATTGCCACCAGAAAAGCTCCAATGTTGTGTACTAAATTAATGACTGAGCTTGAAGCAAATGTCCATTGCAGGCCAGGATCCTGATGCCTACATTCTGATTGGCCATTCTGCTAGATTTGGCCCATCAGGAAGCAAGGCATTTTGGAGGGAAATGCAAATGAAGGATCCTAGAGGTTGCAGTGGGATTGGTGAGTGTCTGCCTGAGGGGACTTGGTTTTCTATGTTCTAATTGTATATATATTTGTTCACTGCCAGTTTTTGTTGTGATGTGCTACTTAATAAATGCATTCTTGCTTACAAAGAGCTGACTGAGTCTACTTTATAACACTCAGCAACTGAACTTGCTCCTCAGGTGGGGCCCTGGAAACATTCTTGTGCATTGGAGAGTTTCAGACAATCACCCAGTGTGTCTTTCTTGGTACTACTGAAGTCAACTAGTCAGAACTTTAGAGCTGATGGATTTCGCATAATTTGGTTATTTGAATAGCATGACACTATAATAATTGGAAGAGAGTGGCTTGGAGAAAATTCTACTCTAGTGATGCTTCAAGCACAACTCAGGAACAACTGTGGGCAGATTGGGTACACTTTAACAGAACCCAGAGGTCCCAGCCCAGTCTAGGGTACAAGCCCATTGTTGTCACAGTAAGGTATGTTTATGTTGTTTCAGAAATTAAACAGAATCCACCCCCACCCCCTGCGTGACTCATGAGATTGTATGCATGGGCAAGACAGGATGTGTTTGTGGGTGGGTGGGTGGGGGGAATAGACCCAGAGTGCTGACATTTTGTCCCTAGTGTTAAGGCAATAGTGAGTTTGTTTTCCCCAAAGGGAGCAGCCATTAACTTGAGCAAAATGTCCCCCAAAGGACCTGTGAATTAATGTTGTTATTTATAACCTGTCTCATTATCATCCCCAGCTTGCCATCACAGACAGAGGCTAATTTTTAAAAACCAATTCCCTTTGTCAGGAGTGAAATGGCCAACTGTGTCACTTCATCTGTGATTAGATTTTGTTTTCTTTTTTTAAGGTGGAAGAATTGTGTGCACATGAAAAGAGGCTGTATATGTTTGGGGTTTTTTTTTAAAGCACCCTCTCAAAAAAAAAAAAAGTCTCCTTTTGCCTGCCTGACATGGGCTAAAGACATGAATGCAGAAGCCCCTCATGTTCAGTCAGAATGAACAATGAAAAAATTACATGCTTGACTCTTCTACCTCATCTTCCTTTTGATCTCTAATATTAGATTGCTATAATTGGGTTTCAGCCTTTTGGGCATGCAAAATTAAGGCTTCTGTCATTGAAGCAAATGGAGAAATCGGTGCGTGTTCTCATAGGCTTTAAGAGGCCACATGGACCTCTCCTTTTAAAACTCTTTGCAACATGAACTGTAACCCATTTATCAAAAACCACTGGCATATTATGCTTAAATGAAGCACATAGGAAGCAGAGTTCAGCTTTCAATTCCTGCATTTTATTATTCAGCATAATATGCTGTCAAAGATGACAGAATGAGAATATATTGCTAATTGTGACAGGTGGTAATAGGAGCTTTCTAGGAATTTGATCCTCAAGACAATGGAAAATATTAACATAGGTGCATGGCCTGTTCCAGGTTTTAGGAGGCCTCAGGTAAAATGACCTATGATGCTGTTTTTCACGTAGGCATACACATTTCTTCCTCTCTGTTGGAGAAAATAGGAGTCCTACATGCTTCTTTGAGCCTCACTGGCACCAGCAGGGCTGAAAGGAGTGGGAAAGAATCACTCTCAGCCTGTTGCCTCCAGGCATCATTATGTCATGAGTCAGCCACGGTTCAGCAATAGTGAAGATTCCTCCGAAGAACAGGAGGTTCCTGTAGCCAACCTGGAGTTAACAGAAGCTGACCAATAGGACAAGGAGCTGCAGGCTTGTCAGGATTCACTAGCCAACAGCTGGTGCACAGCTACCAACACCCTCCTGTTCTGATTTAGCAGGTGAACCTCAGCTGGCCATTCCCAGCCCACTAGTTATCACCTACACCCTTAGAGTGCCGCAGACAGAGGCTGAGAACAGAGCTACAGACAAGATACCAGCAACTTGCTGATGACGAAGATGAGTAGTTGCAGGATTGCTTCTAAACAGCTGGCTGCAAGGATGACCCTTAGGTGTGGGGCTATAAAACCCAGCCAGGAGAGGCTGCTAGGCATGGACACAATGCATACAATTGACGCTAAGCCAAGGACTCTGCTTTGCCTGACTTCTGGACTCTTGACTGAACAACCCTGCCTTTACTGATTTCTGGCACCTGATATTTGGAGCCTGCAAACCATTACACATTGCCACCAATGTTCCCTCTAAACTGCAGAGTCTTGTGAGCAAAAATTCTTCTTTGTGAGCTCCTGGCATTCAAGTTGTGAGCTACTGCATAAATTAGTGTACTCTGGGACCATCCTTCCTGAGCTAAGACAAAAAATGTATGAGTGGGTGGCTAAAAATCTGTGAGCTAGCGCACACTAACTCAGCTTAGAGGGAATACTGATTGCCACAGAAAAGGGTAGATCCCCTCACTGCATATCATGTAGGAAAGGTGCACAGGGAAGCAATTCTCTGGCAACTGTTGAGCTCTGTTAAGCCTGTCAGTGAAGGTCAGTGGTGGTCTCTCCTTGCAGAGTTGCCAACTCTGGGTTGGGAAATACCTGGAGGTTTAGTGCATGGAGCCTGGAGGGGGCAGTTGAGGGGAGGGGAGGAACCTCAAAGCTATATAATGCCAGAGTTCATATGAACACAAATATACACTTGGAACTGCCTTATACTGAATTGGACCATTGGTCCATCAAGGTTAGTATCCTCTACTCAGACTGGCAGCAGCCCTCCAGGGTCTCAGGCAGAAGTCTTTCACATCATCTAATGCCTGGTGCTTTTAATTGGAGATGCTGGGGATTGAATCTGGGGACTTCTGCATGCTAAGCAGATGCTCTACCACTGAGCCACAGCCCCTTCAAAGCAGCAATAACACAAAGAGAGTGTAAGTAATTTTTGAACAGATGGGTGTTATGCATCAACAGCCTCCACCCCCATCCCAACACAGATGTTCACTAGCAATACACTCTCTTGGGGTAAAAAGTTAAAAGTTAACTAGGCAAAGATAGTTTGAAGTAGTGGTCTGGGTTAAAAAGAAAGGAATAAAGGAATGTGCTCTCAGGTCCTTTCCACACATCTCTCCAAACCAAGTCTACCATCCTCCAAAGCCTTATAGACTTCTAGCCCACAGCTGGTTTGTTAGAAGGCCACATATGGACGAAGAGTGTGTGCCAAATCTGTCAATAGCTTATCTGCACCCATGTCTTGCTGCTGGGATCAGCAGTCGGGGTGCACACAGCTTCACTCACGGGCTATCAATCAGGGTCAGATCTAGGGGGGAGCAGAGGAGGCACTTGCCCTGGGTGCCACTGGAGAGGGGGCACCAAATTGGGTATGGAGGTCCATTCTATTCTATGGGTCCATAAGACAGAATGAACCCGTAAGGGGGCATCATTTTTTAATTTTGCCCCCTCCCCCCAAAAAAAAAACCGTGTAGATTTGGTCCTGCTACCAGTGGTAAAACCATATTACCCACATAACAAAAGTACAGCAACCACACACTCTCCAAGATCACATAACTGCACTCCAGCGTGAACAGCTTGCAGCTTGACCTTGGCTGCCTGTCAATGGCAAAACCACCTCTGATTGTCTCTGCCCTGACATGGATAGCCCAACTAGCCCAATCACATCACATCTCAGAAGCTAAGTAGCGTCAGCCCAGACTGGTACTTGGATAGGAGACCCCAAGGAAGTCCAGGGCTGCTATGTAGAGGCAGGCAGTAAGCAGACCCCCTCTTTTTACCGCTTGCCTTGAAAACCCTACAGGATTATCGTAAATCAGTGTCAACCAGATGGCACATACATAGTAAGGATCCATTGGAGAAGTGGGTTCTCACTACCAAAGTTTAGGTTGAAATAATCCCTCAAAGCACCATCAGGTATATGTGCCTTTAAACACACTGCATCCCTCCCCCCTAAAATCCCAAGCCTCTTTTGAGTGATTCTCAGATATGCTGGAGATTCAGAAGCACTTTTACACATCATTTTTTAATATTTTGAAAATCAGCGGAGGGTCTGAGCCCAGGATGGAATAAAGCCCCCCTCTTTCGAGCAACCAGCTGTTCCCCTCCCCAAATCTCCCCTGGACCCTTAATTGATTTCTCACCAGCATTGCAAATCACAATGGGATCTTTCCATTGAGAGCCAGTTTGGTGTAGTGGTTAAGTGCACAGACTCTTATATGGGAGAACCAGGTTTGATTCCCCACTCCTCCACTTGCACCTGCTGGAATGGCCTTGGGTCAGCCATAGCTTTTGTAGAAGTTGTCCTTGAAAGGGCAGCTGCTGTAAGACCTCTCTTAGCCCCACCTGTCTCACAGGTTGTGGGGGGGGGGGGGAGGTAAGGGAGATTGTGACTGCTCTGAGACTCTGAGATTATATATATATATATATATATATATATATATATATATATATATATAATTCCAATATAAATCCAGTATCTTCCCAGAGAGGTGATTGGGGCAGGGCTCATAGAGGAGAGCACAGCAGGAATGTCTCCACTGGGGAGGCCAGAGGAGCAGCTCCTCCTCCTGAGGCAACAGACGGGACTTGATCATGGCATTCACCGGGCAGCGCTTTCAGCCATCCTTGTTCCTCTCCCCATTCACAAACTCTGACTTCTTTGCCTGTTCAGGAAGTTTGGCCATGGCATTCACCTGGCAGCGCTTTCAGCTGCCCTCACTCCTCCTCCAGACCTATTTTTGAGCTGGAGCACTAGCCAAGTCAGCCAAAATGGTGTTTCAGTGCATTCTGGCTCAAAAAAAAAAGAGGCCTGGTTGTAATTCAGGGAGTCCATGGCAACCCCATGGACCCCATGGACTCTGGGTCCTGAGAAATTACCCATATAATCCATCCCTTTATAGCTGCCCTGTGATTTGGATGAACTCTGAATTATTTTTAAATTGTTGTGAATTAAAAATAGTGATTCCAAAGCAAATTTTATTCAGCAAAATGTTTAATTTTCATTTGACTGTGGCATAAATGTGTTGTTGCACCTTGAATTATTCACTAAAGTGGAAGTCTAAGGATGCTTTCACACTAGAGATTTGGCCTGACGTAGGAACGCCTCACACTTGATTTGAACGGGCACATTCACACAAGCACATCTGCCCTCCAAGCCCAACCCATTCCCACCCTGTCCCCAGACGGCTGCCATCTGCATTTAATAGCTACCTGAATTCTTCTGGTAGCATCCCCCCCCCCCCCCCCTGAATCAGATATAGACCGCTTCATCCCCTGCTGTCTGAATGCCCTGCAGCGACTCATGGGCAGAAAAGCTGTGTGATCGTGCCAAGCTGTTTCCAGCACAGTTGGGGAGTTTTTTCCCCTTAACTTCTCTCCATGGTGTGCTTGTGCACTTCCCGGCATGAGCACACACACAGGGGACTTTCACAAAAAAACTACCCTTTCTGCAGCAGAGCCACGCTAGTAATCTGAAGGCGGAAGCACGGATGGCTGTCGGGATCCTGCCGCTCCCACGGCGGCTGTCTGATCCCCCTAAAACGGACCTGACTGCATCAGGGGTTTTCCACCTTGGGATTCCACCGTGTCAATTTCCCTGTCCAAAACCACCCTAAATCTCACAAACAGTAGTTAAGGTAGTAAACCTGTTTCTGGGCTGTCATTTTGCACAGGAGGGCAATGGAATGGTCAGAAAAAATTCCCCATATTTAAAAAGTGAGCATGTCAGGGAGAAGGCTAGGCCATCCTGCCTTAAGGCCAAATTAACTGAAATGGCAGGTGATCTCCCTGCTGGCAAATTGCCCCTCTAATCTTCCAAGGGGGGTGCTGGTGTACAAGTCTCCAAAGGGCCAGTCCTTTTTGAGTTTTAGACATCAGATTCACACATGCTTGTTTGCAAATGGACTTGAATAATTTTTTAACTGAATAATCAGGGATATATTATTGCATGCCTTCCTTTTAAAATTGCCTGATGAAAATTTATATATATATATTAGCAGTTATGTTTTATGCCACTTTTTTGTCATCTCTGCTGCTTCATTGTTGTGTTGATTTTATTGTGATGCATTATAATTGCTGATAATTAGTTTTTATATTGTTGTAAGCTGTTTCGGGCACATCTGTGGAGAAACAACTAAGAAATTAACTAAATAAGAAGGGGGATTTGCTGGAGAATACCTCCATCCATCTCTGCCATCCCCCACCACTGCTTTTACTTTAATAACAAACTCAGGGAGCTCTGATCATGGATTTCCCTGCACATCATCTACTTTGGCCTTTTGTTTTTGTTGTGGGGGGGGAGCAGTAAACATTTTGGAAATACCTGCATTTGCTTTCTTTCACTTACAATATTTGCAGTGCCATCCTAAGCAGAGTTGCACCTTTGTGCATCAGTGGTAGGGTTGCCAGGTCTGTGTTGGAAAATACCTGGAGGCTTTGGGGATAGAGCCAGGAGAGGGCAGGGTTTTTGGAGGGGAGGGGCCACAGAGTCCATCCTTCAAAGTGACCATTTTCTCTCTGCCAGCTGGAGATCAGTTGTAAAAGCTGGAGATCTCCAGACCCTACCTGGAGGCTGGCAACTTTGGTTGAAGTGAGTAACCTTCCCCAAACAAAGATTTTGTTGTTGTAGCCTGGGAAAGGGTGGGGTCAAGTTTACTAATTTCTTTCTTCCTAGAAAATGTGCTGTGGCTCAGAATTGCTTGGATACCCACATGCACTTTGATCTGGGAGTTCTTCCTGGCATTCCTTGCCATGTGAGTATTCTGTAATTAGGGGATGCACTTTATACCTGTTTTGGGGGGACTTGATTGAATCTTGATTGGAACCCTAATGCCAGGACTGAGGGAGTCTTTCTAAAGCTTGGCTGAGCTTTGTATTCTCATAGTCAGTGCAATCCCATGCTGAGTGTTATCCTAGTTTAAGCCCACTGATTACAGTCACTGTGCAGGGGATTGCATTGCACCACCAATGCTGGCCATGGCCTTTGGGTGACCTTCCTTGGAAAGTTCCATTGGATGGGTTTATGCAAAGGAGGAGAGTCCTTTTCACTCTATAATTCTAGATTTGTTGATGGGGAGCAGAGCCAAAGAAGGACCAGCACACATCATTGCCAGTACTCTGATGACTTCTGCTTTTGCATAAAAGATGATGGGGGATTGTAAAAGGCTGTGCAGCTGAGCTTTCAACCAGAAGGCTCTCCCTTAGCCAGCAAGCAAAAGTTCCTTCCGACAGCGCGAGGTGCGGGGGGGGGGGGGGGACAAATAAGGCAAATCAATTAGCTCCGAACACAACTGCAAAGAATGTGCCTTATTAGACTCTGAAATTGGTTCAGTGATGGGAATGGAAATGAACTCATTACAACTGATGATAACACTAATAAAGTTCCCCCTCTAGAGAGATCAAGGAATGGCAGGGGCCATAAACACAACACCCCCTTTCCGTGTCCCCTCTCTATCACGATTTTGCTCTGATGCTTTGGAGGGCAGCCAAATCCTCAGCCAACATGAGCGGAATCAAGAGTTAAATAAAGGAAAGGAGTGGGGTGGATTCCCTCAGATGAACAGGAAACCTGCAACAAAAAAAGGAAAGGGACCATAAAACAAAACCATACTGCTGGCATGACAAGACTGTGGAAAGGCTAAATGAGCAAATAACTTTATTAAGTTAATGGTAAAGATAGCTCCCTGTGCAAGCACCAGTCATTTCTGATTCTGGGGTGACGTTGCATCACGGTGTTTTCATTGCAGACTTTTTTAATGGAGTGGTTTGCCATTGCCTTCCCCAGTCATCAAGACCAGCAGTCCCCATTCCCAAACTTTTTGGCACCAGGGACCGGTTTTGTGAAACACTTTTCCATGGATCGGGGAGGGGGGATGGTTTCAGGACAATACAATTGTGTACTTTATTTCTAAAGTGTTTGTTGTGGTAGTTAACTGTGCAGCTCTTATCTGGGAAAACTGGGTTTGATTCCTCACTCCTCCACTTGCAGCTGCTAGAATGGCCTTGGGTCAGCCATAGCTCTCACAGAGTTGTCCTTGAAAGGGCAGTTTCTGGGGAGAGCTCTCTCAGCCCCACCTCACAGGATGTCTGTTGTGGGGAGAAGGGTAAAGGAGATTGTGAGCTGCTCTGAGATTCTGAAATTCGGAGTGAAGGGCAGGATATAAATCCAATTTACTACTACTACTACTACTACTACTACTACTACTACATTGTAATATATAATTAAATAATTATACAACTCACGGCCTGGTTGCTAACAGGCCACTGACTGGGACCGGTCCACGGACCGGGGGTTGGGGACCCCTGATCTAGACTTTACCCCCAGCAAGCTGGGTACTCATTTTACCAACCTCAGAAGGATGGAAGGCTGAGTCAACCTTGAGCCAGCTACCTGAACCCAGCTTCCGCCGGGGTTGAACTCAGGTCGGGAGCAGAGCTTGGACTGCAGTACTACAGTTTACCACTCTGTGCCACAGGGCTCCTATTTATTAAGTTACATATCCCATTTATACCCTGCTTATCTCTCCAATGGGGACCCAAAGCAATTTACATCATTCTTCTCTGTTTTATCCTTACAATAATCCTGTGAGGTAGGTTAGGCTGAGAGTGTGCAACTTGCTGAAGGCCATCCAGTGACAGAACTGAGATTTGAATCTGGTTCTCCCAGATTCTAGTCTGACACTCTAGGCACTTCACCACACGGGCTGAGAATCATCCACAAATTCCAAACTGGCTTGACGGAATTTCTCAGGGATACCTTCATTGTCCATAGCTGTGGTTTCACTGAAAAGGCATGGAATCTGTCACAGAATTTGGCATCCTGATGAAAAACAGATTTTGTTAGGTTTCTAGCCGTTATGTATAGTTGATAAATGGATTAGATGCTCCTGAAGGCTCCACCCTGAGGGCTGCTACCTTCATACCAATTCTAGCAGCAAGAGGACCCGGATTAGGATGCCTTGCCATCCTTTGGAGCTTGTACTTTCTTAGGCCATCATTTCAGTTCCCCTTTCACTTACAGCCATACTCAAAGGTCTGCAATCAATAATATAGATTCTTCTCCAACAGGCTTCTTCTGTTTGGCTTCATAATTTCACAACTTTATTGAAAGGGGCAGCTGCTGCTTGGGCAAATCCTTTTGAGGTTTGACACCTCCCTCAATATCTAACACTTTTGCTGGTGATTTAAGGCCTAATTTAAGTTTCAGTTTGCTGATATTTAAAGAAAGTTTTGGGGGAAATATTGCCAGCATTGTTATGGTCCTTTAATGTGGTTCCCTCATCTAACAGAGCTCCTTCCTATGCATTTACTGCTGCAGCAAAATTAATTAGCCCTATTGAGAAATGGGATACAGTGAACTCTCTGCTTTGGAAGGTCTTGTTCTTTGGAGAGAAAAGCAGCTCTATCCCCTCCTCCACATTGTGGCTACAAGCTAAATTCCTACTGATGTGTGCTGGCTCAGAGGACATTGTGTCAGTTGGCGGGCTTCATCCTAATGTTCTGTGGGACAGCCAAAGTAGTTAAAGAATTACAGTTTGGAATGGAACCCAGGGTACATTAGCAGAGGAACTGGAACACCAAAAATTGCCTTGCTGGATCAGACCAGAGGTCCAGCACTCTATGCCCAACAATTGCCAGCCAGAAGCTTGCAAGCAGCGCATGATGGAAAGAACTTCCCTCTCTTCTGAGCAGCTCATTGGTAAAGCACATTTTGCATATGGTGCTATCTTACACCAGTGCTCCATCTCACCCAATATTGTCTGCTCTGTCTGTTAGCAGAATTTAGGGAGAAGTTATTCCCATCACCTGCAACATGGCAATGCCAGGGATCAAACTTGGGACATTTTGTGTGCACAGCATGCACTCTGCCACTGAAGAACAGCTCCTTATCTAAGGTCTGAGCTTCAGTCCTTGACATTAACCGTCCAAGGGATCTTGGGTTGTAGGGCAGGGAATGACCTGACCATCGCTTGAGATCTTAGAGAGCTACTGTTAGCTGGACAGCACCAGGCTGGAACTGGAATGCATGGAAAGCCCTGCTGGATTGAACCCAGGGTTCGTCTATCTAGTTCAACATTGGGTCCCAACTGTAGCCAGCCAGATGCCTCTGGGAAGCTCACATGAAGGCAATCATTGCCTCTGTAGAGGTTTCATTCTTAGGCATAGATAGATATTGAATAATAAATTCAAATATGAGGTTTGCACAGCCAAGCACCAGTCAAAGTCCCAGTTTAACCAAGTAGAAGAGTAGACTAACTTAGGAAATTTGAGCTTCTACATGACAACAGCTGTGATAGGCAAGAAGGTTCTCCTATTTATTAGATCTCTCAAAATATCTGGGTGTGTAAAAATATCTGCTTGCAAACATGGGAAGCTACAGGCAGCAGAGGTGCTGGCATTAGATACTAACAGTCCAAATATAGGGTTGCATCCTGCCACTCCACTCAACTGAGCATGAAGTCTTCTCTAGCTGGAGGACCCTGAGTGATAGGACAGAAGTCGTGATTGTCAAAATGTGAGATCCCTGTTGAGGGAAGAAATGTTTGACATTTAGAACTGAGATCTCAAGTTGGGGAATATCAATGCAAGATTAATTGAGCATTCTTATGCCAGTTCCGTTAGTGGCCATGGCAACCTTTGCATTTGTTATGGGAAGGGGTATGTCAAATAGGCCTTAGGAGCTCATGGAAAAGATGGCATTGCATGTATATGTGGAAATAATGTGCACAAAAGTGTGCTCACAGCCCTATGAATGCAATTGTTCTTGGAGCCAGTCCACTTTAGAATATTTCACCTTGGGAGGAAATGTATGCCATTTTGCATTGCTGACTTCTTTTTCAATTAAATAACCTATTCTAAGGTCCCATGGAGAAACTTCAGAGAAGAAAAGCAGGAACTCATGCTGGTTGCTGGTATTTCTAGAATGGTTGCCTTTAAGAGGGGAAAAAAAACAGCAAGGAGACAGTGACCATAAACAAGCACGGCTGGTGTGAAATTTGCTTTAATATTTAATTTTAAAGAGTATAGATTAAAGATTTAAAATGAACTAAGTGGGGAAATTAGCAGAACAATTCTGTTCCTGTTTCTGCAATTATAATTCACTAATACAGAAAGGGTTCCGCTAAGAACACTAAAATCAAGATGCTAAGTGCTTATGATCCCTTGCTATGTCTGATAGAAGGTTTCCTGCCATTCTGGGTGAACCAGCGGTCAGCTGGATGCCTCTGGAAGCTTGCAAATAGGACATGATGGAAGTAGCCACGCTGTGGTGTTTGCATTCAACATCTGGCAAAAATAAACTGCCCTGAATAGAGAATTCCTTATGGATTATATCTAACAGCACGGCTTTTTTTGAGCAGGAATGCACAGGAATGCAGTTCCGGCTGGCTTGGTGTCAGGGGGTGTGGCCTAATATACAAATGAGTCCCTGTTGGGCTTTTTTCTGCAAAGCCCTATGTGTAACAATGGTGATGTCAGGAGGTGTGGTCTAATATGTAAATGAGTCCCTGCTGTGCCTTTTCTACCAAAAAAGCCTTGTTTAATAGTGATCAGTAGACTAGTATTCCATGAATTTGTCTACTCGGCACTACAAGCCATGACATCCTTGCTCAGGCAGAGTTGACCGAAGATGAATCCGATGAAGATGGAGGTTCTCTATCCGACTTACAGTGGTCCAGGAAAAGAGATTCCCTTGCCGGCCTTTGACGAGGTGCCATTGATACCAGCCCCCAAGGTCAGGAGTTTGGGAGTGCTTCTGGAGCCCTCTCTGACTATGGAGGCCCAGGTGGCAGCCACTGCCAACTCTTCCTTTTTTCATCTGCGGAGGGTATGGCAGTTGGTGCCTTTCCTGGAGCAGCATGAATTAGCAATGGTGATCCATGCTATGGTCACCTCGAGGATAGTCTACTGTAATGCCCTCTACCTTTGACTCTGACTCAGAAACTGCAGCTAGTGCAGAACACTGCAGCGCGGTTGTTAATGGGGCTCCATCGATGGGAGCGCATTCAACCGGTGCTGAGAGAGCTGCATTGGCTACCTATAGTGTACCGAATCCGCTTCAAGGTGTTAGTATTGACCTTTAAAGTCCTATATGGCCAAGGACCTGCCTATCTAAGCGACTGCCTTTCCCCACATATACCCCAGGGAGCACTGTGTTCAGGAAGTCAACATCTGTTATCCATCCCCGGACCAAGGGAGGCCAGATTATGCTCTACATGGGCGAGGGCCTTCTCTGTGGCAGCCCCTAATTTATGGAACACACTTCCAGAGGCCATGAGAGCCCTGTGGGATCTCTCCCAATTCCACAGGGCCAGTAAAACTGATTTTTTTCTGGCAGGCCTACAGTAAGGCGTGAGGAGCTGCCATTAGTATGTCGCTGAATATTACCATCTATCAATCAGACACCTAATAGAGCAATGCAGAGAATTAAGAACTATAATGAAGCTAGACCGCCTTTGTAAGAAATTTTATAGCACCATTTTTATGTTTTAAATTTATAAATCGTTTATATGTGCTTTTGCTTTTAAAATCATAAGGTATTGTTATTGTTGTGTTATGATTGTGAGCTGCCCAGAGTCCATGTGTAGAGTGGGCGGCATTCAAATTTAAGGTAAATAAATAAAAATAAATAAATAAATTCTCCATTTTTAAAAAAGGTCTTATTCTAAAATAATGTCTGACAGTATTTTTTTTTAAGTCTAATAGGCAAAGATCTGAAGATTTATTGCCACTGTGATCACGTTATAAAGGAAAGGACAGCATGCTGGAGGGTGTGGATGGGGTCATAGAGTCCCTTCCTTCCCACCCAGGGTCGTTCAAGTCAGCTGCATGCAGATTCCACAGCATACTTTCTCAGTTCCCCTCTCTGCTGTTCACATATAGTCACTACTATAGTGGGTTATTTCAAGCTTTCCCGCATCACATTGTATCAAGTCACACTAAGGCTGTTTAAGAAGAAAGAATCAAAGCCCTGAGCCTTGTGAGATACCCTCTACCAGGCCATGAATGTTAGTTTATGTAGGGATTCCCACATCAGTGGGAAAAGAGCCACATCCTCCTGTTCCAGTTCCAGGGCTGTAAGCAGTCTTGTTGCTGTGTACAGGATTGTTTAGGTTTAGGGCAAATTTTTGGGTGCACCAGCAAGGCATAATTCATTTGGAGAGGAGTCACCCAATTGTGCCAATTTGTAAAAGTACAATGATTGTAGAAATGGCCTTTGAATGCATTCAGGTGCCTGCTGGTAGAGGGCCCCTAATAGAGTGCATATTTGTCATGTGTAAGGTTCCAAGTTCAACCTGTGGCAACTCTGGTTAAAAGCATCTGAAGTAGTGAGGCTGGAGGGTTGGTACCAGTTATGGAAGTCAGCAGTAGAGCAGACGGACTAGTGATCTGACTCAGAATAATTATGTAAACTGTAACATATGTTCATCTGTAAGTTAATGTACAGGGATGATACATGGCTCAGTAGACAAGCATCTGCATGGCACGTGGAAGACCCAGGTTCAATCCCTCACAGTTTCTTCACTTAAAGTATCTCAGGTAACAAGTGCTGGGAAAGACAGTCCTCTGACATACCCTGGCAAGCTTCTACTGCTCAGTAAGGGCAATATTGAGCTAAATGGACCAATCCTCTCTTGTTATGAGACTGCTTAATATTTCATATACAAACAAGGCCGGCTCGCCCACTAGGCAAACTAGGTGGTTGCCTAGGGTGCCAGGAGGGTGGGGGCACCAAATTGGGCTCCCCACCCCTGCCTGGTGCCCCAAGCAAGCACCTGGTTTGCCTGCCTCCGCCACCCACTACCACTGCTCGCCACCGCTGCTGCCTCGCCAGCCCCTTCCCTTCACCTCCCTCCCACTGCCCCTCCTTTCCCTTCCCTTCCCTCCCCCTTTCCCTTCCCTTCCCTGCCCCGCAGCCATGATCACAGCGGGTGGCGAGGCAACAGCGGCACCCCCTTCCCTTCCTCTTTCCTCCTCTGCCTCACCGCCGTGATCACAGCAGGCAACGAGGAAGCAGCAACACCCCCTTCCTGTCCCTCCCACTTTCCCTTTCCTACTCTGCCCCGCCGCTGAGATCACAGTGCACGGTGAGGCAGCAACGGCACCCCCTTCCCATCCCTTCCCTCCCCTCCCCCATGTTCACAGCCCGATGTGTGTGAAATTTATTTTTAGAATGACCAGACTGAAATGAAGGCTTGGCTCCCCCCTCCCTTCCGATTCCAGAAAGGAGGGGGGAGCCAAGCCTTCATTTCAGCCTGGTTGTTCTAAAGATAAGTTTCACCTGCGTCAGGCTATGAACACACGGGGCGAAAGGGATAGGAAGGGGGTGCCACCACTGTCTTGCAGCGGCAGGGGGTTGCGATGGAGTGCAGCACTGCATTGCAGCGCCGTGCTGGGGGTGCAAGGCAACGGCAGGGGGGCACCTTTGAGCAGCACTGGTGGGGGGGCGCCTTCCTAAGCACCACGAACCCATAATACAAATAGGATAAAATCCAGTCAAAAATTTCCATCACTGAAGAAAAATGACAAGGAAGGTATCCTTCCATCAGAGGCAAGATTTTCCCTCTGTTTTTCTTTTCCTTTACTGACAAAACTAATAATGTGTTTTCTTCTTTTTCTGAAGAACTCTGGCTGTCCCACCCTGACACAGTACAATATTTTGGCTGTTGGCTCAGCACAGAAACCTGAGGGAAGGATCAGGAGCCCGCTTTAACTTAACTTAAATAGTACTCAAGGCATTTTAAAATTTAAAAATAACAAAATATTTTATTTAATTTGGAGGGGAAAGGTCAGGTGAAATCAGAGGTTGAACTTTCTGAGGTAAAAACAGTACATGAATAGTTTGTATGTTTCACACTCATGAGAGTTTCTTAAGCTTCTCACAGTGATTTAAATCTTGACGTTGAGAGGCTTTTGTTCCAGTGTTTTCCTCAAACACTTCAGTACACTTTCTATGAGTATTCTCTGATTCTTAGTTTCTAGAAGGCTGGTACACTCTTTCCAGTACCCAAAATTCTTCTCTTGAAACACCAGTACTTGTCTTGAGTTTTTAACTGACTCAAAGGTCTCTAAAGGTGGTTTCTAATCACACCAGACCAGGGATCTCTACACTCTTCAGAGTTAACTCCTGTATGGGTAGGCAATTTTCTTCTCTCTCTAGAAGGTCTATTCCCTTTTCTTGGCCTGAATGGGAGTCTTTGCCTACATCCCAAACTTCCTTGCCGACTTTCTCCCAGTTCTCCTGTCTGTGTTAAACTGCTCTCAGCTAAGGCTGAATTCCTAAACTGTCAGTACTCAACTCTTCTCAGCTAGGGCTGAAATCAGACTGAATTCTCGTCAGCATCCAGTTCAGATGTTTTTCTCTGCTCAGCTGCTGCTAACCAGTGAGATCCCTTGTCACTCAAGGCTGTCTGGCTCTGTGAAGAATGAACCCTTCACAGTCCTTCAGCTGTTTACACAGCACTTCCAAGCTTTTAAAAGTGCAGTCCATCACAGAAGGCTTTAGGGTTTGTGTTGGTTTTGAACTGGTTTTGACCTGTACCTCAGGCCTCCCAGAGTTCTCCTGGAGTTATAACTGAGCTCCAGACTTTCAGATATCAGTTCCCCTGGAGAAAATGGCTGCTTCAAAAGGTGGACTCTGTGACATTATACCCTACTTGAGGCCCTTCACTTCCCCAAAGTCTACCCTTCTCAGGCTCTTGCCTGAAATCACCAGAGTTGCTTGTCAGAGCCTGATTCAGTTGCTCATATTTACCTTTGTTGCCCTGTGTTTTGTAAGATTCGTCGGCAACTTCTTGATCCTGTTGTCTCTGAATTTTCTGCTCTCCAGTGGGAATTGCCCAGTGTTTGCTTGCTGGTGTATCCCCCAGATTGATGGGGCTGGTGGTTGGGTGTTTGGCTATTGTATTGCATAGGGGCTATCATATTTTTGGGCAAGGGCAATGATTGGGCAAGGGCAAGGGTCTTTTGATTGCCTTTCTGGACAGTGTAATTTGTATTCGGTGTCACCAGTTTTGGATCCTGTCTGTGTTTTTGTTTCATTCTTTTATGCCACTAAAGGTTTTTGAATTGAATTGAAATCTCCAGGAATTTCCCAGCCTAGAGTTGGCAATTCTGCCTTAGTGGACCAGCCCCCACTTCTTCAGCCACTTCTCAACAATGGTGAAAAGAAGCCCTGACCTGGATAGTCCAGACAAGCCTGATGTCATCAGATCTTGGAAGCTAAGCAGGGTTGACTGTACTTAGTACTTGGAAGAGAGACATCCTTGGAATACCAGCAGCTGGGAGGTGGGGGCAGGCTTTATTCAGCCACCTTTCTGAATATCCTCCAGGCCCCCAGCAGGGGTCAGTTACCAGAGGTTGACATGACTTCAAGGTGCAGACATGCACACACCCCTCTCTAAAATATACAAAAATACCAACTCCTCCTCAAACCAATAGGAAAAAGAACATTAATTCTCCCTCCACAGCATTTTATTACAGTGTGTGCACAGCTGTATGAGCCACTACTGACTGGCCTTAAGTCCCCATGATTTCAACAAAACTTTAACCCAAGCCCAATGATCAGTAGCCCCACATTGCAGGCCAGTCTGTAGATCAAAACCAACATTTCAGGGAGGGGGAGAATGTCCTGGCATGATAGTTTTGACTGTGCTCTAATTTTTTTTTAATTAAGTCTCACTCAAACATTTGATTGCTCACGTTGCAATTGCAAGGGGTAGCATCTAGCAATTGCCACATCACTTGAACCTGCTGATTGTGTGTTTTGTTTCTTTCCACCCAAGCAATTCAACTTGCCAGAGTCATGACCTTCTCCCCCTTATCCCTAGGTGAATACGCCAAGTCTTGGAAGTAAAATTAGCCTGACAGCCTGACTGCTTCTGCTGTAAAGACCTCTCTTGCTTTCTTTGCATTCTTTTTCTCTCTGCTTGCCTCTCAGTGTCTGTCACTGTACCCGCTTCCAGGGCAAGATGGTTCTCCTGTTCACATAAAAGTTTGATTATGTTTCTGGCTGCAAAAGCTGACAAGAATTCCAAATGGAGGCAATAGTTGTCTCCATGAGGTGCTGATAATTAGATTTATTTCCCTTAGTTGCAGCCATGGCCTGGCTGCTGCTTCCTCCAAAACTTCGCATTGGCAAGGAAAGAATTACGAGCATGGAATATGAGAGGCTGATGTCTCTCAGATGCAGCAGCTGATGTACACTGGGAAATGATTAAAAGAATGAACTGGGATTGCACCAATTTTTATATTCTGGGGGAAAGGGGCATTATGTTGAGGGAATCTGCGCATGTGCATTCACGTGTCTGCTTATTCACATATAGAGTGGGGAGGTTGAAACCTATATTTTTAAATTAAAAATTCAGCATATAGGAAGTGGAGCTAACCATTACCCTTCCTCCCTTTACTATGTTCTACTGCCTACAACTGTTTTTCCCCCAGATTAGCCCCAATAGCCAAAGTGAGCTAGGCTGGAAGAGAAATGCCTGTGGCAACAAATTAGAGGACAGGGGCAGAGCTCTGCTTGCTTCACCCCCGTATCCTATGTATAAAGACACCCCACCCCACTTGGTGCATGTATAGGCGGATTTGTGAATAGCCATGTATTCATCCATGCCATGTCAAATTTGGCCATGAGCCAGACTGAATTCCCTTCAACAATCATGGAGTAAGTTCAAAGTGAGAGGTTTGCATTACTGTTTGAAAAGATGATCACTTGCAACTCTCAGCCCTGGAATCCAGAGGCCATTTCCAGAATAATAATTGTATTTAATGAATTGCCTATCCCTGCTTTCACTGGGCTCTGAGCAATGTACAACAGGTATCATAAAAACAACATACAAGTCAAAAACAACATAGCAAATTTAATTTTTAAAAAATCTTTAAAGAACCCAAATGATGGCCCTGTAGGTTTTTATTTACAATTCTGGATTACGAGGGCATCGTCCAAGGGGGAAGTATTTGGGAGTGGGGGTGGAAAAAATGGAAGGTGCCAGTCAGATGGCAATTGCATAAGGTCCTGCAGAGCCCTGGTGTTTTCTGGCAGAGAGTTCCACCAGGTCAGGGCCAGGACCAAGAAGGCCCTGGCCATGGTCAAGGACAGCATTAGGGTCAGGGATCACCAGAAGGTTGTTGTTAGTAGAGTGCAGTGTTCTTCTGGGAACATAATGAAAATAAATAGCAAAAGTACTTAGCATACCAAAAACAGCAAAACACTGAAACAGTAACACAGCCTCCAAAACAGATGTAAGCTTCATAACAATAAAACCAGCACAGCAATGGAATCAGCATAAAAGCAAGCAAATGGCTTTTGGCTAGGGGGATGCTGAGGAAAGAGGCAGCATCTCTGCTGGAGATGGAGGGGAGGCAGGAAGTAGATGTAGAGATGAAGGAACACATATCTGATGGATACAACACTGCTGGGCGGCAAAGTGTTCCCCTACTCCAAGCCACTTCTTGCCACTTTTCCTTTTACTTCCCATCATTGGGGATATGACATCCATGGGCCTGACATGCTTATCAGATCAGCTGATTCTGACAATTTAGACACAATGTATATATATCCCTTAAGACATGAAGACCTTAAGACTTGATGAATCTGAAATATGCACAATTCTAGTTCTCTCAACAATCACATAAACAGCAAAGAGCAATAGAGAGTAGAACAGGCCCACTAGAGCAGAACAAAAGCAAAATAGCAGATGGTGGAGCTTGGAAAAAGCCACCTAAGCTTGGTGTCCTACATGCTAACAGGGGAGGAGCCAGGGGGACACCCACCATTTTGGTTCCTTTGTGGGAAAAGCCTGTCATGAGTGGAATATTGGGGCAACAAGGCTCACAGCGCAGGGCCTACATGTGTGTGTCTAAAAATGCAAAAGTCCCATGAAAGCTTAGGGTTCCCAACCTCCAGGTGGTGGTGGGGGTAGGGTTGCCAATCCCCAGGTGGGGGCAGGGGATCCCCCGGTTTGGAGGCCCTCCCCCTGCTTCAGGGTCGTCAGAAAGCGGGGGGAGGGGAGGGAAATGTCTGCTGGGAACTCTTATTATTCCCTATGGTGATTTATTCCCATAGAAAATCATGGAGAATTGATCTGCGGGTATCCGGGGCTCTGGGGGGGCTGTTTTTTGGGGTAGAGGCACCAAATTTTCAGTATAGCATCTAGTGCCTCTTCCCAAAATACCCCCCAAGTTTCAAAAAGATTGGACCAGGGGGTCCAATTCTATGAGCCCCAAAAGAAGGTGCCCCTATCCTTCATTATTTCCTATGGAAGTAAGGAATTGAAAAGGTGTGCCGTCCCTTTAAATGTGATGGCCAGAACTCCCTTTGGAGTTCAATTATGCTTGTCACAGCCTTGATCTTGGCTCCACCCCCAAAGTCTTCTGGCTCCACCCCCAAAGTCCCCAGATATTTCTTGAATTGGACTTGGCAACCCTAGGTGGGAGGGCAGAATTCCAACTGATCTCCACGGTACAGGGACAGAGCCGGCCTCCTTCACTGAGTCACATAGGGAGCATTCAATTCAGTGTCCCCAGAAAGCTGTCGCCCTAGGCAATTGCCTATTTTTGCCTAAGGGCAGGGCCGGCCCTGTATAGTGATCAGTTCTGCTGGAGGAAAGGGCAGCTTCAGAAGGTGAACTTTGTGGCATCACATCCCTGATGAGCTCCCTCCCAGGCACAGGCTGTTTCTCCAAACCAGAGCTGATGACCCTACGGGAAACTGTCTGTAGGTTAGAGTGGTTCCCGGAACTGCATCTGCTGGCTACAAATGGGATTGTGTTAGTTGTATAAGCTCATATCTGAGAGAAATAGGTGTCCCTTTACATTTCCATAAAATAATCAGACATTTTGCTTTCTTCAGAAAGGCACA
Organism: Heteronotia binoei; assembly: GCF_032191835.1. Classification (NCBI taxonomy): domain Eukaryota; kingdom Metazoa; phylum Chordata; class Lepidosauria; order Squamata; family Gekkonidae; genus Heteronotia; species Heteronotia binoei. The sequence continues at coordinate 45,806,413 of NC_083233.1, forward strand.
GCTGCCATGAATTAACTGTAGGGTTGCCAATTCAAGAAATATCTAGGGACTTTGGGGGTAGGGTGTGACAAACATAATTGAACTCCAAGGGAGTTCTGGCCATCACATTTAAAGGGACAGCACACATTTTTAAATGGCTTTCTTCCATAGGAAATAATGCAGGATAGGGGCACCATCTTTTGGCTCATAGAATTGGACCCCCTGGTCCAATCGTTTTGAAACTTGGGGGGTATTTTGGGGAGAGGCACTAGATGCTATACTAAAAATTTGGTGCATCTACCTAAAAAAATACCCCCCCCCAGAGCTCCCAATACCCGCAGATCAATTCCCCATTATTCCCTATGGGAATCGTTCTCCATAGGGAATAATAGAGTGTCCAGTAGACATTTCCCTCCCCCCCACGCTTTCTAAAATGGGGGGAGGTCCTCCAAACCAGGGAATCCCCTGCCCCCTCCCTCTCTCTCACACACAAATACTTACTAGGTCTTGTTCCTGCAGAACTTTGCTTGCTCAGAAAACGAAAGCAAAACAAAGGGAGGGGCAATTCTCCGAAACTGTTACTGATCCTTTCCTATGAAGCCCTTCCTGTTTCCTGCTTCCTGCTCAGCCTTAAAGGGACACATTTTAAAAACGGACCTGTTTGCAGGTTTCTAAACCTGCAGGAGCTCTAAAACTACATGGTGACTGTGGGGGCGGGGCTTCCCCCACCGGCCAGCTGGCTGGGGGTGGGGGAAGCCTGTAAAAATGGGGGATCCTCCGCTGGGACCTGGGGATTGGGAAGCCTAATTAACTGTGATATTTTAAGGATGGATCAGTGAGTGAGTCCATTTGATCTGAGAGACTGAGGCTGCTGGGTGAGAAAGCAGAAGTGTGTGTGTGTGTGGGGGGGGACTAGTTACCCAGAGAAGAGATGCACTCACACAAGCGCAGAGGATGCTGTGTGCTTTGTTATTTTGATGTCCGAAATGGCCTCTTAGTGTTTGCCCGGCAGTAAAGTCACTTCCCTTTTGAGGTTGAGATTATAGCAACACTTCTGATAAAAGCCCGCAAGAAGCCCTACAGCGCTCTTATGGAACCTGGTTTGGTGAACCAGGTCTGAATTTGGCCTGTGGCATTTTCCCTTTGTCATCAATAAGAAGACAAGCAGGAAGTTTATGAGCAGATTAGCTTGAAGGAAGAGAGAAAATCCAATTAAAAACTTGCAGGGTGCTCTGCAGGCAATTAGATGTCAAACAAAATTATAGTTGTAATGACTATCTCCAGTTTCTCAGGATTCCTCTAGCAAATTTCCTCTTACCTCAACAGGTTTTGCTGATAAGAGTCTAAATGGGAATTCAACAGCTGTTTCCACCAGTGTCACTTAAATTGGTTTATGGCATTTCCCGCATCTGTAATCTGAATGTAAAGCCCAATGTGGCATTCAACATTTGATTGACAATTGAGGGGCATTTTCCAAGCCAAGAGGAGTTTCTAGCATTGCCTAGGGCAACGCTCAATGAATTCAGCCTATAACAAAGACCTGCATGGAACTTTCCTTTCTCCTGAGGTCACTTCAAGTGGAAGGGCTAATTTGATTGGGTCCTCATCCCTCATGCCAAATGCCAAGAGATATTAATACCCATTGCATCCTATTATGAATGTACGGCTCTCAGAGGTAATGAGTTATGACATTACACCAGGGTTGGTAATTGGACCTGGGGCCATTAATTTGCTATCTTATCAACATGTTCATTAGGAAGAGGGGCATAGCTAAATAAACTTTAGATAGAATCTGAGTATTCTTCCTTTAATTTGAAAAAGGTGTCACAGTTTCTCAGCTGCCACTTTCCAGTGGACATGCTATCCTGACTGTATTTAACTGGTGCCATGCAACTCCTTGGATGGAAGAGGAGGGTAAAATGTTTTGAGCAAACCCTGATGACTTCTTGTCAAGACTGCTGAACAACCTGTTAGTTTTCTTCTGGTTTGCCTACTCACATCTTTCCTGAATTCTCATGTACCCTGGACTTGAAAGTTTGAAACTCCCTGCCTCCACAGGGCTCTTCCAATACTAAGGTTTTGGCTGTCCATCTACAGATTTTAAACAACATACTTTAAAATATAACATGTGAAAATGTAATCAAGAGCTGTTTGGTGCCATGTTTATCATATAGGAAAACATATAAGGCTTGGATGAGTTTTTTCAGAGAAGTATCATTCATCCTGGATTTGTCCCAAGGATGTTACCAAATTCCATAGGACTGCTAATTCACTTCTAATATCCTCCCCTTCTGTTTCAGTCTTGCAAATCTTCATTTTCACACTAGGTTAGCTTTCCTTGAACTGGTTTCTCCCTTATAAAATATGCGTTTCCCAGCATGATTAATGTCTTCATTGCATATAAAGTATGCAGAAATTGTATATAACAAAAAAGGCATAAACAAAAGAATCATTGACAGGAAGGGCTTTTTTCGAGCAGGAACACGCAGGAACGCAGTTCTGGCTGGCTTGGTGTCAGGGGTGTGTGGCCTAATATGCAAATGAGTTCCTTCTGGGCTTTTTCTACAAAAAAAGCCCTGTTGACAGAAATGAAAGGACAAAGGACAAGCCCAATAACTGGCCAATTTTTTGAATATCAGGCATGCTAAGATGGTGTGCTATTTTTTAAAATGGAGCTAAAGATGAATGAAGTGAGGGCATCAAAGAAACCAGATGACATATCCTCTGAGCAATATCTCATTAGGAAAAGTGCCACTTCCCCAAAACATTTAAAATAATTTTTTTAAACCACAAGGGTGTAAAAAAGTTTTGTCCACCTAAGTTTTGTATTTAATGACATAAACTTGTTTTTCTGCTAAAAATACTTTATGCAGGTCAGCTCTATTGACCTTTGGAGATGGAAGGAAGATTATTTTGTTTCCAACATGTGCAATAAAGCAATGGCCTTGTACACTTGTTAATAGGATCTATCAAACTCCCCCTCCCAAGCTATTGACCTCCATAGAAGAGGGCACTCAGTGAAACTCAAATTCTGTCCATCACATCTATCAGAAAAATAGAAGTGCAGCTTACCTAGCATGGCAGCAGAGAGAATTGGATCACCTATCGTGCATGTATCAGGCCATAAGGAAGAGGTTGAGGGTATGAAATAACCTGTTTTCTGCCACAAGTTAAGCAGCTAAATCCACTGTTAAATCCTAGTCACTCAGTGTCCAAAATGAACCAAAAGGTCATTTCAATGTTTATCCTCAGATTCTCTCGTCTTTATTTGTGCTCTGATCCTGAACCCAATTGGGACCTTGTTTGCCTGAGAAGCATGGAGATTCCGGTTAGGGTTGCCAGTTCTGGGTTCAAAATTTGGGGGTGGAGCCTGGGGATGGCAGGATTTGAGGAGGGGACAGACTTTAGTGTACAATGCCATAGAGTCCACTCTCCAAAATATCCAATTTCTCCAGGGAGATATCTAGGCCCCGCCTGAAAGATGGCGACCTTACCAGTACACATATAATGTAAAGTCTTCATGACAACCTCTGTGAATGTGTAATGTGTGAACTGGCCTTTAGAGTTGTTGTCACCACCAGGGCTTACTTCTTAATTAGCAGCTCTGGCTAGGGCTGCTAAGTCTGTGTTGGAAAATACCTGGAGACTTTGAGGATGCAGCTGGGTGGGGGGTGGGGGGGGGAGGAGAGGAGCCTCAGCAGGGTACAATGCCATAGAATCCACCCTTCAAAGCAGCCATTTTCTCCAGGAGAGCTGATCTCTGCCAGCTGGAGATCAGTTGTAGAAGCGGGAGATCTTCAGGCCCTACCTGGAGACAGGCAACTATAGCTCTGGCTCTTTGGAATGGTTGCTCAGAAGGGCCCCTAATTTAGGTTAATTCTGCAGGCAGTTTAAAGTTGTCTCTTTCAAACTGGCCTTAGATGGATACTAGGCAGGGTGGTGTGGAGGAGGGCATGGGGACTGATTGCTGATGTTTTAAACTCTGAAGTTTCTGATTTGAATGTCTTGCTAGCTTTGAGTGGCTTTTTAATCTGCAATGAGTCATGGTTTATGGAAAGAAAGGCAGGATAACAATGTCTGAATAAATCAATAATCCACTGCCTGGAATAAATATACTGTCATATATAACAGATCAGTAAGCTAGCCTTGCAAAAAAGGACCATTAAATAGTCCTTCTGAAAGGCTGCTAAGAAAAACACCTCATACAATCAGTCTGCAGCCTCTTCCAAAGGATTGGGGCCAAATGCAAGACAAACACAAGATCTTGCTGATGAAAAAGCACAAATATGGTGGATGGAGGGTGCACTCAACAAAGCTTGTTACAAGGACCTAAACTGATGTGTGAGATCAGATACAGAGAGGCAGTTCTTGAAGTATGTGGTCTACGTGACAAAGAGGTTTCAGGTTGAGAACTCTGGCTTTGAACTGAGCTGAGAAACAAATAGGAAGCCAATGGAGTTTAATGTGCATTGGCCATCCAGAGCCTACAGGTTGATGAGCAACTGCATATCTTCACAAATAGGGTGGTCAGATGTCCTCTTTCTCAGAGCGCATCCTTCTGGACTCCCTGGTGTTTTGCTTCTGTTGAAGAAGAAGAAGAAGAATTGCAGATTTATATCCCGCCCTTCTCCCTGAATCAGAGACTCAGAGCGGCTTACAATCTCCTATGTCTTCTCCCCTCACAACAGACACCCTGTGAGGTGGGTGGGGCTGGAGAGGGCTCTCACAGCAGCTGCCCTTTCAAGGACAACCTCTGCCAGAGCTATGGCTGACCCAAGGCCATTCCAGCAGGTGCAAGTGGAGGAGTGGGGAATCAAACCTGGTTCTCCCAGATAAGAGTCCGCACACTTAACCACTACACCAAACCGGCTCTCAATAGCCAGCTAGCAATTGGTTGGTTAGCAATAAGCAGCAACTGGGTACCCAGAACTACCTGCTGTTGAAAGAAGGGCTGCTGAAGTTTGGGGTATATTAAAGAGGATGAGCCATCAGATGATAGATCAGGAACCTTGAAAAATTTCCCATCAACAGCACCTAGATAACAGTCAGTGAGGTTTATTACTATGGCCAATTATATTTTTATTTACATTATAGCAATATCGATATAGAAGAAGAGATTGGATGTATAATTCGCCTTTCACTCAAAGTTGCAGACTGGCTTACAATCTTCTTCTCTTCCTCTCCCCACAACAGATACCCTGTGAGGTAGGTGGGGCTGAAAGAGCTCTGGGAGAACTGCTCTTGAGATAGGGTTGCCAATAATGGTGACTGAAGCAGAAATGCAAGGTTATATAACCACACGGGTTGCTAGTTTTTTAATAAATAAATATACAAGATGTCCTGTTTTATATGCTCTTCCAAAGATTCATAAGTCTTTTCATAACCCACCTGGCGGACCCATTCTTTCAGGTTCAGGGTCTTTATTAGAACCACTTTCTAAATATCTGGACCATTTCTTACAACCATTTATTCCTAAAATTAAATCCTATATAAAGGATACTACACACTTTATTCAAATCATTACCATTGACTTTTTTGACCATGGATGTGGGTGCGTTATATACCAACATCCTGCAGGAGGAGGCAAGATGTGTGGTTGAGAAATATCTGGATCAGAGAGAAAACAAGTGGCCACCTACACATTTGTAATGGATGTTCTAGATGTTATTCTTGAACATAATTACTTTAGATTTCAGATAGATTTTTATGTTCAGGTCTGTGGGATTTCAATGGGTAGCCATGTGGCGCCATCTATTGCCAATCTCTTTATGGAGCAATTTGAGGTTGAGAACTTTTATAATATGGATGTTAATGCTTTTTTCCAACATATTGTGGCCTATTATAGATTTATAGATGATATCTTCTGCCTAGTAACTGATCCTTCTATAGTAGAGCCTTTTGTAAATTGGTGTAATACCCTACACCACACCATTAAATTTGATTATTCTAGCAGTAGTTCTCAAATTAATTTTCTTGACACTACTGTGTATTTTCGCAGCTCTACCAGTTTGGGTGTTAGGGTTTTCCAGAAATCAACTGACAGTAATGCTTTTCTGCATTTTGATTCCTTTTACCCACAACATATTAAACAAAATTTGCCCTACAGCCAATTTTTGCACTTAAAAGGAATTCAACATCAACTGGTGATTATCAGACCAGTAGTATTAAACTAACTGATGTTTTTAAGAGTCGGGGTTATCCTTCCAAAATAATACAACAGGCTAAGAGCAGAGCTGATTCTGTTCCTAGAAAGAAGCTCTTTAAGAGTAAAAAGAAGGAACAGGATAACCTGATCGTGTCTATGCTATATTCTCCAAAAGGTAGACAGCTGGTTCAGATCTTGCAGAAGCATTGGCATATAGCGCAAACACTATTAGGTGGTTTGGAATTTCCAGTAGTGGGGTGGAAAAGGGGACGAAACTTACAAGACATGCTTGTTCACTCTGATTTGATTTCCAAAAGTGACCCTGCATCTCATTTACCTTCTGGGTATTTCAAGTGTGAAAAGAACTGTACTATTTGTCAATATATCATACAGTCTAATGAGATATGTATAAATAATTTTACATGGTACTTGAGACATTACTCCAACTGTGAATCTTCCAGAATAATTTATTATTTATGTTGTAGCTGTATGTTATGTTACATAGGATCAACAATGAGACCCGTTAAAGTTCGTTTCTTTGAACACCTGTCTCGCGTTAAGACGAAGGTCATGGAGGCTCCAGTAGAGAGTCACATGGTTGAGTCTGGTCATGATCCTAAGTTACTTAGGGGTGGCATTGTATATAAGATACAATAGAATGATTCACATGATGTAAAAGATGTGCACAAATTATTGTTGCAAAAGGAAACATACTTTATTCAGAAGTTCAACACGGTTATTCCCTTTGAACTAAATGTGGCTCTTGATTTCACTCCTTTTTTATGATACTTCAGTATATTTGACATCTTTACCAGTGTAAAATTCTATATTGGTGTCTTTAAGTGCAACTCAGATTATTACCTGACTGTATATAAGGTTGAGGCTATGGGTCTTTCCCTTTAAGAACTGCTAATGCCGCTGTAAGAAATTGACTTACTGCATGTAAGCATTGGGTGAATGTATTTGTTGATATAAATTTAGCTTAGCTTTTATTTTTGTTTCTCGATTCTTTTCAGCAATGCATTATCTTTGCATAAATATGTTTCAGTTCCAGATTATCGAAGTATATTGATCTGAAGAAGTTATTAATTGAAACATGAAATTTTACCTGGGAATCGTGTTATCAATAGTACTTCTCTTCAATATCTGAATCCATTCTACAGAACATTCTTAGCATCATTGAATATCCTATCTATTTTTGCAAGGAGAAGTCTGCGTGTCAACAAAAAACTACTTTTGAGTAGTGCATCCTTATGGACTCTTATGTGATGGACTTTTCTACCTTATACTGAATTCTTTATTGTTGTTTTGTTTATAAAAATATATTTGTTTTGTGAATGACTCTAAGTGCTCTATTGAAAGAGTGGTTTAGTTCTCTAAGTAATTTTCATTTTATAAATAAGATTAATGAATTTGAAAGTCTTCTTTAAGAGTTGTGATTAATTTTCAAAGAACACATTTTTCTTGGTTTGCAATCCCCAGGTGGAGGTCCTCCCCCTACTTCAGAGCCATCAGAAAGCAGGTGGGGGGGAAGGAAATGTCTGCTGGGCATTCCATTATTCCCTATGGAGTCCAATTCCCATAGGATATAATGGTAAATTGATCTGTAGGTGTCTGGGGCTCTGGAGGGGCTGTTTTTTGAGGCAGAGGCACCAACTTTTCAGCATAGCATCTAGTCTCTCTCTTCAAAACACCCTCTAAGTTTCAAAAAGATTGGACCAGGGAGTCCAACTCTATGAGCTTCAAAAGAAGGTGCCTCTATCCTTCATTATTTCCAATAGAGGGAAGGCATTTAAAAGGTATGCAGTCCCTTTAAATTTGATGGCCAGAACCCCCTTTGGAGTTCAGTCATGCTTATCACAACTTTGCTCCTGGCTTCACCCCCAATGTCTCCTGGCTCCACCTCCAAAGCCCCCAGATATTTCTTGAATTGGACTTGGCAACCCAATCTTGAGAGAACAGCTCTGAGAACATTGTGACTTGCCCAAGGTTACCCAGCAGCTGCATGTGCAGGAGTGGGGACTCAAACCCAGTTCTCCCAGATTAGATTAGAGAAATTTTGTTTGTGTATGTGTGTGTGTGAAATGCCATGAAGTTACAGTTGACTTATGGCAACTCCAGCAAGCAGCTTTCAAGGCAAGTGAGAAGAAGAGGTGGATTGCCATTATGTTTCTCTGCAGAGTCTTTCTTGGTGGTACTGATCCTGCTTAGTTTCCAAGATCTGAGGAGACTGGGCTATACCATGCCACCTTCCCTCCCACTGAATGTAAATTAGTACATACAAATCAAGTCCTCTTTTTCTAAAGCTCTTTGCTCATCAGTAGATTGCCAAGGTATTGCAGAGTAAGATGGGGACAGTGAAAAGGGTCCCACTTGTAGCCAGAATGTTTGCAATGACTAAGACCCAGTATGTAGTGATGATGGTGACATCACCAAAAGAAAAATTTGGAGGCTTCAGAAAGACTACATCTATTTCAGACCAGGCCAGCTACTGCAATGTGGTTCAAAATGAATCAGGGAGGAGGAGGGAGCGTCAGACTGGAAAAGTTTGCCAACATCACTGCTGCCAGACTCTGAACAATCTTTGGATAGAGACGTTTCTCCTTTTTGTCCATCCAGAGAGCAAAGACCCACCCGCCTGCCTCTCCAGGCCTCTGTCTTTTTCTTTCTTTGTTGCTGTTTCCCTGTCTGCTTCCATGCAATCATGTTGCTGCTTCTCAACCATTGCTCCAGATGAAGTGTGGCATCTATATCAAACTTCACTTCTGCCTTGAGTTTTGGGTTTAGAAACCACAGCACGATCACACTGGGCGTTTTCGCACTGACCTTAATCGGCAGCGACGTCCCTCTTCACCGCGCAGGATCTGCGCGGATTTTGCACCAATTGCTGCGGAGCACCCAGAAGAGCCGCAAAGTCCCGCAGCTTTTGCGGCGCAAATGGAAACCGCCAAAAACCAGTTTCCATTTGCGCCGCAAAAGCCGCGGGACTTTGCGGCTCTTCCAGGTGCTCCGCAGCAATTGGCGTGAAATCCGCGCAGATCCTGCACGGTGAAGAGGGACGTCGCTGCCGATTAAGGTCAGTGCGAAAACACCCATTGAGTTTAACAGCACATGCTAGTAATTAGATTTAGGTTTGCAGTTCTCTAGATGTCTGGCATTGGGTGGGAACCATACTGAATCACATTCATTACTGTTATGCTCAGAGGAACCCTTTTGCTTAGCTTCTGCTTCAAGGGCTGCATCATTCAAATTAATTAATGTTTTTGAAATGATGATTAGGAAAGACTTTACATATATTAGCAAATATATCTGCATTTCCTCTCTGTGATTCTCTTTTACATATTTAGACAATCCCAGTATTTTCAGGAGAGGAAATGCATAATTTAATTCCTTCTTCCTAAGCAAATAGCTGTAAACAGGGATTTATGGGCATCTTTTGAAAATTTACAGAGCAGAACCATATTTCATAGGATATGTATTTTAGGGAAGAAGTCATACTTCCAAGAGAATAATTATTTCTCTCCAGGGTTGTCTCTCAGGATTTAAAACAAACTGTTTGGTTCAATCAAATAAATCCACACTACATGCAATTTCCCACTATGTATTTATTTATTTACCATTTTTTTAAAAAAGTAGACTTTTTCACACAGGTGATACCCAAAGTGGTGGTCAGACAACATACTTCATCCTTCTTCCTGTATTTTGACTCAGTCAATCTATACCATGTGCCACTTCACACACCCATGTCTCTCATTTGATTACTGAAGCAATCAAGTTCCATGGGTTGATTCATACAATATGTATATATGATGTCTATATGTAATCATCAATGAAAGTTTATATTAAAGTAAGTAACCTTGTTGCTCCACAGCAAAATTCAAAAACAAAAGCCATGGACTGCCTTTTATTTAGAATGAATTAAGAACAACCAGGGTTGGAGGGGGGGGGGGGGTTGGAGCAGGAACGCACAGGAACAAAGTTCCAGCTGGCTTGGTGTCAGGGGGTGTGGCCTAACATGCAAATAAGTTCCTACCGGGCTTTTTCTGCAAAAAGCCCCATGCAAAACAATGGTGATGTCAGAGAGTGTGGCCTAATATGCAAATGAGTTCCTGCTGGGATTTTCTACCAAAAAAAGCCCTGAGAACAACCAAAACAATGTATTATTTGAATTGATCTTCTTAAAATGTATTTTATGGCTTTTGTTCCCTGTTAATAATAAGGTGCCATAAGATTGGAACCAACTTATGGCAACCCCCCCCCCAGGAGGTTTTCAAAGGAAGAGATGAGCCAAGGTGGTTTGCTGTTACCTGCCCCTGCATAGCAACCCCGTTTTCCTTGTTGGTTTCCCATTCCAATACGAACCATTGCCAGCCTTGCTTAGGATGTTGCTTAGCTTCTGAACTCTGACAAGCTCAGGCTGATCTGGGCAGTTCAAGATGCTAAATTTGGTGTCGTGGTTAAGAACAGTGGACTCTAATACGGGAGAACCGGGTTTGATTCCCCACTTCTCCACATGCAGCTGCTGGGTAACTTTGGGCCCATCACAGTTCTCTGAGAGCTCTCTGAGCCCCACCTACCTCACAAGGTACCTGTTGTGGGGAGAGGAAGGAAGGGAGATTGTAAGGTGCTCTGTAACTCCGTGTGAAGGGTGGGGTATAAATCCAATCTCTTCTCTTCCTTTTCTAATGTTCCATTATAGCCATTTCATAAATGGTAACTGCAGAGGTTGGCCCAAGATACTTTTGATACATGAAGCAATAATCCCAATAGATCACCCCTACTAATGAACAGGGGACCTAAACCACCAGGAAGTTGTCCTTCTCTGCTGTACTCTATTCCAAACTTCACAATAAACTGTGCTCAGAATTTTGATCAGTCTTTCGCTTTGCCATGCAACATTAATTGTCTGAGAGTCTGTCACTTTGCATCTTGGTAGATCCATCCGTGGATGACTGTAGTTACCTTACACAAAAATAAGGAATTGCTGAGAAGCCTATGTTACAGCTAGGGTGGCCATAATGTCTGAAGGCCAGCCAGGGACACCTTTGGGGGGGGAGGTAGGGGTGTGCGCGCGAAGCGTGTGCGCCGCCGGAAACAGGAAGTGACATCACTTCCTGTGACATCATTTCCCCCGCGCCACCTGCCGGAAACAGGAAGTGACATCACTTCCTGTGACATCATTTCCCCCGCGCCACCTGCCGGAAGCAGGAAGTGACATCACTTCCTGTGACATCATTTTCCCCAAATGACATCATTTCCCCCAAATGCCACTGCCGGAAACAGGAAGTGACTTCACAGCACTTCCTGTGACGTCCCAGAAAATCCCCCAAATATCACCGCTGGAAACAATTTTGTTCTCAAATCCTGAATATACTTCATCAGTATATGGGATAAGGCACTTTCTCAACTGTGCTGCATAATGCAGCCTATTTATTTCGTCCTGTTTGCTCTGTTGGCTCTATCTGCGCCACCTTCATCACTTTCGGGGTGTGGATCCCCCAGTGGGGTGGTCTCCCGACTCCCTCCGCCGGCTGTTTCTGATAGCCCTGCGCCCCCTCTTTCATTTGATATGTGTCCCGTGTGGGTGCCACCCTCCCGCCGGGAGATGCCGCAAAATGAGCCCCCTTGAGGCTTATGGCGACAGGGCTCGGGGGAAGCGAGCTAGACTGCTGTTCTTTTGAGGGGTTATAGAGTGTTTCGAGCCCGTCCCTGTGGCATCGGTCCCATCGTTGTGGGACCCAGGGGGCCGGCGCAGCGGCACGCCGAAGCAGCCTGTCACTAATAACACAGGTCGAGATGCAGGACAGGAACCCGGAAGTGACCGACAGGCTCCAGGGACCCGCGGCGGCCTCTCCACGGCCTTCCCGGCCTCCGCCACCGGGCCCCGCGCGCGGGTGGGGAAGGCGGCGAGTGAGGGAGCCAACGTCCCTGCACGTGCGCACACCGCCGTGCGCACGCGCAGGGACGCTGGCTCCCTCACTTGCTGCCTTCCCCCCCCCGCGCGCGCGCGGCCCGCCGGCTCCCCGCTGGCTATATCGGGACTTTCTAATGGTCCCGGTATAGCCAGCCCGGGAGCCGGGAATTGGGGGCCAGAACCAGGAAAGTCCCGGGAGACCGGGACGGTCTAGCCACCCTAGCTGGCTCCCTCACTCGCCGCCTTCCCCCCCCGCGCGCGCGCGCGCGGCCCGCCAGCTATACCGGGACTTTCTAATGGTCCCGGTATAGCCAGCCCGGGAGCCGGGAATTGGGCGCCAGAACTGGGAAAGTCCCGGGAGACCGGGACGGTCTGGCCACCCTAGTTACAGCCCTTTGTTGCCAGTCAGATATCTGCATGATGAAAGCTCTGCAGCCTTCTTGAATTCCCACTATTTAGAAAGTAGAGGAGACGTACTGTCGGTGGTTGTATCTTTGGCTGGTGTTAGTCACCATTTGGCCTGATATTCAGATTTCGAAGAATGAAAGTATGTTCCTCATAAACATGAGTACCATAAATCCATTCCTTGCTTTCTTCTTAATTTTAATGCCAAACAATCTAAGTAGGCAACCTGAGATATGGTGTTTTGCAAGACCTCATAAATAATTTTGACTATTTACTGTTTTCTCTCTATCTTTTGTAGCCACTGCCGCTGTGAATGCAGACTCAGAGTCATTCACCCCATCATGAGAGCTTCCATGTGGGAGTTTTGTGTATTTCCTCTGTTAGCTGTTTTTTCTCCTGCATTTCCCCCCTGCCACACCATCAGGGTACTTTAAAAATGATAATTGTTATTGTTCTACAGCAATTAATGATGTTTAAAAAGCCCTGTCATGATAACGCATGGAAAATGGCAGCCACAAAGGACAGATGAAAGAAAAATGGCCCAGATGAGGGCAGGTCCTTGAAAAATGTGTACTTCCTGTCCAGACAATAACACATTAGGAGAGTACTCATCCCAAAAACAAAGTACAATAACACATTAGGAGAGCACTCGTCCCAAAAGCAAGAAAGAATGTACAGAAGATAGCAAAAGGCTCAGAACACAATTAGAGCACAGTGTTGTACTGATGCTTTAAAAAGTGCTCTAGTTTGTAAAGGAAAAAGGAAAAAGCCCTTGGTATGGAAGCATCTTCTCTTTGTCACTTCAGCACTGACATGACCCAAGCTCCAGTGTTAGATTCTCTCTTCAGTGTTCCATTACATATAATAGATCTGTCAACTACATAGACAGAGCTCCTGGTTTGTTTGTTTGACTGGCAGGCAACTGTTTTAGTCATGTTACAGACAGAAATTAAGGTGGCTTGCTCTAACCATCTGTTTTGGCAGTAGATACCCAGTAAATAACTAATAGAGTCTTCCAGAGACATGATTGCTTCCGCTGAATAACAGCCATGTCCTTGGAGGAAGATGGAAATCTCCTTGCTGGATTTACAATCAGTAGCCCTCTTTTTCTTTCCCCTCAACTCACCAGGGTAGAAACTTATTTCTGCTGGATTCCACTCCAGGATCTTTGGTCCTCAGGAGTCCTACCAAATATTCTTTATTATGTGTGATGTCTCTTCCCTTTATCACATTGCTTTGATATTGCAGATAAGATTTTTCTTTTCATTTAATCCTCCGGCTGTGGTCCAGTGAAGTCTATTCATCCCCATAAAACTCTCAGAGAAAGCCAAGATGACACGGTCATTGGGAAATTGTAGTTTATTGATTTAAGGCGAGCCTCGTATACTTGCTGCATCTCTGAGAGCTCGCCATGACATGAAATGTATTTTCAATATAGCTAGGGGTGACTTCAAAACCCAATAAAAGCCGTTATATCACCATGTCCTCTTCTATTCACTTTCTATCAGGTATAGGTGGCTTTTACAAGCAGGGTCATTGCAGATCAACTGGAGCAGAAATGCTCCCTGAGATAAGCCGGCAGCTGCCAGTCAAAGTGTCAGGCTGAACAGGCACTTGCTAGTGACCGGGTGCTGTGGCCACACAGCCCATTTGTTGGCTTAGGAAGCATGGTGTAGTGGTTAGAGTGATGGACTAGGACCTGGGAGACCCAGGCTCTAATTCCTACTCGGCCATGCAAGCTTGATGGGGAAATTAAGTCAAGTTACACTCTCTCAGCCTCATCTGTTTCTCAGGTTGTTGCTATGAGAATGAAATGGAGGAGCAGACAACAATGTTGTAAGTCACTTTGGATTCACATAAGGGAATGGTATAAATATATGAATATATTTAAATATAAATACTTTGCTGTAGTGGACTGAAATTTTATCATCCCAAAGCTTGCACTGACTGAGGGAGGAATCCTAAACTGGTCTACTCAAAATTATTCTGTGGCAATCACAGGGCTGGCCCTAGACTATCTGGTACACTACGCAAGGCAAACTTCTGGTGCCCCCTTCCCTGCACTGATAATGTCACCAAGTCACATGAGGGACCCCAGTTCAGTGCCCCTAGTTTGCATAGTGGCAGGGATGGCCCTGGGCAATCATCATCAAAAGTCACACCTCTCCTCCAGGTTTCTGAACCAATCCTTGTGATTAAAAGCCTCATGCAACTCCAAGTGCTGGCCAGCCAATCAAAGCCCATGGAATACCATTTTTGGGAGGTAGGGAATAAAGCTCATTTTAAAAAAAGGGGGGTGGAATCTCTTCTCTTCAGACTGGGAATCTGTGGCTCAGACTCAGAGCATAAGTTTAGCTATGATTTTTATTTGGCTTTTAGGTAGGATTTTTATTAGGCTTAGCGAAGACAGCTTATTTTTTATGTGATAAATAAGCACTCTGGTAAAAAGCTGAAAGCATCAAATATACTTGGGCAAAGTCTGAGAACCAGAAGCTGTGAGGTGAAAGGGGAAAACTACACCTTTGAGGGAACCTGCATTTGGTAGCCAGGTCCAGTAACCTCCTCACTTGATGTAAATAAAAAAGCCAAAATCTCACCTCAGTTTTGTTTCTTGCAGTTTACCCAGTTACAAAGTATTCAATCCCTTGAGGGAAGAGTTGAACCTGCTAGGTTGCAAGTAAGAGTCATTTTACCTGTATAAGCTAAAACATTCCACAAATAACACTCTGTTGAACACGTGTTTCTGTGGTGCCTTGGGTCTACCAGCACTTCATAAGAAACCCTAACTCTAACCCATGAGACCCTTTGATAACAATGATGCCCGGAGGCAAAGTTCCTCTAACAGCTGTCAACATACATCTAAGGGAGTCTCCTGACGTTCTTTCTGTCTTCTCTAGGAGGCCAAAGGCTAACCTGGACCCAAAATTAACCTGAACCCCAACCCTAGCCCTAAATCTAACCCTAAGAGACAAGTGGATTATGATGATTCCCAGAGACACTGTTACTCTGGCAGCTATCAACATAGATCTAAGGGAGTCTTTTGACACTCCTTCTATATCGTTTGGCAAGCCAAAGGCTAACATGAACCCTGCATCCATTAGGGTTAGAGTTAGGGTTAGGGTTAAATTAGGGTCAGGTTAGCCTGCTCAAAAAGACAGAGAGAACGTCACTAGACTCACTTAGATCTATATTGACAGCTGGCAGAGTAACATTGCTTCTGGGAATCATTGCAGTCAGTGGATCCCTTACATTAAGAGTTAGGGTTAGAGTTATGGTGGGGATTAGGGTTAAATTGGGGTTTGGGTTAGCTTTTCACCTGGTAGAGAAGAAAGAGAGAGCATCTGCCAGAGTAACATTGCCGCTTAGCATTATTGTTGTCATTGGGCCCCTTAGGGTCAGAGTTAGGGGTAAGGTTAGGATTAGAGTTAGAGTTATGGTGGGGATTAGGGTTAAATTAGAGTTCAGGTCAGCCTTTGGCCACCTAGACAAGACTGACAGAACGTTATAAGACTCCCTTAGATTTATGCTCCCAGCTGCCAGAATGACATTGCCTCTGGGAATCATTGTAGTCAATGGCTCCCTTAGCATTAGAGTTAGGGTTAAGGTTAGGTTTACAGTTACTGTGGGGGCTAGGGTTAAGTTAGGTTTGGCTTAGCCTTTGACTAAGAGAGGGACAGAAAGGGAATGTCACAAGACTTCTTTGGATCTATGTTGACAGCTGCCAGAGTAACATTGTCTCTGAGAATCATTGTAGTCAATGGGTCCATTGGGATTAGAGTTAGGGTTAGAGAACCAATGGGGATTAGGGTTGAATTAGGGTTCCAGGTAGCCTTTGGCCTGCCAGACAAGACAGAGAGATTATCATAAAACACCCTTAGATCTATGCTGCCAGCTGCCAGAATGACATTGCCTCTGGGCATCATTGTAGTCAATGGGTCTCTTAAGGTTAGAGTTAGGGTTAGAGTTATGATGGGGGTTAGGGTTAAGTTAGGGTTTGGTTAGCCTTTGGCTTGCCAAATAATACACAGAGGATGTCAGAAAACTCCCTTAGACCTATGTTCACAGCTGCCAGAGTAAGATTTGCTCGGCTGCCTCAATCACATGGGAGAAATACAAAGCACCTTTAAGACCAACAAAGTTTTATCCAAGGTATGAGTTTTTGTATGTCTTGCTAGAGTGTTTATGTATTTTGTTGAGCTCATTATACTGTGTGTGTGTTTTGTTGGACTCATTATGCTGTAGCTCTCCTGGGTGCAACTGGATTTGCCTCTCCTTTATCACTGTATCCATGCCATCATGATCCAGTCTTTCTCAGTAGGAAAACAATGTGGACTATTTAGATGAGGAATAACAACAAGCCAGTGTGGTGGATTAGTCTGAGAGTGTGTCCAGATCATGTTCACCCAGCATATTTCCTTTGTAGAGTTGGGATTTTGAACCTAGACTTCCTGGATAGCAGGCTGATACTGACCACTATTCATGGCTGTCTCTATATTCTTGTACTTCCTCATAGGAGTTGCAGTTATTTTTCAGGGAAGACCATAGTTTTGTAGACAAACACATAGTTTCACTCTGTGTCATGATGCTTTCACATGTTCTTGACAAGCACACAAAGCAAAATATGTGTGAATTTTTTTATTTGCAAAAGTTTGAAATGCCCAGCCATTTCATATTTTCTCTTTGGACCTAGGCTCAGAGCACTGACCATGAGATTTATGTAATGTATGTCAATAAATCAAAAGTAGGTTTGCAGCTTACAGATACACACCTGAACAGCATACTCAAGATTGCTACAGCACAGACATTTTGATGCCATAATTCAGAGCAAGAGGTGACAGTTATCAGTGACTGTTAAATAAACAAAATATTGCAAGAATGCTAATGTTTTAAGCAAGTTTTTATTTAAATTAAAAAACCCTTTAGTTGTGTTTGTGTCCTTTATAAAGTTTAGGTCTCTACTACCTGACATTACATTTTATGACAAACATGGCCCGACCCAAAAAGATCTCATTTATGTCAGATCCGACCCTCAGATTTATTTATTTATTTACCTTAGATTTTTATCCTGCCTTCTCCACAAGCGGACTTAGGGCAGCTAGCAACAATTGAAAAAAACAATTTCAAGTTACAATTTTAAAATAATAAAACTTAAACAATTAAAAACCACATATGAGCTCAAAACAGGATGAGCAAGTGACTGTAAACTTTTAACATTACTGTAGCAACAAAAAAACTTCCTGAGCTTGTAGAATTTGCAGATTTTCTTATGCTAATCTGACTCATTCATATTAATGCTTAGAAGATCAAGGTTAGTGTGATCAAAATATATGCTCTGTGTTAATTTTTTTTATACAAAAATCAGGTTTATCATAAAAAATGCAACTTTAATAGAACATTAATCATGTCAAGGCAGAAGGGCTTATGAAGATCTGTTGGAGAATATTGAAGGCCTCATAAGGCAACTTTAGCTAGAACACCACAGGAGTTCATGAAGGATTTTCTTAGAACTGAAGAAAAGGGAATTAACAAGGAATGATGTTAGCGGCAAAGAACAAACTAATAGCCAGACCATGATTTAGAAATGACAGCTGATAAAGGAAGGGTCACAGATGCAAGAGGTTGTCAGGCAGTTAACACATTGGAATGAAAAGCTTTCTTGCTAGGGCAGGGTAGACTTGGGAGGGTGTCATGGAAACTTAAAATCCATATGCTGCAATGTTTAGTTAATTTGATTAACACCACAAGTGTGTACTGAAAAATGTGCACAAATTATTTTCTAGGGTATATCCATACCACAAGGTAAACAAAAATCAAATTTATCTTGATGTAAAAAGTCTCACTTTTTTTTGCATAGTTGCAGATGTTGTGTCCCATAGAACCAAAACACCCAAAGCCTGAAAATGCACTTTCACTTGATGAATTATGATTCTTTTTGAGTAGATTCACCCTTCCTCTTTTGCATGTTAAATTACTCACACTATACTGCTATACTTTTAATATTCAGTTTGAAACAATAAAAATTTTGTTTTGAACCCATTATATTGAAACGTTTACCAGTGTGAGGATTCAGGCACACCCCCCCCCCCCCACTAGTGCTGTAGCACAATCTTGGACAGGGATGAAGAAGGCAGCAAAGTGCTGTGCTGAACATTAAAAAAAAATAGTGACAACTGGACATTTAAGTGAGTAGATATTAAACACAGCACTGAAAAACTGAAGAAAGCAGATTGTCCCCTCCAAAGTATTGGAAAAATTTAGGGGTGGCCAACGGTAGCTCTCCAGTTGTTTTTGCCTACAATTCCCATCAGCCCCAGCCATTGGCCATGCTGGCTGGGGCTGATGGGAGTTGTAGGCAAAAAAAACATCTGGAGAGCTACTGTTGGCCACCCCTGGAAGTACAAGACAGATAACTCAGTTTTTGAATTTTTTTTACATTTGTCAAATGCAGTGTGAAGATAGGCAAAAGTAGGGTTTTCTCCGAGGGAGAAAAATGTGGCCTGTTGAAAAGTGTGCTTGTATGTGCCCTTGACTTACTTGCTTTGCCATACAAGGCACTCAGTAATGTCTCTGCCCACAAGAAGCTGCCATCGCAGCTGCCTCAGGTCTGCCTCTCCTTACTTTAGTGATGCATCATGCTTCATTTCCATAGAGCAATATGGACCCTGCCTAGCACTTCATCACTTAGATATGTCATTTATCTCAACACATTCTCATTTCCGTGAAAGATTTCTCTGCAACAGCAATCCCTCTTTTCATTCCTCATTTGACCTTGCTTCCAGTGCGTCTTCAAACACACATCTTCGAAAGCTTTCCATGGAGGACAACATAAATTCTCCAAAGATTCTGAGCATAATTCTTTCCCATTTGTCTTAAGAACATAAGGATAGCCTCTAGGAGGTCATACCAAAGGTTATTCTAGACCACCACAGATGCCCTGTACAAAAAGGATAAAGGCTTATTATTATTGCCTCCTGTCTGGGGTTGCCACCTCTGGGTTGGAAAATACCTGGAGATTTTGGGGGTGCAGCCTAAGGAGGGTAGAGTTTGAGGAGGGGAAGGAGCTCACTGTAGGGTTGCCAAGTCCTACCTTGAGTTTCACTGGGATTTTCCTCTACCATAGAGTTTTTATCCAAATGCTAGAGTATCCCCTGCATGATGTGCCCAGTGCAATGACATAACTTCCAGGTGATGTCATCATGCTGGGCATGTCACACAATGATGGAGCTCTTTAGGGGCAGGGATCCCTCTGATGGCACACTTCAAATCAGGGGAAACCCCACCTCCAGCAGGAGCTTGGCAGTCCTAGCTCACTGGGTTATAATGCCTTAGTGTTCATCTTCTAATTAGCAGCCATTTCCCCAGGGAAACTGATCTCTGCAAACATGGAGACCAGTTGTAATTCTGGGAGATCTCCAACCTCCACCTGGAGATTGGTAACCCTATCCCATCCCAGCAACTAGTATTTAGGTGTCTTCTGTACTGTTCTATTGTGCTGTTCTGCAGTGCCATCCTGCTATACCATTTTGTTATACCATCTTGCTGGACCATCCTGTTGTACTTTTACTAAATATTGTAACTGGTTTTTATTGTGATGTCACTATGATGTTACTGTGATTTTATTACTTATGATGTACTCCACTCTGAGCCCCCATGGCGGAATGGGCAGAATATAAATAAACTACTACTATTACTAGTAGTAGTAATAATAATACTGCCTTTGAACTACTAGCCATCATAGTCATAGCTGAGAGCCAGTTTGGTGTAGTGATTACAGGCGCGGACTCTAGATCTGGGAGAAGGAGGTTTGATTCTCCACTCCTCCACGTGTACCTGCTGAGTGGCCATGGGTCAGTCACAGTTCTTGAACAAACTGTTCTCTCAAGAGCAGTTCTCTCAGAGCTCTCTCAGTCCCACCTACCTCACAGGGTATCTGTTGTGGAGAGAGGAAAGGAAAGGAGACTGAAAGACACTCTGAGACTCCGAGTGAAGGGCAGGGTATAAATCCAATCTCTTCTCTTTGTCTTCTTAATAGCCTGTATCCTAAACTTATATAACTCTTGCCATCTGACATTTTCCCTGCTAATCCAGCAGTAAAAGATATACTAGAGGCCTTTCATATGACTGTTTGAATAAACACTTAGGACATTTTTTTATGTATGCAGTGCAAATACAGCAACTTTTAACTGGGGTTGCTACCATGCTAGTGGTGAATAAATGGGCTTAGAATTGCAGCCTGTGAGTTGCTGAGTTATCTTCTATATCTTGGACTTTCTTTAAGTCCAAGTGCTTCCAGATAGCATTTAATACAGTGTATTTTCAAAGAGTTGCCAACAGGCTTGGAGTGAAATGCCCTCTCTCTTTAACAGAGGCTTACTGTGGAAAGTACAGCTGAACATGTTCATGGCATGATGATAAATAACATCCAGGGTTACCAGGTTCAATTCAAGAAATATCTGGGGACTTTGAGAGTGGAGTCAGGAGCAAGGTAGTGACAAGCATAATTGAACTCCAAAGGGAGTTCTGGCAAACACATTTAAAAGGACCACACATATTTTAAATGCATTATTGGAAATAATGAAGGATAAGGGCACCTTCTTTTGGGGCTCATAGAACTGAATTCCCTGGTCCAATCCTTTTGAAACTTGGAGGGTGGTTTGAGGTGAGGCATCAGATGCTATGCTACAAATTTGGTGGCTTTACCTCAAAAATAGCCCCCCTGAGCCCCAGATACCTGCAGATCAATTCACCACTATACCCTATGGGAATTGGTCTCCATAGGGAATAATAGAGAGCCCAGCAGACATTTCCCTCCCCCCACCCCACTTTCTGATGGCCCTGAAGCAGTGGGAGGGCCTCCATATCAGGGGATCCCCTGCCCCACCTGGAGATTGGCAACCCTAATAGCATCCCATTGGCTCCTATTAAAGGGCCATGAAACTCCCCCCTCCAACTATGTCCATCCACATGTGCAGAATCCTACTATATGTTTAGTGAAAGTAAAACCCATTCAACAGATATCCCGTTTTTCCTGCAACTGTCCTTTGATACTCCCTCCTTAACCACTGTGGGTTCAGTGCTTGTTTATCTCTCCTTCAGGTGTGGTGGTTGTGATATTCCTCAGGTCAATCCTGAATAAATTCTATATATGTGTGTGTTAATTACAGTGTTTCCTTTTGAAGCCAAAATGATTGCTGATTTGATTTCTTTTATTGTAATTTACTGTATATGTGTGGTGATAAAATTATGATAATAAACAATAAAAATGAGCAATTGTTTTGGCTACAAAGAAAAAAGCAATAATTAATGTTAATGATTGATTAAGGAATGCCAGCAGCCAGTGTAAATTACCACGAAATAATTGATTTTGCTGACTGGGAGAAAAAGCAAAATTCTAAAGGATAGTAGCCCTGGGAAGTCTTAATCGTGCTTTGCTGTAATTGGGTTTTAAATTAGAAAAAGGATGCCACAAATCAAGACTTAAAAAAGATGGAAAAACAATACAGAAAACAATGAAATGCAGTGGGTGGTCACCAACACTATCTAGAGTCTCCATAAAAGCTGAGTGAGTACCTGATATCCATTCCAAATGAAACGACTAATGTGAAAGCAATTTGTCATCAGTGTCATCACCAGAGGGCTGGGAAGACAAGGCATGGTTAACAATTTGATTGGCACAAGCTCAACATAGGCATCTAAATCCTATGAAACTCATGTATTGAGCCTCCAACAATATCACTATAGGCTGCTGATTGGTCCAAATTTCTTCCCATGACTGAGCCCAGACAACAGGCAACTGTTGCAGAGAGAAGGGGGTGCAGGATGGCACCCCAGGTAGGTAGCCAGTGTCATGAAGCCATGCACAAAAGCATGGGTGCACAGAAGGGTTTGTGGATCATGGCCTTAATCTACAAATTATTCAAACCATTATTCAAATTATTCAAACCTATAATTCCACCACTGGAATACTTGCTTGGTCTGCCAAGTTTTCTGCCAATAGGACACTATTTGTCAAAACATTTATTTTATTTATTTAGTACATTTACTCCCCACCTTTTCCTCCAAAGTAGTTTATGTTGTTTCCCTCTCGTTCATGTCATCCTCACAACTCTGCAAATTTAGCTCCTGAGGCTGAATGGGTTGTCTGTAGCTGTGTTTGCATTAGAGTAGTTGCCAGACTGAAAGCAAATTTCCTTTTGTTGCTATCTGCTTTTGTTCAGAGTTTTTTGCTTTATCTCTTGGTAAAAGTAAAGATACAAGGAACTTGCTTGCTCCAGTGGGACCAAAAGAACATACCAAGGCATTAGATGTAACAGCAAAATAAACAGTGATTTTAATCCCCCTCCACACACAGCTCCTTTCTCTGTATCTTCTTCTAAGCACCTGCAATGTGAGTCCTCTTCATCCTCTTTTTCTGTAGGTCCTAAGGTTAACAACCTTCAGGCAAGGGGCTGGAGCTCTCATGAAATTACAGGTGATGATACCCAGTTTCAAAGGGTAGCCATGTTGGTCTGCGGGAGAATAGCTAGATTTGAGTGCAGTAGCACCTTAGATGCTATGGTTGCCAGCTCTGGGTGGGGAAATACCTGGAGATTTGGGGGTGGAACATCAGGAGTGCAGGGTTTGGGAAAAGAAGGGGCCTCGGCATGGTACAATTGCATAAAGCTCACTCGCCAAAGCAGCCATTTTTTCCAGGGGAACTGATCTTTGTAGCCTGGTGATCAACTGTAAAAGCAGCCCCTCTGGGAGACTGGCAATCCTAGCAGGCCAACAAGATTTTTAAGGGTATGAGCACTCAAGAGTTAAAGCTCCTTCCATCTGTTGACCTCCAGACTGCAGAGATCATTCACTTCCTCTGGAGAAAACAGCTGGCTTTGGATGGTGGATTCTGTGAGTGATCTCCCATTTTCTGATGGGAGCTGATGAGCTAAGTATCTCTGCTGGTGGACCTTGAGCTTCAGCCATGCTGTCTCCTGTCTATTGGTTTCCCCTTGAATCAGAACATAGTTGAGTTATAACAATCCATAATGGTTAAAGAACACAAGGCTACCTTCTGGAATTTTTTAAGTGTGATGACCTACTACATTTGAGAACAGCACAATAAAAAAAAGCCTCTTCTTTGCTTAACTGTAATTACCTCTTTCCCAATCCTCTCTTCTGGATTCAGGAAAAAAGAAGTGTAAATAAACACTTAGTTTCAGTCTTTTTGTGTCTAGCTCTCTCTCCTGCTCTCCCCAGTGAAAAACTGAAGGCTGTCAGTTTTGTCTACACCTGATGAAGACAGCTACAAGAAGCACTAATTGTATAAAACAATAAGACTGTGCAGGAGCATTGCTAACATCCATGTGGGGGCTGGAGAGCTCCCAAAATTACAACTCATCACAAGGATGCCAGCCTCTAGGTGGGACCTCCCCAAACCCCTGGAATTACAGCTCATCTCCAGACTACAGCGATCAGGGTCAGTTCCCCTGGACAAAATGGATGCTTTGGAGGATGGGCTCTTTGACACTGTGGATGCTTTGGTGGTGGACCCTATGGCACTGTATCCCACTGAGGTCTTGTCCTCCCCAGGTTCCATCCCCAAATCCCCAGGCTTCCCTCGCAGCTCTGGGGCAACTTGTGCGGAAACGGAGCGAAGCCCTGATAGCAAAAGGGCTCTCCACCCCAGTACAAGCATAGTGTGAAATTGATCTCTGTTTACTTTCTGTCTGTATCTGAATTAGAAGATGGAAAAATGGCAGAGAAGGGAGAGTCAAAGCTTGTAGTAGTGTCCTAAGTGGTGGTAAGGCCACTGGAGAGTATTTTGTCCCAAGAGCTTTCCCCCGAACCTTGAGCTGGCCCTGTATCTGCCCCATTCTAGATTTTCTTGTGCTGTCTCATGGCAAACAGCACACTTTGTGGATGTAGGATGAAGGCAGGCTGTTTTTTAGCTCAGCCGTGCCTGTATCACTGGAAACCACTGCTGACATGCATCAGATCTGCTTATGGTTCCCATTTGATATATGTAGTGACAGCAGCCAAACTGGAAAGTCGGCACAGTTGTCAGGATGTGAGAGGTACAGAAATCTTTGTCATCTGTGAAGCTGGAAACAGCATCTCCCTCTTATAGAACTCCTGCCAAACAAGCCCATTCTACCTACTATGAGGGCCAATGCAAAAGTGATTGCTTCTGGCTGTGGCTCCGAGGAGCAGTTCCCTTGACTTTGGGGTGCTCTTTCTGAGCAAGTGACCTCAGTCTTGAAGCCGGAGTGTCTGGATAAGATTACTAACACTGTCAGCTAACAAAGTACTTTACTGCAGAGAGGAGAACAAAGAACCCAGAAACAGCTAGAGTCAGACCTGGCTTGTTGTTCTAGGCATTTGATTCTCACTTTCAGTGTGAGAGATCTTGGATTCTGTTCCCACACATGCCCATACTCTAGGGAAAACAGGTGGCTACATGTTTAGAAATTGGGGGTGTGAAGGCTATAGCTCAGTAATAGCAGAAGATCCCAAATTTAACCCCTGTCATCTCCAGTTAAAGTATGGT
Organism: Heteronotia binoei; assembly: GCF_032191835.1. Taxonomy (NCBI): domain Eukaryota; kingdom Metazoa; phylum Chordata; class Lepidosauria; order Squamata; family Gekkonidae; genus Heteronotia; species Heteronotia binoei. The sequence continues at coordinate 45,831,382 of NC_083233.1, forward strand.
CTAAAGCTAATGTATTAATCTTTGACTGAGCAGACCTGAGTTAAAATTCCAACTCAGCCATGAAGCTTATTGGGTACCCTCAGATCATTCACATGATCTCAGCTGTACTGACCTCAAAGGGTTGTTTCAAAGATAAAATGGAAGAGGTAAGGCCCATGTGTACTGCCCTGAGCTCCTTGGAAGAAGGATAGAAATATCAGGTAATAATTGCTTGGGAAGTCCATTTCTTGGGGCTCTAGAGAGCCCAGACAGCACTGCTCTAGATGGACCAGTGGCCAAACTTGGTACTAGGCAGTTTTGATGGGGTCAAATATGATTTGAGAAGCAGCGAATAACATGCTGGGTTTAGACTTGAATTCCTGACTTTGCAAATGGATGGTGGTGATGACAGGAAATGGCCTCTTCACCATATAGATGCAGCCAGCTTCTAATCTCCAAATGAAAAATCAGAAAGAGAATAATTAGCCACACAATGTTGCTGTGGACCTGAAATATACAAGGGCTGTGTTCTTCATCAGTATTCTAAAGTTATTGAACTGCAAAGAACTGGCAAGAGGAGATGATAAAATTTGCACTTTAGAAGACAATATTGATGTTGCTCTGGGACTCATTCTCCCTTCCTGTATGTTTGTTTCTGCCCATCTAATACTTGATCAACCTATATATTTATAAATGAACAGATTACTGTGGATGCCTTCAGGAGATTTCAGGGCTCTTTTTTCCAAAGGAAAGAGACTATTGGACTTCATCGATTGGGAGAAAATGCTACCGGGCGGGGGGAGATGGTGGTGGTGGTGGAATCCCTTGCAATAGAGACCACCTTTAACTCTGACTCCTTCTCTTTTCAAAGTGAAGCACTCTTAATGAGTATTATTTTGTAACTCACTCACTTCACCTCACCATCCTCTACCAAGCAAAAGAGACTCAAGTCGCTTCTAATTAGCAATCAATGTGTTTTTGTAATGACATGTCTGAAGGGTACTTGGACAATTATCATTAGCAGGCATGATGTCGTGGCAAAGAAAGCTTATGTGCACCTCTAGAACAGAACAGGAAAGGTCAGCACCTTAAAGGCAAAAAAGGGACTATGCAATGGAGAAATCTTCCATGACAACAAGCCACATGATGCAAGCAATGGCCCTTTGCTGTGAGTTTTCCTTTCTCTTGGAAATGCGTTAATTGGGAAAGGAGATCTGGAAGCCATTAATCTCTGTGTAGCAAAATGTCTGCTGCTTCCCTCTGCAGAATGAACGCTTTCTGGGTTGCTCAATGAGCCAGGATGTTTTAAAAAATGCTGCTGAGCTGAAGCAGCTAATCACATTCAGATCCTAATCATATCATAATCAAACTGAATGGATTTGAGCCACACAAAAGCACAGCAAAAGAAATAAGTGGTACCCACAGCAAGCCCGTTCCTTGACAGTTTACCATAGGGACCAGCAAAGATTCCCCTGCAAGGACCACCTCAAATCACAGCCATTAAGGAAGAGGCCATAATTGTGAAAGACCACATGCATGTAAAAAGTCCCGTGTTCAGTCCCAAGCAACTTCAGATAGGGCTGACTCTTGTGCTCCTGAGGAAGGATTGGAGTGGGACTGTTCCATCATTCTTCAAGACCCACTGGAATTGGCAGCACTTTACAAGAGTTCTGCTTTTCCTTTCTCCTGGGTGCCATTCCCTCAGGAAATGGGAGATCATCCCAGAGCCCACTGCAATATTTCTGTGGTCTAATGTTTTTAACTTGCCCTTCCAAGGAGCCTTAAGTTGGCAGGTGTGGTGGTTCTCCTCGTTTTTCACTGAACAACCCTGTGAGGGAGACTGGGTGGAGAGAGATTAGCTCAAGTTCACTGAGTGAGCTTCATGGCAGAGTGGTGATTTGAACTTGGTTCTTCTTAGCCCTAATCTCTGTAAGAACACTTATACCACAATACGTCTGTCAGCACAGCACTGTGAACCAGTTCTTTGATGACTCTTTTACACAGCTTTAAGCCACACCTATAAGGGATTGTCATTGACAGCTGGAGCCTCTTGTGCCCCTAAGCAGATGGGCAACCATACCAATCCCTGATGCCAACTCTGATTCTTAATCTTAATAGAACAAATAGTAAAAATCTCAGGGAGGCACCTGCCCATCATATTGGAGAGTGCTGTGTTAGACAGGGCCATCTGATTCATTATTTCATTTGTGATTGCCATTTGGAATCCTTTTCATATCCTCTTGCCCTTTAATCAGCTCTTCCCCTCCCCCCCATAATCTTTTGATTTAAAAAAGTCTTGGGTCTCTTGTCAGTCTTAACTGAGTTTCCTGTCAGGACTGATTTCGTGGTGCTGTAAAAAGACAAAGGATTGTAGATCCATCCCAGCAGCAGTGAGTTTGAAGATACAGAATCTTCTAGAATACTTACAGAAAGTCACTCCGTGGCTCGGTGGCAGAGCATAGAGGGAAAAAAATGCCTTTCATCACAGGACTGCATACATTCCTTGTAGTTCACATTAAGGCAACAACCCAAAACAGCATCCTATTTTTAATGCAAGGACCGAGGAAAACCACTAATCATGATGGCATTTTTATTCTGCACTGTTTTGCAAATGAGACCTATGTGGTAAGAGACCATATCTAGTAAAATCAAATGCATTATCTTCCCCCCAAAGTGTAAACAAACAAAAAGCCACTCTTTTCCCTCAAGCAGTGTATTTTCTAATTTGGTAGCTTCCTTCAGGATGTCATTTGAACCAAAATTCAGAATTCAAGAGGTACATAGAGCAGCCAGATTTGAACCAAGTTGTGAATATTAATTTGGGTACATAACTAGCTGCAGAATGAAAACAACAAATACTCCAACCGAAGTGCTGCTGTCATGGAGGAAATGGATTGTAGCAGGAGTGCTTAAGTTAACAGACCCAGTAACGGTTCAAAATTAATATAATGTAGTCCATAATTTTGAAATGAAACTTGGTGGGGGGAAGAAGAAGATACCCTCAGTCTCAGAGCGGCTCACAATCTCCTTTACCTTCATCTCCCCACAACGCTCCTTTACCTTCCTCTCCCCTGTGAAGTATGTGGGACTGAGAGAGCCCTTTCAAGGACAGCTCTGCAAGAGCTATGGCTGAACCAAGGCCATTCCAGCAACTTCAAGTGGAGGAGTGAGGAATCAAACCCGGTTTTCCCAGATAAGAGTTTGCACACTTAACCACTACCCCAAACTAGCTCTGAGCATGGCTCAGCGGCAGAGCATCTGCTTGGCATGCAGAAAGACCCAGGTTCAATTACCACCACCTCTAGTTAAAAGGATCAGGTAGTTGGTGATGTGATAAACCTCAGTCTGAGATCCTGGAGAATTGTTGCCGGTCAGAGTAGACAATACTGATTCTGACCAGCCAGCTTCATATGTTGGAATACAGAAGATCTGCCTGTAGACTTTTGATTCCCTGTGTATTCTGCAAAGTTTTCGTTGTTCATTATTGTATGCCCTAAAGCAATAATTACAAGGGGAAAAGCAAGTGGGCAAAATTGATTTAGACACACATGAGAAACATGGCCGTGGAAACAAGGGGCAGAAGCAAACAGAAGTCCTCAAAACAAAGCAGGCCTGGAGCAAACACACTCAGTTTTTCAGGGCTGTATTACAGTGTGACTGAATGGTGGAGGAGAATTAAAAATAAAATACAATCTCTCACAGAATCCAAAGGCAACAGACTATCAGCAGACTCTAATGGACATGAAAGCAATAGATCCATGTTCCCATGTGATGCCATCTATATCAGTCAATTACTTACCATCGAGATGTTACAATGTAGATTTATTAAAGCCATTGAGAAATCCTCAAGAGCTTTCCCCTGATGGATCCTGCTTCCAGCGAAGCATAGAGTTATCAGAAGAAAAGAGCTTCCAAAATAATTTGAACCTCATTGATTTTTAGAGGGATGAGAAACAGAATACTTTGGAGGTGCAGTCTCATACTTGGTTCTGGCACATTCTTGGACATTATTCTGCTGCAGCTGGGAAGCACTTCACGCAGAAATTATGGTTGTGTGCCATAGGAAAACCTTGAGGCTATAATCATGGGTGTTTGTGCTGGGGGAAGGCAATGGCACCCCTGGAATCCCAATTACTAATCTGCCTAGCGTGTTCTGTAGTTAGACTTAATTAGGGTGACCATATTTTGAAAAGCCAAAAAAGAGGACATATTTCCCAACTGACTACTTCAAACAAGTGATCACTTTGACAAATATCATTAAAAATACCACTCCTATTTGAACTGTGATAATTGCTGCAAGCTACAAATATCCCTAAGCTTCCACCCCCAAAAGAGGACATTTTCATCAGTTTTTTTAAAAAGCACAAAAGAGGACAGACACCCCCCCCAAAAGGGTACATGTCTTCTTTAAAAAGGACATTTAATAACCCTAACTTAATAGACCTTGACCTCCATAAATTATTTTTTATGGAAAACCCAATCCAATAAAGATTTGGGGATAGGAACACCTGTGCCGACTGGAAATCATAGACCAAGGCAACGTATGGTTTTATTAGAATAAATTTTAATGCAAACAGTTGTACTGAGTGAGACCTTTGGCTGTCTGACAAAGGTTGTGAAGATCAGAAGCCTGAGCCTCAGAGAAGTCTAGACTGGAATTGCTCTGGGCTCTGGTGATTCAGAAAAATCAGAGCACTCAGGCTGGATTGCTAAATATCTTACACAATTTTGGAAAGAAATATGAACACAAGAATAGTCCTTTTGGTCCAACCAGAGATCCATCTAGGCCAGCATCCTGTTTTCCACAGGGACCAACCAGTTCCTGCAGGAAGCCCCCAAGGGCTTTGAACCAGAAGAAGAAGAAAAGATGGTTTTTATACCCAGCTTTTCTCTGTGGTGCAGAGTGGTAAAGCTGCAGTACTGCAGTCCAAGCTCTCTGCTCATGACCTGAGTTTGATACCGGAGGAAGCTGGGTTCAGGTAGCTGGCTCAAGGTTGACTCAACCTTCCATCCTTCTGAGGTCGGTAAAATGAGTACCCAGATTGCTGGGGCGGGGGAGTGTAGATGACTGGAGAAGGCAATGGCAAACCACCCTGTAAAAAAAAGGCTGCCATGAAAACGTTGTGATGCGATGTCACCCCAGAGTTGGAAATGACTGATGCTTGCACAGGGGACTACTTTTACCTTGTTTTCTCTACCATGAGGAGTCTCAAAGTGGCTTTCAATCTCCTATCCCTTCCACTCCCCACAACAGGCACCTTGTGAGGTAGGTGAGATCTGGAGAACTGAGAGAGATCTGGAGAACTGTGACTAGCCCAGCAGGCTTCATGTAGAGGAGGAGTGGGAGAATTAAACCTGGTTCTCCAGATGAGAGTCTGTTGCTCTTAAACACTACACCAGGCTGGCTGTGGCTGTGGTGGGTAGAATTGGAAAGGGGAGGGAGATCCGTGGGGATACTACACCAGGCTGGCTGTGGCTGTGGTGGGTAGAATTGGAAAGGGGAGGGAGATCTGTGGGGATACGATGTTACATCCTGTGATGTCACAGCCGGGTCAAAGATCAGCTCTTTCAACTTTTCCCTTCCTGTGATGTTATTTACTCACATCAAAATTCAAAGTATAATTTTTCTGTACATACTGCCCTACCTTAAAAAAAATTCAAATTGACTTCAGTTTTTCCCCTCAGTATTAAAAACCTAAAGACTCATAGGAGGATGCCAGCTAACAGCATCCCATCTCTTTCTCAACCCTCAAATGACCTCTTGCCTTTAGTGTCTTTATAGGCAGCTATCAAATGGTTTCTGTTAGCCCCTGAATTTGGAAACAGAAGTCCTAGAGCATCCATTTTCTGTAGCCACTCTAGGACTTCCCTTTGTCTTAGAGATTATATGGTTTGTACAAGGGAACAGATTTCTGTAGTCTGGACAGTCATTGTAATTTTGGGAGAACACCAGGCACCTGGAGGCTGGCAACTCTCCTTTGATCATGAACATCCCAGTTAGCCATTCTGGCTAAAAGCTATTGATACACATTTCTATATCTGGGTAGGTAGGTCTTGTGCTTGCCAGGGACTTGATAAGTGCCCTGCATTGATTGATTGATTGTCCTCCTTTCTCACTGGGATTCAAGGTGGATTACATAATGCAAGTCAGTACAATCAATAGGATAAGGAAACAACTAATAAACCATGTAATGGAACTAGGAATGGAGAAATCTGAAATAAGGCATAGGTATCAAGCATCATGTATTAAACAATGCCAGAAATAGTATTGCATAAGTAGAAATATAATGCAGTGAAAGCAAGATAAAAACATACAGTGATGAGTAATACATATGAGTAGCATAATCATAGTGTCTTAGGCAGGCAGAAAGGCAAAAAGGGGGCTCTATCAAGGCCTAATGGACCACCCAACATGGATAGTGGTCTGTTCATATTGGCTCACAGGTTGTGAAATGATGGTGAATAAGAGCCCACTGCAGGGGGCTCTTATTCAGGGCTGTATACCAGTTTGAGAGCAAGCACACCCCCATAAGATTAATTTAGGGGTTCAGCTGGAGGTAAATTCAGTGTTAGACACCCCCCCCACACACACACTGTATATTTTCCAAAGCTAAGCTTTGCTATTGCTAAGAGGGCTAATTTTTCCTTTGTTCCTATTGTGCCTTACTTCATCTGTGCCAGCCCATCCCTCTCTCCTGGCTTTGAGAAAGCTTTTCTCCCTGGACAGCAGCCTGTTAAGCAATATCACTCTGGTGGCACAGGAGGCTGATGCTGTTGCTAGGCAACCACCGCAGGGCAAGATGTGATAAATACTCTCAGTCCTTTGGAAGGAAGATGCATTTGCTCTGGACTTGTGATGCTGGTGTGATAAGGGAGAGCCAGGTGAGGGACAGCAACCTCCCTTCTGGTGCTCAAGTTAATCGAGGATAAATCGTTTTCAGACAAGGCAGCCAAAGTTGCAATATCCTGAGCAAACAGATAAAAGCAGGAGATGCAGCACCCCCCTCCCTCCCCATCATGTTCAGCTCCTGGAAGAGAACAAAAGATCCTGCCCTGGCTACTCCTCCCTCCCTCCATTTCACTTTAGTATTCTGAGGGTGAGGGAGGCTTCCAGTGTTAGAAACACGCATCCCTACTGCTTCCTACTTCTCATACAGAGAGAAGGTATACCTCTCTCAGGAATAATCTCCATGCACATTTGAAACTAAGACTTGTCTTCAATACTGTAGTGTCAGACTAGGATCTGGGAGAGCCAGCTTCAAATCCCCACCCTTGGGCCAGCTACTCAACATAATCTATCCCCAGGGCTTTTTTTGAGCAGGAACCCACGGGAACACAGTTCCAGCTGGCTTGGCATCAGGGGGTGTGGCCTAATATGCAAATGAGCTCACACTGGGCTTTTTCTATTAAAAAGCCATGTGTGAAACAATGGTGACATCAGGGGGTGTGGCCTAATATGCAAATGAGTTCCTGCTGGGCTTTTTCCTACAAAAAAAGCCCTGTCTACCTCACATGTTAGAGGAAGAGCCACACAACCAGCCTCAAGTTCCCTAGGAGAAAAATGTACTAAATAAATGTCTCATGGAACTTTGTACTTGCGTGGCTTCTCCATTTCACTGGGCTGCAACCAGTGCAAAGCTGCTATGTTTGCTTAGCACACCAACAAAACACCCACTTGATTTCCTGGCTCTGGCGAGCATATGGGGTTGCTTTGCGTGGGTAGCAGCCCAGTTTAACAGAGAAGCCATCAAGTGCCAGGTCTCACAGGTTCTTTGACTTCTGCCAGCATCACTTTTAAATCAGCTCACACAGGCACTTCCCCGTGAGAAGTGAAGCAGGAGTTGTCCCAGGGAAATGCCAATTAATCTCCCAGTTTGTTGGTGTGGTATAGTGGGGTAGCCAGCATGGCATATTGGTTAAGAGCAGCAGACTCTAATTTGTGTAGTTGGGTTTGATTCCCCACTCCTCCTCCACATGAAGACATCTGGGTGACCTTGGGTCAGTCACAGTTCTCTCAGAGCTCTCTCAGCCCCACTGACCTCAGAAGTTGACCGTTGTGGGGAGAGGAAAGGAGGGTGATTGTAAGCCACTTTGACACTTCTTAGGATAGTGAAAGAAAGGTACAAGAACCAACTCTTCTTCTTCTACACAAAGTGGTTTACATCACCTAGGGCTGGCAGCCGCAGGTCCCAGTGGGGTATCCCCTGGTTTTGGGGACTTTTCTCTGCCGCAGACCAGCTCACCAGTGGAAAAAGCCTCTCCCCTAAGCAGGGATGTCACTGTGCAACATCCTCAATGCAATGATGTCACTTGGAAGTGACATCATCACACTGGGGATGCTCTGGTTTGGGGGCAAACTTTATGTTTTAAGCCCAATTTAAGAGTTTGCCCAAAAACCAGAGTGTCCACTGCACACCCCCAACCCTCTCCCTGCTGAACTGGCAAGGGGACCTGCAAACCCTAGCATCACTGCATTGCAAAAAGCAACAAATAAGCAAATGAGGAAGGAAGGAAGGAAGGAAGGAAGGAAGGAAGGAAGGAAGGAAGGAAGGAAGGAAGGAAGGAAGGAAGGAAGGAAGGAAGGAAGGAAGGAAGGAAGGAAGGAAGGAAGGAAGGAAGGAGGATAAATGCCTGTAAAAAGTAACTAAAATGGCCAGTGGCAACCTCAAACAGCAATAAAAGTGAAAACTGATTTTAAAAAAAGATTCAGAGCCAATAAAAACGCCATAAGTGAGCAAACCAGCAGCCAATGGTAAAGTTAGGTAAGACACATAGAAACACTGAGTCAGTCACACTAATATACTAGGACTTTATTTGAGCAGGAACACAGTTCCGGCTGGTTTGGTGTCAGGGGCCTGGGGATCCTCAGGCCTAATATGCATATGAGTTCCTGCTGGGCTTTTTCTAAAAAAAAAAAGGCCCTGCTGAAAACCTTCCAACAACAGCAGCAACCCCCCCCCCCCAAAAAAAAAAACCCTTAGTGAAGTCAGGATGCAAAGGACCTGATAAGTTTCAGAGAGTAGGGGATTCTGCCATATGCCTAGGAAAGCCCTGCAGGGAGAGAAGGGAGCCACAGC